>NC_053496.1:97286736-97601379 GCF_905171775.1 Rana temporaria
ATTATAAACACTGTTCTTTTGTCTTTCATAGTGGATTTCTGACAGAGAAGCCAGACACGCACGGCTGGAAATTATACATACCAGGCGTTCAGCATTGCTATGAATTATAGATGGTGATATGAGAGTTTTAGAAATTTCATGCAAATTATGTAAAACTTTTGAAATGTGTATTAATGTGCTTGTCATCTTAATACACCAGCCATGCTAAATTATTCTAACTGTGTTTTAACAAGTTTCTAGACAGACAGGCATGATTGTAAGTGTAAAAATCCCCAAAATATCCTGCTCTCCAAGTGCAATTAAAAGAACAAACCCAGACAGCTGCTTACACCAATCATACACAAGTGTAAACTACAAACCAAATGACTAAAGAGTGTAGCGCTGTCCTGCACAAAATATGTGAATAGCAATATAAATCAGGGCTTAAGTCCTGCGGAAACGCGTGGGAATGGAGTCCCCATCACATCGTTTTGAATTCCGCTCCCTTACGCCGCCAGAGATACACTACGCCACCGTAACTTACGGCGCAAATTCTTTGAGGATTCGAAAAAAAAATGTAAGTTACAGCGCGTAGTGTACCTTAGATACGTTACGCCCGGCGGTAATATGCGCCGCTGTACGTGGATCTTCCCCTAAATGTATACATTAACCACTTAAGGACCAGCCCATGTACATATACGTCCACAATATGGCACGTACAGGCACATGGGCGTATGGGTACGTCCTCGCCTATTAGCGGGTGGGGGGTCCGATCGGGACCCCCCCCGCTACATGCGGCGGTCGGGTCCGCTCGGGGAGCGATCCGGGACCACGGCGCGGCTATTTGTTTATAGCCGCTCCGTCGCGATCGCTCCCCGGAGCTGAAGAACGAGGAGAGCCGTGTGTAAACACGGCTTCCCCGTCCTTCACTATGGCGGCGCATCGATCGCGTCATTCCCTTTATAGGGAAGACACGATCGATGACGTCATTCCTACAGCCACACCCCCAAACAGTTGTAAACACATACTAGGTGCACCCTAACTCCTACAGCGCCACCTGTGGTTAACTCCCAAACTGCAACTGTCATTTTCACAATAAAGAATGCAATTTAAATGCATTTTTTGCTGTGAAAATGACAATGGTCCCAAAAATGTGTCAAAATTGTCCGAAGTGTCCGCCATAATGTCGCAGTCACGAAAAAAATTGCTGATCGCCGCCATTAGTAGTAAAAAAAAAATAAAAAAAAAAAATGCAATAAAACTATCCCCTATTTTGTAAACACTATAAATTTTGCGCAAACCAATCGATAAACGCTTATTGCGATTTTTTTTACTAAAAATAGGTAGAAGAATACGTATCGGCCTAAACTGAGGAAAAAAAATGTTTTTATATATGTTTTTGGGGGATATTTATTACAGCAAAAAGTAAAAAATATTGCTTTTTTTTCAAAATTGTCGCTCTATTTTTGTTTATAGCGCAAAAACTAAAAACCGCAGATGTGATCAAATACCACCAAAAGAAAGCTCTATTTGTGGGGAAAAAAGGACGCCAATTTTGTTTGGGAGCCACGTCGCACGACCGCGCAATTGTCTGTTAAAGCGACGCAGTCCCGAACTGTAAAAACACCTTGGGTCTTTAGGCTGCATATTGGTCCGGGGCTTAAGTGGTTAAAGTGACAAAAATCAACAAAAGTCCTTTTCCCACATACAGTGTGTTACACACAATACTGTAAAAAATACTGTAAAACTGCAAAAATAAGTGGTGTTTTTCATACAGAAAGTCCAATGACCACACAAACGCTCCACCAGATAAAAGAAGGAAGCTGAAGAGTGTGCAGCAAAAAATAAGTTCAGTACACCATCACTGCACATCAACCACCAAATCAATACACCACTACTGCTTACCAGATAGTTAGACCTCAAAGGTGGATGGTGGATGCTCACTCCACAGATCAGCCTCTCATCTAGATATTCGGCTCCAAATGGATCACATCCCAGCCACCTAGGCAGCAGCACAGTTAACCATATCATAAAAAGAGGAAGAAAAATTGCCCATAGTGCACTACCATAAAAACGTTTAGGCTGGGTTCCCTGCACAAATTCACAAATCACAAATCACATTAGCAGGAAAATGTGACTGGCTCTCTATGGAGCCGGTTCACATATCTCCACTGCGGCTCCCATGTGAATTTGCAAAGGAGTCCTGTGCGTCATTTGGTTCATTTCAGGTCTGAATTCAGCCAAAAATTCTGGCTGAAATCGGACCTGAAACGGTGAACGAGGACGCACCGGACCCCTGCTGTGAGCCTCATCAGCATTAGGCCCCATACACACGAGAGGATTTATCCGCAGATACGGTCCAGCGGACCGTATCCGCGGATAAATCCTCTCGAGGATTTCAGAAGATTTCTATGCGATGGCGTGTACACACCATCGCATTGAAATCCTCTGCAGATGACGTGTCGTGCCGTCGCCGCTATTATGACGCGGCGACGGGCGCGACGCTGTCATATAAGGAATTCCACGCATGCGTCAAATCATTACGACGCGTGCGGGGAATCCCTTTGGACGGATGGATCCGGTAAGTCTGTACAGACGAGCGGATCCATCCGTTGGAATGGATTCCAGCAGATGGATTTGTTGTGCATGTCAGCAAATATCCATCTGCTGGAAATCCATCCCAGGGGAGATTTATCTGCGGATAAATATCCGACGGAGTGTACACACCATAGGATCTATCCGCAGAAACCCATTTGATGGGATTTATCTGCGGATAGATTCTATGGTGTGTATGGGGCCTCAGATGTGAACCCAGCCTTATGCAAAAGAGGCAGATACCCAAGTCAAAGTCGAACAATATACAGCATATCAGAAGCCTTATCTTTCACTTTCACTCTTGGTGATAACAGTAAGCAGAACAAATGGAGAGGGTGAATCTCCCTAAATGCGGCACAGACAGCAATAAAAACAGACAGGGGTTCTAATCCTTCTCAACTCCATCTAAAACTAAAAAAAATATTTTTATTACACTCTAAAAACTAGTTCTAATCTATGTTGCTTCCATTAGTGTCACTAAAATAATCGCATGACCCCTAGGACCTTGTATGATAGCGTGTCATTGTTTAGGTGTGCTTGGAGGAACATGATGGTTAAATAGAGCTCTGCCTCCAGGTCAGCCACCCAGCAGTGTTTAGTAGCTACCGGTAATCATGAATGTTTACATGTGCATTCCAAATGCGCTTGAGCCTAGGTTCACACTGCTGCGAATTAAAAATCGCGGTAAAATGCGCGATTTTACCGCGATTTCGCGGCCGCGATTTTGCTGCGATTTGCCGCGATTTCGGCTGCAATTTAATGTAAATCGCGGCCCGAAATCGCAAAAAGTAGTACAGGAACTACTTTTTGAAATCGCAGATGCGGCGTCGCACTGATTAGGACAGTGCCATTGCCGACAATTGCCGCCGATTTGAGATGCGATTTGACATGTCAAATCGCATCTCAAATCGTTCAAAATCGTACCCAGTGTGAACCAGGGCTGAAGCTCATTTTTGTGTGTGTAGTGAAGGCAAAACAGTTCACAACAAACCAGTTGGGAGAAGGCTCAACCGGTAATGCTCACGGATGCCAACAGCGTGTAGAAGAGGAGGTATCAACCAAGTGAACAACATCTGTCTGGAGGGGCAGAATGTGGCCTGGCTGTCTTGTGCCCAAAATAGAAAGATGTCCAAGGAGATTGCAAGCCCTAAGCTTTCTTTTCTTCTCTGGAACCTTTCCCTTCCTCTAATACTGTACATGACAAATGAGTGACCTGTCCCTACACTAAAATAGGGAGAAACAGCAGCACTCATGTGAGTGTAGTAAGTTTGTATAAGGTGAATCATTTATTAAAATAAAAAGTGGCAACTCACAAAGGTAGAATAGGCCCGCCCAGTGACGTCACAGCTGACGAGGAGGCGACTGTTGGATCAACTTGTAGCCCTGGAACCCACCAGAGCTGGTGAGCCGCCATCAGCGCCCCACACCGCCAGCAATCTGGACCGCTGGCTGCACATACTGAGAGTAGAATCAGCAAGGACTCTTTTAACCCTCTATTGTTGAATTTTGTACTGTTGAACGTTTTATAGTTATTTTATTGTTTGGACATTTTTTTATTTGGGTCTCAGTCGCCTATTTTTAATGGTCCTTACATCGTGACCCATTAGAGGTTTTTTAACCAACTACAAGCCCATTTTATTTGCATATTTATATTGATCTCGCTGCTTCCCAAGTGCCACGGCACACCCCATTAATTTCTCTGTCCCTACACTGCCCACACATGAATTCATGTCAAATCCAGGGACCAGGGCCTTAAATAGACTCTGCAACACCAAAGATGGCCACCAGAGTCACATGGGTAGCTAGCATCCGATTGGATCACTGCCCTAGCGACTCAGAAAACTATAGAGCAGTCATCACTAAATGGCGGACTGAGTCATTGTTCCATTTGGACCGCCACGGTACCGCCATTTAGGAGCCTTTTTTTCCACCAGCCATCGCTCTGTAATCCTCACAGAGCTGACAGCAGGAGGCAGGACAGTTCTGGATGGAGGGCGAGAGCTGCCCAATGTTAGCAAGCAAATGATTAGCTGCTGGGATGAAGGCCAGTCCTAGCAACCAATCACAATCTTGCAGCTCCTGCCCTCCATCCAAACATGCTGTGCCTTCCGACCTCCAATCTGTCTGTGTAAGGTAGGACAGGGAGGGGGTGAAGTTAAAGGGGGCTGAAATCAATTGTGTGAAGGGTAGCTAATGTGAAAATGAGGATTGTAATGTGGGGGGTAGCTGAGAATTGTAATGTGGGGGAGTCTGAGGATTGTGATGTGGGGCTGGGGCTAAGGACTGTAATGTGGGGGGCTGAGGACTGTGATGTGGTGGGCTGAGGACATTAAAGTGGGAGGAGCTAAATATTTAAATTTGGGTGGGGCTGATAACATTAATGTGCAGGGTAACTGAGGACTGTAATTTGGGGGAGTGCGAACACTAAAGTGGGGAGAGCTGAGGACTGAAATGTAGGGTCGGGCTAAGGACTGTGATGTGATGGGATGAGGACATTTAAGTGGGGGGCTGAGGACTGTGATAAGGGGGTCTGAAGACATTAAAGTGGAAGAAATGAGGACTGTGATGTAGGGGGGCTGAGGACAGAGGGGGATAAAGGATGTGATGTGGGGGGGCTGAGGACATTAAAGTGGGGGGGATTGAGGACTGTGATGTGGGGTGGGGCTAAGGACGTTAAAGTGGGAGGCTGAGGACTGTGATAAGGGGGGATGAGGGCATAAACATGGGGGAAGAGGGCTGTGATATGGGGGTCTTAATATATTTAACTGGGGGGTTGAGGACATTAAAGTGGAGTGGCTGAAAGGGGTGGTGTGGCCGGGATGTGAGCCGAGCAGGACATGTGCAGGCTGAGCTCCGCTCCTACCTGATCCTGATTTTAGACTCTGCAGTGTGATTTTGTTATACTGACTTACCCTGCTCTCGCTTCTCCAGGGATTGTGCTGTGGTGTTTTTCTATGTCCCCAGGTAAGCATAAGCTGTCGAACCCCCGGTGGGTTCCCCACCACTCCACCACCGGTGGCCATCTTTACACAAGTTCGTCTCATGCTGCAGTCTTGGCGGGCACAAAGATATCCCTGGCAGATATGGAGGAGGCAGCTGGAGGCTGATCCCACATTTTCCAGCAAAAATCCTGTTAATGGGTTACTTTAATGCTGCCCTATCTCCTGACATGACAGACCTGTTTCCTCCTCTAATTATACTAGTGATCTTTCCACAGGGGCCCAAGCAGCTGGAATAATCCCCAGTCTAGAGCTTCTTCATGCTTTTCTACAACTTATAAAACCTCTTCCAGGATAGACCTTGCATTTGGCAATCCCTCCTTACTCAATGTTGTGCAGGAGATATGTTATTTTCCTGCTAGTCTATCAGATCATTGCCCATTATGTATTGCAGAAAACCAATCTCTGGCTTTTTGGCAGTTACACCCTCAATGGATTCGCAATCCCACTTCTCATCAACACCGTCCGTCCAGCTTTACAGGATTACTGGCTTACCAATGTTGGGCCCGCTTCTCCAGAAATGACTTAGACCCCTTTCACATTGAGGAGTTTTTCAGGTGGTACAGCGCTAAAAATAGCGCTGCTATACCGCCTGAAAAACTCCTGCACTGCTTACTCAATGTGAAAGCCCGAGGGCTTTCACACTGAGGCGATGCGCTGGCGGGAGAGAAAAAAATATCCTGCCAGCAGCATCTTTGGAGCGGTGAGAGGAGCGGCGTGTATACCGCTCCTTCACCGCTCCTTCCCATTTAAAACAATAGGAAACCGCGGTAATACCGTATTAACCCTTTATCGGCCGCTAGCGGGGTTAATACCGCACCACTAGCGGCCGAATCCCGCGGCAAATCCGACGGTATAGCACCGCTATTTTTACCACCGTGCCTCCTGCCCCAGTGTGAAAGGGGCCTTAGGATGCCTTTTTGGACGTCGTCTAGAGGGCAATATATCTTCCAATTGCCTCCATTAAGGTGGAGCAATCGGCTCACACTTCAGTTTTACAGACTTCAGTAGATGGTATTCCTCTTCTCCAAGTAATTTAGATCATCTTATGGCAGTGAGGCGGAATTTGCACCTTAATTTAACTGAAATGTCCCAACTAAATCTATACAGTCACAAGCAAGAGTTTTTTGAACAAGGGGATAAAAATGATAGATTCCTGGCTATGTTAGCACAGCATAAGCACCCACTTATCATTACCCCAGAGCTACATACATCCGCAGGCAATATAGTAGCCACACAGGAAGCCATACTAGTTGAGTTCACTCAGTTCTATACCGCTTTGTACTCCTATCTAAAATTGGACTTTCGTCCATCGTCCTTGGGTTGGTTTTCCAATTTGGCACGCACCCCTTTGGCCTGAAAGATCACCCCAGGAGAAGTTATGGCCACTATAGTTTCTTTCCCAAATGGCAAGTCACCTGGCCTTCTTATCGAATTCGGGGTCTATGTGGTACTATTGGCCCCGAAAGTGGTATCCTTATATAATACCCTCAGCCATGCATCTTATCATTCTGCCTAAGCCATTGAAGAATACCATGCTTTGTGCCCCTTATAGGCCAATAGCTTGACTCAATTGTGATTTTAAAATACTTCTTAAAATACTAAACTCCAGAGTGGGCCAGGTTGTTTCCTCCTTGGTAAATCAGGATCAAACAGGGTTTATGCTATATAGATTCACTAATACCAATATATGCAGGTTATTCTCTAACATTCATGCACAACACTTGAACCAGGGCTCTAGAACAATAGCTACACTCGACATAGAAAAAGCTTTTGATACTGTCGAATGGTTATATTTGTGGGAGGTGTTGAGGAGGATGGGCTTTCTGCTCCACTTCATTGGCTGGTTAAAAATCCAATACCACAACCATGTGGTATATGTGTGGGTTGTCTTCTCTCATCACCCTTCACAGGGGTATAAGGCAGGGCTACCCTTTCTCTCCAACCTTATTTGCTCTTTTGATGGAACCAATTGCTGAGGCACTCAGAGTTTGAGCTATGAGTAAGCATCACATGATGTGAAACATGTCAGCCACCTTTTTCCTGTTGTTGTTCACCTCATTTTGACTGCATTGTTTTGGTTGTTTTTGGTCGTTTTTTGGATTTCATTTGTACAATAAAGATATCGTTTTAAGGAGTGCGGCAGTCCAGGATCTTCTTCTATCCAATGCACCTGTGCATAACCCAGCACCCTTTTGGTTTAGTGGTACAGAAGCAAAGCCAAGGGATCAGAAGTTTTTAGAGTGGTATCATCTCGCACTCAAGCCCCATACACACTATCAGTTTTCCTGATGGTTTTCTCTTCAGGTTTACCAAAACCATCTAATATGAGGTCAAACCTTAAGCGTTTCCATTTGAATGCAATCAGGCAGGTCCTTGTACTACATGGGTTTGGTAAACCTGAAGAGAAAACCAGCAGGAAAACTGATAGTGTGTATGGGGCTTTAGAGTTTGGTTTGGAAAGAGGTTGGCTTTATACGCAGATGATCTTCTTCTTTTTTTGAAGCCATACAAGAGGAATACTGGGTGCTGTCATCTACTGAAGTTTTTCAAACAGAAGTGTGAGCCGATTGCTCCACCTTAATGGAGTCAATTGGAAGATATATAGCCCTCTAGTCGACGCCTAAAAGGCATTCTAAGTAATTTCTGGAGAAGCGGGCCGTACATTGGTGAGCCAGTAATTCCGTAAAGCTGAGGGAAGACGTTCACCCTACGCATGGTGAGACCATTTTAGCCGTGGTCACGGATAGCTGGTAAGCAGGCTTACTTACACTCACTGGTTTTGGAACGAGATTCTCTCTGGTGTGGAGGAATATCACCCTATCTTCACTTATAGCGCTTTTATCTGCACTATACCCATTCTTCAATATTTGGACTTTTGATATTGGACTTTTATTCGTTTTATCATTACTTGATATTTTGTTATTATTTTATGCTACTGTTCTAGCAAATTTAAGGCATTTCGCAATCCCCCTCTCTCCCTGATTGGCCATATTAACTTACATAAAATGAAATTCCAAAATTCACCAATATTTTCTGTAGTTCTCCACAATGGCTCCCAAATACATTTTTAATCCAACTTAACAAGTTCTTTGTGTCCATCCTGTGGTGTTCTATCTATACCGCCTAGATACAAATTGTCTACCCTCACTAGATCACCCTCACAGGGTGGCCTGGCCGTGCCTGATTGTTGAAAAAAATACTATTTGGCTTCCCAATTAGTCACAGCACATTGGTCGTTACAGCCTGACTGTACTAATTCTGCCATCTTACTGGAGGCTGACATTTTCAAATTAGTGGAAGCTCTTCAGTTTTTGCTATTTGGAGTTTCAAAAGCCATGGGCGAAGATGCCAAACGGCACCCACCGACCTCCCCAGATGTAAAATTATTGTGTGTCAGCAAAAATTGTTCCCTCCCCCCAAAACATTTTTAGTACCAATCTGCACGCTTACCCCATATTGCCGCGTACACACGACCATTTTTCGTGTTGTAAAAAGTTACGTTTTTTTTTATGTCATTAAAAACAATTGTGTGGGCTCCAGAGCATTTTTCACAATGTAAAAAATGGGCATTAAAAATTTCGAACATGCTCTAATTTTTCACGACGTTTTTAACGTTGACGTTTTTAACGTTGTAAAAAATGGTCGTGTGTGGGCTTTAACGACGTGAAAGAAACGCGCATGCTCAGAAACAAGTTATGAGACGGGCGCGCTCGTTCTGGTAAAACTAGCGTTTGTAATGGAGTAAGCACATTCATCCCGCTGTAACAGACTGAAAAGCGCAAATCGTCTTTTAGCCTAGGTTCACACTGCTGCGAATTCAAAATCGCGGAAAAATGCGCGATTTTACCGCGATTTGCCACGATTTCGGCCGCAATTTAATGTAAATCGCGGCCCGAAATCGCAAAAAGTAGTACAGGAACTACTTTTTGAAATCGCAGATGCGGCGTCGCACTGATTAGGACAGTGCCATTGCCGACAATTGCCGCCGATTTGAGATGCGATTTGACATGTCAAATCGCATCTCAAATCGTTCCAAATCGTACCCAGTGTGAACCAGGGCTGACTAACACAAAATCAGCAAAAGCAGCCCAAAAGGTGGCGCCATCCGAATTGAACTTCTCCTTTATAGTGCCGTCGTACGTGTTGTACATCACTACGCTTTGCTAGAGCATATTTTTTTACACGATCGTGTGTAGGCAAGGCCGTTTTAACGATCGGGTTGAAAAAAACGTTGTTTTTTCTAGATCATTAAAAATGTAATTTTTTTCAATCTGAAAACCGGTCGTGTGTACGCGGCATAAGCGTACCTTCCTTTTGATAACCTAAATTGACTAAATTGAACCATTTTAACTAAAGGAAGACCAATCTGTTCACTTTCTGGAATAGTTTACTGACCCCCCACAGGTTAAAGAGGAACTGTAGTCTGCTCACATAATTTGTAATAAAAACATCTTTGCTATTCTGAAGCTTTCCTTCCTACCACTTGGCATATTATTTTGTATATACTGTGATTCTGTACTTGCCAAATATGCTGCAGAAATCTCCCACCACTGAGTCTGGCGGCAATCATTTTAACTGTGGGCAGCTGAAGCTGCCTGTTCACTTACTGGATTTACACAGACACATAGAGGTACACCTCCAGCTCGGCTGCTCTCATTGGCCCTCGTATGACTCATTCCGCCTCCCTTCCTGACAAACTCTCAGGCCTCATACACACGGCCGAGGAACTCGACGTGCCAAACACGTCGAGTTCCTCGGCGAGTTCAGCCCTGAAGCCGCCGAGGAGCTTGGCGGGCCGAGTTCTCCCATAGAACAACGAGAAAATAGAGAACATGTTCTCTATTTTCTCGACGAGTTCCTCGGCGGCTCAATCGGGCTGAAAGTGTACACACCACAGAGTTTCTCGGCAGAATCCGGCTCTGACCGAGTTTCTCGCTGAATTCTGCCGAGAAACTCTGTCGTGTGTACGAGGCCTCACAGGGGTGAGAGAGAGAGCTGTGCATGATATCATAAGCCTAGGATTTTTACCAGACAGGAAACAGGAAGTGAGCTGCATAAGGTATTTACTGGTAAAAAAACTTTTACTTTTAATTTAATATTTAATATAATTTAAACTGTCAGACCCTTTCACCACTGCCTCAACTAATCTAGCATGCTAAGAAATTTTTATCCGCTGGAAATCGGTCGGCCCGAAATATATCCGCGGATAAATATCCGCTGGATCGTACACACCAGAGGATCTATCCGCTGAAACCGATCCGCGGATCAATTTCAGCGGATCGATCCTCTCGTGTGTACGGGGCCTAAGACGACAGACGACCGGATCTATCCGCTGGGATTGATCCGCGGATCAGTTCCAGCAGATAGATCCGGTCGTGTGTACGGCCGATCGATTTACAAGCGGATAAAAATTTCTTAACATGCTAAGAAATCTATCCGCTTGAATCGTGTCCAGCGGATTGATCCCTCGCATGCGTCGTAATGATTCGATGCATGCGTGTAAGTAGTTGCCTTCCAGCGTCGCGCACGTCGCTGCATCATCGTCGCGGCAACGGTGCGACACGTCACCGCGGATGTATTCCGCGCGGATTTCGATCTGATGGTGTGTACAGCCATCAGATCCAAATCCGCCAGAGGATGTATCCGCTGGAAACGGTCCAGCGGACCGTTTCCAGCGGATATCCTCTGGTGTGTACGGGGCCTAATAGACAGGTGAAAAAATCATTCAATTGGTTCTGCCAAGTGGCATTGGCCCCAAAACGATGAAGTCATCATCCGATTGGAGGTCAATCAGCCACAGCTCAAGGAACCCCTAGTAACCTCTGGAAGATCCCTAGAGTTGCATGGAACCCTGGATGAGAATGGCTGCTCGAGTTCTGTGTGCCCCCCTACTGTCTGGCTGTTACCATGGAAAATTTGGCTTTGGAATGTTTAGGTGTGACAGGATTAAAGAAGGTTATTGTTTCTATAAACACATATGTGAGCCAGAGGAAATGAAAAAATTGCTGAGGCCATGTTAGTAAAATGAAAAGAAGTCTGTACCGCAGAAAGTGCATTTCTCCAGAAATTGGCATAGTAATACATTCAAAATAGCTTAAAAGATTACTTAAATTGGAACAGGCAAAGATTAGTGTTCATGCTCAGTCAGTTTTATACAGATCATAAAGTTTCACAGTTTTGACTGGGATTTAAGCCTGCAGAGATTGGGCAGCCTGACGTAACTGGGGCTCAGTCACCAATGACAAGATCTAAAAGGAACCTGTCAGTATGGATGTCACTTGTCAGATCCAAGGCTTACATCCAATTCCAGAGCCTGTTGCGTCACCCTTCCCAGACGTAGCTAGTTTCAGGGTCGTTACATGACTGTACGTAAAACATCCCAGGTGTGCTGTGGCTGGAATTGGCACCACTACGAGTCAGGCCACAGCAGCCTTCAGCTCTGGAAGATGGCATCAGCCATGACAGCTAGCAGCTATACTCAGACTGAACCACAGATATATACTTGTACTGTACAACCTACAGTATTCAATTATTTTCTGAACTCTTGGAATGTTTAGGGATACAATAAAAACTGTGCAATAAATGCATACACATGGTGATGCATTAATATTGTGATTTTGTAAAGAAACTGCAAATGTTAATAAGTCACTGTATATGTAACCATTTTTACTATTCAATCGTAAGCTTATTTATTATAGGTAATTACAGTGCATCCGGAAAGTATTTACAGTTTTTCTTTTTTTTCAAAATGGATTAAATGTATTATTTTCCTCAAAATTCTACAAACAATACCCCATAATGACAATGTGAAAGAAATGTGTTTGAAATCTTTGCACGTTTATGTAGCACTACCCCCAGAGGAGCTGCTGGTTTGTTTTGGGTGGCACATTTACCTCGTGGCTCTTCCGAATTCCTAGGGGTGAATGGTGCATTTAGTAGAAGTAAAGGAATGTCCGCAACAGGTGCTCTTTGCTGTGCTCTTTATTACCCAGCCGGATAAAAACAATTAAACTTGTGGTGAGGAACGTAAAGTTGAAGGGAGAATAGCAAATTCTGGCATAGCAATAGGGAAACAGTCCTGCTCCCACGTGTAACACTTCTCCTGCTTGAGTGGGTATAGCGTACCTGGACAGGCCTCTCTCACTGACCTGGCAGCCAGAGTATCAATCAAACCTTTGCGGAAAAGTCTCTGCCACAGACCCTCCTTGGATGGACTTCAGGGAGACACCTCTGCCATAGGCCCTTTCTGATTACAATTACGGAGGCAATCCTCCTCGGAAGAATTATGCCTGGATCTCCTTCTTAACGTCGCCCAGGTACCGACTGACAGGTGATCAATCCCACAGTGTCCAGCTACCTTGATCCACGGTGGTTTGTCGAAATCCTTTTGGATCGCCAGCCTCTCATTGGCGCTCCTCAGACGGACTCCCCACCGAACAGCTCTACTGCTTGGGATCCTCAAAAGTGGGAACCCAGTCGATCACTGGGTCCCTGTCACTGCTCAAGCACGCGGCGGCTGTATAAATGTGACTGGCAGGGAAGGGGTTAACACTAGGGGGTGAAGAAGGGGTTAAATGTATTCCCTGGGTGTGTTCTAACTGTGTGTGGAGGGGGACTGACTGGGGGAGGTGACCGATGCTGTGTCCCTATGTACAAGGGACACAGCATCGGTCTCCTCTCTCCCTGACAGGACGTGGAGCTCTGTGTTTACACACAGAGCTCCACGTCCCTGCTGTCACCGCCGATCGTGGGTACCTGGTGGACATCGCGGCCGCCAGGCACGCGCATCGGCATCTCAGCGATGCGCCGGGCACAGAGTTTCCCCGCTGCGTGCCCCCAGCGGCGCGCGTGGGGAATGCACATAAAAGGGCATCCAGGGACGTCCACCCGGCAGTTGGGAGCCGCACTGTGGACGCGTCTTTCAGCTTTAGCGCGGCTCTCAAGTGGTTAAATAGCACCGGTACTTTGAAGTAACCAGGTGCTACATTTATTTAAAAATGAAAACAAAAAAAATCATATGTACATAAGTATTCACAGCCTTTTCTCAATACTTTGTTGAAACATCTTTGGCACCAATTACAGCCTCAAGTCTTTTTTAGTATGATGCTACAAGCTTGGCACACCTATTGGGCATTTTCTCCCATTCTTTGCAGGACCTCGCAAGCTTGGATGGGCAGCGTTGGTGCACTGCTATTTTCAGATCTCTCCTAAAATTTTCAAGCAAGCTTAATGCCGCGTACAGACGGTCATTTTTTGTGATGAAATAAAATGACATTTTTAAAAATGTCAATTAAAATGATCGTGTGTGGGCAAAATGTCATTTTATGTCTTCTGAAAAATGACAAAAAAAAAATTCAAACATGCTCGAATTTTTTGTGTCGTTTTTCAAAATGTCATTTTTTGTGTCAATGAAAATGATAGTGTGTGGGCAAAACGACGTTTTTAAACCCGCACATGCCCAGAAGCAAGTTTTGAGACGGGAGGTAAAACTACCATTCATAATGGAGTAAGCACATTCATCACGCTGTAACAGACAAAAAAGCATGAATCATCTTTTACTAACAAGTAACCAGCTAAAAGCAGCCTCAAGGCGAATAGAACTTCCCCTTTAGAGTGCCGTCACTTTGTTCATCATTTTTCAAAACGATGGTGTGTATGCTACATCGTTTTTGAAAATGAAGTTTCAAAAATGTCGTTTTTTTTCATCACTTCAAACGTCATTTTTTTTTCATCACAAAAAATGACCGTCTGTATGGGGCATTAGTCTGGACTCTGGCTGGGCCACTCAAGGACATTTACAGAGTTGTCCCATAGCTGCTCCTTTGTTATCTTTGCTGTGTGCTTAGGGTCATTGTCATGTTGGAAGATGAACCTTTGCCCCACTCTGAGGTCCAGAGAGCTCTGGAGCAGGTTTTCATCAAGGATGTCTCTACATTGCTGCATTCATATTTCCCTCGATCCTGACTAGTCTCCCAGTTCCTGCCAATGAAAAACATTCTCACAGCATGCTTAACTGTAGGAATAGTCACTTAGTCAGGTGATGAGCGGTGCCTGGTTTCCTCCAGACACAGCACTTGCCATTCAGGCCAAAGAGTTCAATCTTTGTTTCATAAGACCAGAGAATTTTGTTTCTCATGGTCTGAGAGTTCTTAGGATGCCTTTTGGAAAAATCCAGGTGGGCTGTCACATGCTTTTTACCGAGGAGTGGCTTCTCTCTGGCCACTCTACCATAAAGGCCTGACTGGTGGAGTGCTGCTGGGATGGTTGCTCTTCTGGAAGGTTTTCCTTTCTCCACAGAGAAACGCTGGAGCTCTGTCAAAGTGACCATCAGGTTCTTGGTCACCTCCCTGACTAGGGCCCTTCTCTTTTGATCGTTCAGTTTTGCCGGGCGGCCCACTCTAGGAAGAGTCCTGGTGGTTTCAAACTGCCTTTTACGGATGATGGAGGCCACTGTGCTCATTGCTGCAGAAATGTTTCTGTACCCTTTCCTAGATCTGTGCCTTGATACAAGCCTATTTCAGAGGTCTACAGACAATTCCTTGGACTTCATGGCTTGGTTTGTACTCTGGCATGCACTGTAAACTGTGGGGCAGATTCACAAAGATCTGCACCCGCGCAGCGTATCTGAGATACGCTACGCCGCTGTAACTTACTTGGCAAATCTTTGAATCCAGAAAGAATTTGCGCCGTAAGTTACGGCGGCGTAGTGTATCTCTCGCGGCGTAAGGACGCGGAATTCAAATGCGGCGAGTAGGGGGCGTGTTTCATTTAAATGTAGCGCGTCCCCGCGCCGAACGAACTGCGCATGCCCCGTCCGTCAAAACTCCCAGGGTGCATTGCTCCAAATGACGTTGCAAGGACGTCATTGGTTTTGACATGAACGTAAATGGCGTCCAGCCCCATTCACGGACGACTTACGCAAACAAAATAAAAAATTTAAAATTCGACGCGGGAACGACGGCCATACTTAACATTGCGTACGCCACCAGATAGCAGCTTTAACTATACGCCGGAAAAAGCCGAACGGAAACGACGTAAAAGAATGCGACGGTCGCTCGTACGTTCGTGGATCGTCGGAAATAGCTAATTTGCATACTCGACGCGGATTACGACGGGAACGCCACCCAGCAGACGCCGAAGAATTGCATCTAAGATCCGAAGGCGTACAAAGACGTACGTCTGTCGGATCTAACCCAGATGCCGTCGTATCTTGTTTTGAGGATTCAAAACAAAGATACGACGCGGGAAATTTGAAAGTACGCCGGCGTATCAATAGATACGCCGGCGTACTTTCTTTGTGGATCTGCCCCTGTGTGACCTTTATATAGACAGGTGTGCGTCTTTACAAATCATGTCCAATCAACTGAATTTACCACAACCAACTGGACGCCAATCAAGTTGTAGAAACATCTCAAGGTTGATCAGTGGAAACAGGATGCACCTAAGCTCAATTTTGAGTGTCATGGCAAAGGGTGTGAATACTTATGTGCATGTGTTTTCTTCCTTTTTTTTTTTTTTTTTACGATTTCGAACAAATTTTCTTCACGTTGACATTATGGGGTATTGTTTTTAGAATTTTAAAGGGAAATAATTAATTGTATCCATTTTGGAATGAAGCTGTAACATAACAAAATGTGGAAAAAGTGAAGCGTGAATACTTTCCTGATGCGCTGTATATAACACTGACAATTTGAACAGCGATTTACATATATATTGTACATTCCCACCAGTCCCTGTCCTCATTTAGGCTCCATGCACACTGGGCTTAAAAACACTCCAGTTCCCTTGGCAGAAAAAAACGCACATATAGACTGTTTTCTGTACAAAGTTTAGACAAGCTTAGGAGAGTTTTGCCTTCTTTTTTGCCAGAAACCTTAAAAAAACTGAAAGGCAAACAATAAAGGATTTTTTTCCTGCCTCTAAACGCTGAGCTCAAAATATGTCTGTAATCGTCCTATTGTGCATGGACACATAGGATAACATTGAGCTGCTTCTACAGGCAAAACACAAAACTCCTGTAGAAGCAGCGATTTTTAAGCCAGTGTGCATAGAGCCTGATGCCCTGTACACACAAGTGGAATTTCCATTGGAAAAAAGTTGGATGCTTTTTCCGATGGAATTCCACTCAAGCTTGGCTTGCATACACACGGTCAAACAAAAGTTCTCTGAACTTTGGAGTGTTAAGAACGCAGTGACGTACAACACTACGACGAGACAAAAAAAATAAGTTCAATGCTTCCGAGCATGCGTCAAATTGTTTCCGAGTATGCATGTTTTTTTTTTTCCGTCGGAATTCCATACAGACAGATTTTCTGATTGGAATTTTTTCCATGGGAAATATTGAGAACCTGCTTTCTATCTAAGTCCGTCGGAAATTCCGACATACACAAGGTCGGAATATCCGATGAAAAGCTCCCATCTGACTTTTTGTACGCGGCATAAGTTTGATATAGCTCTGTGTATCCAAATTTTTTTTTTTTAGGGATACTTGTTTTTATCTTGTTATTACCTTGTTACATCTCAGTCCTGCTGATCTACAGTATCTCACAAAAGTGAATACACCCCTCACATTTTTGTAAATATTTTATTATATCTTTTCGTGTGACAACACTGAATAAATGACACTTTGCTACAATGTAAAGTAGTGATTGTATATCTTGTATAACAGTGTACATTTTCTGTCCCCTCAAAATAACTCAACACACAGCCATTAATGGTTAAACCGCTGGCAACAAAAGTGAGTACCCCCTAAGTGAAATTGTCCAAATTTGGACCAATTAGCCATTTTTCCTCCCGTGTCATGTGTCTCGTTAGTGTTACAAGATCGCAGGTATGTTAAATTTGGTGTTATCGCTCTCACTCTCTCATACTGGTCACTGGAGGTTCAACATGGCACCTCATGGCAAAGAACTCTCTGAGGATCTGAAAAAAATAACTGTTGCTCTACATAAAGATGGCCTAGGCTATAAGAAGACTGCCAAGCTCGTTAAACTGAGCTGTAGCCAAGACCATACAGTGGTTAAACAGGACAGGTTCCACTCAGAACATGCCTAGCCATGGTCAGCCAAAGAAGTTGAGTGCACATGCTCAGCATCATATCCAGAGGTTATCTTTGAGAAATAGACATATGAGTGCTGTCAGCATTGCTGCATAGGTTGAATGGGTGGGGGGTCAGCGTGTCAGTGCTCAGATTATACGCCGCACACTGCATCAAATTAGTCTGCATGGCTGTCGTCCCAGAAGGAAGCCTCTTCTAAAGATGATGCACAAGAAGGCCTGCAAACAGTTTGCTGAAGACAAGCAGATTGAGGACATGGATTACTGGAACAATGTCCTGTGGTCTGATGAGACCAAGATAAACTTATTTGGTTCAGATGGTGTCAAGTGTGTGTGGAAGCAACCAGGTGAGGAGTACAAAGACAAGTGTGTCTTGCCTACAGTCAAGCATGGTGGTGGGAGTGTTATGGTCTGGGGCTGCATGGGTGCTGCCGCCATTGGGGAGCTACAGTTCATTGAGGAAACCATGAATGCCAACATGGACTGTGACATACTGAAGTAGAGCATGATCCCCTCCCTTTGGAGACTGGGCCACAGGACAGTATTCCAACATGATACCGACCTCAAACACCCTTTCAAGATGACCACTGCCTTGCTAAAGAAGCTGATGGTAAAGGTGATGGACTGGCCAAGCATGTCTCCAGACCTAATCCCTATTGAGCATCTGTGGGGCATCCTCAAACAGGAGGTGGAGGAGCGCAAGGTCTCTAACATCCACCAGCTCCGTGATGTCATCATGGAGGAGTGGAAGAGGACTCCAGTGGCAACCTGTGAAGCTCTGGTGAACTCCCAAGAGAGTTAAGACAGTGCTGGAAAATAATGGTGACCACACAAAATAGTGACACTTTGGGCCCAATTTGGACATTTTCACTTTTATTCACTTTTGTTGCCAGTGGGTTAGGCATTATTGGCTGTGTGTTGAGTTATTTTGAGGGGACAGCAAACTTACACTGTTATACAAGCTGTACACTCACTACTTTACATTGTAGCAAAGTGTAATTTCTGTTGTCACACGAAAAAGATATAAATATTTACAAAAATGTGAGGGGTGTACTCACTTTTGTGAGATACTGTATATAGCCACTTCCTGTGCACATACATTCTAGCAATGGTTGCACTGCATTTCTCATTGCAGGTTTGCTTATGGTGACGACAGTGGACCATGGCTGCTTTTGTGTGTTAATATAGCCCAGTGATGGAGAACCTTGGCACCTCAGATGTTTTAAAACTACATTTCCCATGATGCTCAACAACTCTGCAGAGTGCATGAGCATCATGGGGAATGTAGTTCCAAAACATCTGGGGTGCCATCTGGGGTGCCAAGGTTCGCCATCACTGATATAGCCCATCTCCTTCAAATGCCCTTGTGACAGGATGACAATGCAGGACCACAATTGGGAGACAAGGAAAGAGTTGTGTCACCCTATAACAGGAAATGTCTGAACAAGAATGTGAAGATCACCAGATATAATCTTAACACTCACTTTTTACCCTGAAAATAGAGGGTAAACTGTGCCTGTGTGTTATACGCCGGGGGCTGTGGAAATTTTTTTTCTGAAACTTCCCTCTTAATGTTAGGGTGTATGTTATACGCCGATAAATATGGTATACTTTAAAGGTTTATGAAAGTATCATCATTAAAGTATAGACACTGGCTTCTTTAAAATAATTCACAACTTCTCCATCTACTGTATATGAGCTATTGTTTGCGCTTCCATTTTCCATCCAGGTTTGTTGTGGCTCCTTCACCTTGGTGTACCCAAGGTAAATATAAAGGACGCATGGAATGGGGAGGTTTCTCCACCAATAAAGAAAGAAGCAGTAAATGTGTTCCAGCTCAGTCATAAATCATTTGCTGTTGACCACCAATTAAATATTTTTATTTCTAAAGCATTTTACCAGTAAAGGACAAATACTGTATATTCCTGGATATGAACATGAGAAAACATTAATTACTAATTGTATTGTCAAGATGAGGGCCAACGTATGACACTTTTTTTCGTCTCATAAAAAAAAAAAAACCTTGGGCCACAGGAATGCTTGATGGACATGGACAGGTCCTGATCTGCAAACCCACCATAATTGTCTCTAAACTGTCATATAGCTAAATATTTTAATTTTTTCCTAATATTATACTGATTTTAAGGGCAACCACAAAAGCAAGATAGAAGTGAATTTTATGCACAGTACACACACAGGATCACTTTTTGTTGAACCTCTCCCTCCTCCCTCTTAGCTTCTGTCTTCTCTCCTCTGTCTTGGTGTTTGTTTTATTGGAGCCTGGGGTGTTCTTTTGATCAAGTCAATCTCACTCTGGCACTTGAGTCCTGATTGGCTAAAGGGTTTAGAGAGAAAATCTTTAATTAAGTAGATAATCTCTTCTTAGTAGGTTTGCAGCTC
The DNA here is from genome assembly GCF_905171775.1 of Rana temporaria. NCBI lineage: Eukaryota > Metazoa > Chordata > Amphibia > Anura > Ranidae > Rana > Rana temporaria. The sequence continues at coordinate 97,306,770 of NC_053496.1, forward strand.
CATTTCTCTACCCCTTGGCTCTCACTTGGGATCTCCTACTGGTCCCGATTTAAACTTGCAGAAGAACAGTCTTTGCTTGTAGTGGCTCAGGGTTTTCCAGTGTTGGATTATGTTGTTTATTGGATCCCACTTGATCATCTTCCTCCTACTTCTGGTCCATTTTGGCCACTGTTGGTAAGTAGTAGTAGGGCATTATATGACATCTCATGATGCTTTCAGGTGTAAAGATGTGTGACTACATACCAGGGAAAAATAAATATATATTGTGTAGTTTTTTTTTAATAGATATTTATATAGTAGCATAAAACAGGATGTTGTTGAATGTTCCCTGTTGCACCAGAAAGGCTCAAAGCCTATTAAGATATGAGGTAAGGCTAGGGCATGTTATTCCTTATACTACATGTGGAACACATTTTCTAACACACGATGTAAAAAGATAAAAAAATGTTATTATAAAAAAAAATTAGACATTTACTCATTTAAAGCCCTTACAGGACCCCTAGCTGAAAATAATACTTTAGATTTGTAGTAGTACTAAAACCCAGAATGTGTACTCTTGGGAATGAACCTCTTACATCTCTCTCATAATTTTTTAACCTTCAGATATCAAAATAGTATTTGAGCAATACATGCATACTTCATTATTTTGTTTAGGTATACTTAATTTACTGTGTTTTTAGAGTTCTTGCGGTTGGACACTATAAATTATATCACTATAACTAAAAAAAAAATGTAAAATGAAATTTACTGTAAATAGTATAACTAAAAAAAAAAACATTGTGAATGAATAATTAGATCTGTGTCCACCTGAACATTATATACATGTTTTATTATATAGTTTAAAAAAGTGCACATAAATAAATATTAGTAGTGAATACATTTTTTATTGCAGGGCTGCCTTTTGGTATTATGACATGCTTAAAATGCAGATCTATACTCTTATTCAGAAGCATTTCACAAGTGTATCTACGAAACTATAGATGCTGCCACTTTATTATCATATCAGTTATACATTGCCATCATTACAAGCAGCAGAAAGAACCATTGCACTGAACAGCTATTATCTACAATATTACATAAAATACATACAAATTAATTAATTAACCGGAAATTATAAAAAGTCAATTTTTTTTTATTTTTTTTTATTGAATAATATCTAGATATAATACATTCTTTTATTACAACACAACGCTTTCTTCTGCAGTGCAGTAACCCATAAAAAACAAATACAATACATTTTTTCTAAAGTCGGAGCAAGACCAAATTAATTCTTATTCATTGTTATAGGGTGGCTGTACTTATGACTTAGCACTTTTTAATTCAATAAGGTTGGTAAACTTTTCTAGCAGTAATGCTTAAAGTGTGTGAAATTAATAAATATATTATTAAAAAAAATATACAGATTATATATATATATATATATATATATATATATATATATATATATATATATATATATATATATATATATATATATATATATATTCTGTATAATATCTGTATATTATCTTTAAAGCTATATTTTCTAAAGTTTGCTTGATATTTCGTTTTGAAAAATTATTTATCACTTATCCATATCATGTGTTGATACTTGTATTAATGAAATGTCATTCAATTATGTGAAGTTGGTTAAATATGGTATTTGTTCTATATTGTAGATTGCAGCATTAAAGAGAAAAATACGTTCTAGCCCACTTAGTATTAGTACTCCAAGTGTTATATGCAATTCTAAGAAAATATAACATAGCAACAAGTATTTATTGGGTTTGCAATGAAAATGAATATCTATTTAATAATCTATTGGTTGTGCCTAATCCTTGTAGCTGCACTGTAATTTAAAAGGTGTATTTGAATGAGCTAATTGACACATGTAAATAGGGGGAATGACATGCAAAGCTGATTGTAGACATCAGACACAACATGGAACACTTTCACCTCTCCCTCACATGCTCATTGTATGGCATATTTCTAACAGCAAACTTGTTACATCTCTTGACATAGGAACCGTTCCTAAAAACAGATCAGCTGAATCTATAAAGAGTGAACATGTTAAAAAAGTAATGTGCTTGGAAGGAGCAATTTCAAATGGTATCTTCTGCCGAGAGCCCAAGAATGACCCTACACTACATGTTGTCCAGCGTAAATGTGAATATATTCATTTCTAGGTATATACTGTTGGTTTTCTGTATACTGTAAATATTTAGCAGACTGATACATCTGACATTTTTACTATACCACAGAAAGACAATGGGGTTGATTTACTAAAGGCAAATGGCCTATTCACTTTGCAAGGGAAATTTCACTTGGCTTAGTATATTACATGAAGCTCTGCAGATTTCCATCAACCGATCATGTTTTTTTTTTTTTTATTGCATGTAATTGGGTATTTTTTGCACTAGATAAAAAAGGGTAGGTGCAACTGCGCTAGGTTTGAATGCTATAGTCTGGATTGATAAGCAGCAATTAGATTGTAAAACAACAAAGAAATATGGAAAAAAGGGGGTAATTGCGCTAAACCAAAATAGTTATTTCACTAAACTAAGGAAAAATGTCCTTGCAAAATGAACAGCCCCATTCACTAAATCAATCAACCCCAACGTTATGTGTGCTTAGAAAAAGGGTCTTCCATAATGTAATTGCTTGTTCACAGCAAAATATTTGCAGTGCAGTGCATTGTGTTGGCAGAATTGTAGATACATTGGAGAACATTTATTATCGCAATTGCTTTGCATCAGTAGGTTAGATGTGCATTTTGTGCGCAAATATGTTAGCAAGAATTTTGAAACTGTTTTGCGACCAGAGCGATCGTTTTAGGTTTGCCTGATCATGTGGCCAAATCGAGACTGTCTGCTTCCTCCTTTCAATTGCAAACATTTATTAATGGCTGAAATGTTAGAGCTGCTACAGAACTTAGAAATTCGAAAGGCACTTTTTAAATGTGTGCAAAAATGGTTTATTTTCAGAGCAAATCATTTATTATAAAAGATGCAATAAATACATAAATAAATAAATCAGTCTCCAAATTGTATTTAAAATAAAAGAATCCATATCTATTGTAAACAAAAAAATAACTTTTTCATAAAAGTACCCCTGTTGTATTTTTTATCTGACTGGAAAAGTAAAACGCAGGTCAATGCACCAAAAATAGAGCTTTTTTTCCAGCACGTTGATGTGACTAAGCTTTATGGAAAACAATCAAAGGCAGATAATGCTATGTTTATTACACAATCCATTTATTTCCCTTTTTTGGTCCTAGTTGCGGTTGTATTATTAGGGTTAGGATTATTACAATTCATGTGTTACTTTACATGTTACAGATATATCAGGAAGCAACAGATGCTGTCAGATCTCGCGGGAACTATATGAGCCATTATTCTGTCAGGTCCTCAACTAGTTATCTTGTATCTTGGTCAGAAGACAGAGGATGTTAGTAAATCACCCGGGCTAATTTCTTTATCTGTGTGCATGAGACACCATGTTTCTCGTGTAAAGGATTTCAGATGATGTGACCCAGCAATAACAGTGATCACCACATACCAAAGCCCACTGATTTGGAATTCCAAGAAGCTTCCAACGTATTATCAGTTTGGAATGTCAGGAACAAATTTAAGAATTCAAGATTCAATTTCATATAAACAAAAATATAAATTTACTAAATCAGGTTAACTAAAACTTTATGTAGCCAACATTTGTGTAAATTGTGTTTATTAATTAGAGATATTTAATATTCACAACCAATGACTTCACTGTATTGGTATTGTGCAGAATGCAGCCAAAATGTTTCATTGCAAATATATAAATGGACTGGGGGACAGTATATTGAAAAATCACAAACAATATGAAAATGCATATAATATGCATTTAAATAATGAAAGTAAAAGACTAATGCCGCATACACATGATCGGTTCGTCTGATGAAAACGGTCCGATGGACCGCTTTCATCAGACGAACCGATCGTGTGTGGGCCCCATCGTTTTTTTTCCCATCGGTGAAAAACGTAGAACATGTTTTAATATTATCTGATGGTTAAAAAAACAATAGAAAAAAAACGATCGTCTGTGGGGAAATCCATCGGTAAAAAATCCACGCATGCTCAGAATCAAGTCGACGCATGCTTGGAAGCATTGAAAGGCAAGACTGATGAAAGTCAGCTTCATTGGATATCTGATGAAAAAATCCATCGGCCCGTTTTCATCGGATCGTGTGTACGTGGCATTAGAATATGTTAATTACATCTGATCAGTAATTAAATCTAACAATGCTTCTATTACACATTTCCAAAGTGAAAAAAAAGGTTCAGGTTGAACTGTGATTGTTCTGACTTTGGATAACTTGACACCTCCATCCCATAGTTTTCCAGGCCTGATTGTGTTTTTTCAGCTGCCCAGTTATATACTGTATACACTATTTAGCTAAAGCAGTATCTTTCAGGTCCAGTCTGTTAGTGTTGATATTAACAATACAACGTAATAGAGAATACAATTTAGGAATAGCCATGTTGAATGGTCATCTATACTTTATCAGTATCAGAAGTTCCCAATACTATGCAATTCTATGCAACTTTCTGCTTATGACAGACTATAGAGTAGAATCAGGAAAGCTGTGCGTAGTGGCCAATAAAATGTCTATATATGTTATAAAATATTCAACCTAATTAGTTGCTGTAGGTAAATATTCATCGCCTGTAAAGACATTTCTCTCCCCGATTTTTATAAATAGACCCCTATGATTTTGGCCCACAACAGATTTGCCTGGCTGCCAAGCATGCTTGTTTACCCTATATGCCTATGTTTACAGAGATATCATTTAATGTCTCTTCCTCTGATAAGAGCGAAGATTTGACCAGTTTATGGCTGCCATAAAACCCAGGCCTCTTTGTAAAAACAGAAAAGAGATTTTTGTACCAAAAAATCAGATAGTGTTGGGAAATGTAAAAGGGCAATTTAGATCTAAGAGTTTTTATGACCTTTGTGTTTCCTGCACAAAGTGAAATGTTATTCTTGCCCTCAAATGAAATTTACAGATTAAATTTGAAGATAATACCTGTACTAACTAATAGTAATAATAATACTAACTAATACTTATGCCTTGTACACACGATCGGAATTTCCAATGAAAAAAGTCAGATGGAATTTTTTCATCGGATATTCCGACTGTGTGTGGGCCCCATCAGACTTTTTTCCGTCGGGGTTTAGAAATAGAACATGTTTTATTTTTTTCCGATGGAAAAAAAATCCTATCGTAAATTCCGATCATCTATGTGGAACTCCGACAGAGAAAAAAACATGCATGCTCAGAATCAAGTCGGATGCACTGAACTTCATTTTTCTCGGCTGGTCGTAGTGTTTTATGTCACCACGTTTTGGACAGTCTGAATTTGGTCTGACAGTGTGTATGCAAGACAACTTGAATGGAATTCCGATGGAAAATTCCATTGAATTTTACCCCATCGGAAATGCCAATCGTGTGTACAGGGCATAATACTACATAAAAACAGCCCCAAAAAATAACAAACTTGGCAAAGATATGAAAAAAAAATAGATTGTTAAGTACAAGTTTAGGTAATATATAACCAATGGCCCAACTGGTCCCTATATTATTGGTTTTGTTTTCCCAAAACATGCCTTTTATTAAATGTTTTACTCTGTGGCCACATGACCAACCTCTGTTCTTGTCCTTTCCTCTTCCAGCAGTAGACAGGGGTTTGCAAGAGGATAGATGTCAGGACTGCAAGTGATGTCACCACATTGGACTCCGTACACAAAGTCAGGGCCAGATGTACAGTTATGCTGTGTACACACGATTGGGCTTTTGCCCAGCCAAATCACATCAGAATTACAACGGAATTCCATCGGAAAAATATAGAACATGTTTTATATCTAAAGTCCGATGGGGGTACACACGATTGGAAAATCCGATGAAAAAAGACCATCGGAAATTCCGATCGTGTGTACAGGGCATTAGACATAGGGGCAGATCCTCGTACAGCGGTGCATTTATCCGCCGGGCGTAGCGTATCTAAGATACACTACGCCGCCGTAACTTACTTTTTTTTTTACAAATCCACAAAGAATCCGCGCCGAAAGTTACGGTGGCGTAGTGTATCTTTGACGGCGTAATGGCGCGCCATTCAAATCTCTATGATGGGGGCTTGTTTTATGTAAATACGTCGTGACCCGACGTAAACAACGTTTTTTTTTAACTGCACATGCGCCGTCTGTGGGGGTATCCCAGTGCGCATGCTCGAAATTAAACTGGAACCAGCCAATGCTTACGACGGTGACGTCATTCTACACAAATTCCTATTTGCAAACGACTTACGCAAACGACGTAAACAATTCAAAATTGTACGCGGGAACGACGGCCATACTTAACATTGAGTATGCCTCAGAACAGTAGCTTTAACTATACGCCGGAAAAAGCCGAACGTAAACCACGTAAAAAAAATGCGCCAGCCGGACATACGTTCGTGGATCGCCGTAACTAGCTAATTTGCATACTCAACGTGGATTTCGATGGAAACGCCATCTAGCGGCCGCCGAAAAATTGCAGCTTAGATCCGACGGCGTACTTAGACGTACGCCTGTCGGATCTAGCCGAGATGCCGTTGTATCTTGTTTTGAAGATACAAAACAAAGATACGACGCGCAAAATTTGAAATTATGCGGCGTATCAAGAGATACGCCGGCGTAATACCTTTGTGGATCTGCCCCATAGTTTCTAGACATGTCCAAAGGCTTCTGTGTGAATGCACACCAGAAGATGCCTTTCAGCATACCTAGAGTAACCATTGGTGGACTAGCCAACTCAGCAATGGCTGATAATGTTTTGTGGGCCCTACAAAGGAAATTGAGTTATTATGAGTGGAATGACATTAAGACATTATCTAGATATATTATTTGGACTTGGAAAAATGGGTATATTATGAGGGTGTGACTATTTGAGATAATTTGCAAAGAGATGTTGTTTTTATATTAGCTGAAAACACACGTAAGTGATTATGTGGTTATGTTTATTTCATCATAAATAAGTTAGTTGTAACCATATTAGTGCACTTGTAATAACACCAACAGGTATTAGCTTCTGCCTTCTTCTTCTAGCTCCAGGTACCAATATTTTTTTTTTTTTTTTTTTTTTTTACAGTACTCCACTGTTTTATTTATCATGAACAAATGATGTGTAAACTAAAAATATAGTAGGAGTAATATAACAATGATCCAGGGAAGCTGATAGATACATAGTTGAAATACACATACAGTACTGTGCAAAAGTTTTAGGCAGGTGTGAAAAAATGCTGTAAATGAAGAATACTTTTAGAAATAGAGTTTTTTTTTTATCAATTAACAAAATGGAAAGTAAATGAACAGAAGAGAAATCCAAATCAAATCAATATTCGGTGTGACAACCCTTTGCCTTCAAACCAGCATCCATTCTTCCAGGTACACACAGTTTTTGAAAGAACTTGGCAGGTAGGTTGTTCCAAACATCTTGGAGAACTAACCACAGATCTTCTGTGGATGTAGGCTGCCTCTAATCCTTCTGTCTCTTCATTTAATCCCAGACAGACTTGATGATTATGAGATCTGGGCTAGGTGGGGACCAAAGCATCACTTCCAGGACCTCCTTGCTGTTCTTTACACTAAAAATAGTTCCTAATGACATTTATGTTTGGGGTCGTTGTTCTGCTTTAGAATACATTTGGGTCCAATCACACTCCTCTGTGTTGGTATGGCATAATGGATACGTATCTGCCTGCATTTATCAAAAACAAGCACTGTGTGTTCCTAGAAGAATTGATGTTGGTTTAGTTTTAGCTTTTTCTTTTGTTTGCTCACTTTGCATTTTGTAAATTGACAAAAATAAATAATTGAAATATATATATATATTTTTAAAGCATTCTTACTTTACAGCATTTCTTCACACAGGATCTTCTAAATAAAAAGTGTAATAATATCGGCGCTACAAACAAACAGTAAAGGCGTACAAAAAGTGCATAAATATTGTTGATGGCAATATAAAATGTATAAAAAGAGTTCATATGCAGTGCTTGAAGAAATAAGCCTGAAGAAAATGGAATCCGGGGAAGATGGTGTGTAGAAAAGACAGGACCCTCGCACCAGCTTCAGTGTATGCAATGACACATCACACCACAATGCCACCTATAAATGACTTATACCAGAGGGCAGATGAACATAAGTGTATAGGCACAGGTGCCAAGCATGTCTCCAGGCTCCAACATGTACTGCTCTCCCACATTGCAGGATCCGAAACTGTTCTCCCTCTCCAGAAATTAGTGACAGATCTCTGTTCAGGATCCAGCATGATCCAAAAGCATTACCTTCAAAGCTGTGCCCATGGTAGTCATCTTCCACCCACATATGCCCATTGGGAATTTTGACAAATCTTGTTTTGTATCCAGCTGTTCGACCAGCTTGTGACCAACCAAATGAACCTGTAGTTCCTATCTCTAACTTATAAGACACTCCACGTGAAGTCATCTGTTACACTGAAGCTGGTCCTGTCTTTTCCACACAACATCTTCCCGTATTCCATTTCCTTCAGGCTTATTTTTTCAAGCGCTGCATATTAACTCTTTTTATCGTCTTCTAAATATAAGCTCTTGAAGATAAATAGCTAACATATGTGTTTCAGCTGTGGGTAGAATCGCGCATTGTTACGGCGGCGTAGCGTATCGTATTTACGCTACGCCGCCGTAAGTAAGTGAGGCAAGTGCTGTATTCACAAAGCACTTGCCTCCTAAGTTACGGCGGCGTAGCGTAAATGGGGCCGGCGTAAGCGTGCCTAATTCAAATGAGGATGTGGGGGGGCGTGTTTTATGTAAATTACTTGTGACCCGACGTGATTGACGTTTTTTACGAACGGCGCATGCGCCGTCCGTGTACATATCCCAGTGTGCATTGCTCCAAAGCACGCCGCAAGGACGTATTGGTTTCGACGTGAATGTAAATTACGTCCAGCCCCATTCACAGACGACTTACGCAAACAACGTAAATTTTCAGATTTTGACGCGGGAACGACGGCCATACTTAACATTGGCTAGGCCAGCTATTTGATGGAATAACTTTACGCCGGAAATTGCCTTACGTAAACGGCGTATCTTTACTGCAACGGGCGCACGTACGTTCGTGAATCGGCATTTCTAGGCATTTACATATTCTACGCCGAACTCCAACCTAGCGGCCAGCCTAAATATTGCACCCTAAGATACGACGGCGCAGGCTGTCGTATCTTAGCTAGGTTTAAGTGTATCTCGGTTTGAGAATACACTTAAACTTACGACGACGCAGATTCAGAGTTACGTCGGCGTATCCATTGATAAGCCGGCGTAAACCTTTATGAATCTAGCTATATGTGTGTACTGTGTTTCTGTATGTGTCTTCTGTGTGTATGTATATTGTGTGTCTGTGTATACTGTGTATGTATACTGTATGTGTGTGTATATACTGTGTGGCCACTTAATCTATTGCCCGGGGGCCCCATGAGTTGTCAGTCCGCCCCTGGTCTCCCCTCATATTGGTGGTCAGTGAAAAAATGGCACCTAATATTGGTGATCAGTGGAGTCCCCATTTACATTGTAGGAGTGTAGTGTCCCTTATATTGCTGGTCACTAGAGAAGGAATCCCTTAGATGGGTGGTTGGAGGGAAAGAGCCCAGTTACACCCTCAGCTGTGAGAAGAATGTCCCTGACATCAGTGGTCAGTGGGAAGAATGTACTCTACAAAAACCTGAAAAGATCACTGATGTCAGTGGTAACCTACCTAAGAGGCATACAGTACATTGCTGATTGTTTAAAGCCTGTGGAGGAACCTTACGGCTCCATAGAATTCTTATTAAGAAAGGCTGGTCTAGTCTAGATATCTGATGATCTTTGCTGTTTATCCTAGCATGGCCATTGCTTCAGTGCCTTGAGGACGCTGTATATATGTACAGTGAGAGAAAGCTCCTCTAAAAGTTTTTTTTTACAATTCCATCTATAATTATAACTACAGCTTTAAAAAACAGTAATTTTTAATTTTAAGAAATCGGAAAAAAAAGAACCTGACTCAAAGCTACTATTTCGGTGAGCTGATCACTGGTTGGTTGCTAAGCACTTTGGTGAATAGATTGGTAAAATGCTGTTATTTTCCAGTAGTGTTCACTCATCCACCTTTATGCCTCATACACACGACCGTTTTTCCCGGCAGGAAAACTGCCATGACAGCTTTTCGCCAGAAAGAACGGCCGTGTGTATGCTCCATGGCAGTTTTCCCGACGAGAAAACTGCGAAAAAAAAGAAAGAGAACTTGCGATTCCCGTCGGTCTTTTTCCCGTCATGAAAACCGTCGTGTGTATGCTTTCCTGAGGGGAAAAAACGCACATGCTCGTAAACAATTCAACGCATGCGTGGAAGCATAGAACCTAATTTTCTCGGCTTGTCGTAGTCTTTTATGTCACCGCGTTCTTGCCAGTCAAAAGTTTACCGAACTTTTGTATGACTGTGTGTATGCAAGGCAGGCTTGACAAGAATCCCGTCAGGAACACCATCAGTTTTTTTCCTGACGGGAAAACCGGTCGTGTGTACGAGGCATTAGAGTCTTACTACTCCGGCTGCAGTGGGTTGAGCCTCATTGCTTCTACTGCATTCCCCATAATGTAGGATGGCTCCTTCTTTTAATGACAACAGTGAGGTAGTCAGGTAGACAGAACTCCAAACCTCCAGCACAGATTTCTTGAAACCAGTTTCCAGGAGATAAGAGAAGACAGCTGCTGCTTCAACTGCCAAGCATCTAACAAAGATTACAATCATATTTGGGGAAATGGCTATGTGTATATGTTCATTATTCAGGCTCTGGATGCCATCTATGTGAATAGCAAAGCAGCACACTATAGATCTATTTTAGAAGTGGGATTCTCATGTTGCGCATGTTGCGTCATTTTAGCAGCTGCAGGAAAAATTATGTCAGCAAAAGCTGCTCATTTATATATTCAAAACTTTAATATATGACATCTTAATTTGTTTTAAATGTATAGTATTAATTTAATAAATAATAATCAGTATTACTATTGCAAAAGGTTTTGAGTTTAAGTGATACCCTTTTTTGGCTAACATACCGTATATACTCGAGTATAAGCCGAGTTTTTCAGCCCTTTTTTAGGGCTGAAAATACCCCTCTGGGCTCATACTCGAGTCAGTGTACCTGAGGGGCTGTGGGCGTCCATTTTTTAAAACTCGCAGCTTCCTCCTGGTCCCGTCCAGTTCCGTGATAGGCGTTTGACACTGTGTTCAGTGTCCCGCCTATCACGGACGTTCTTTCGTTCTCAGACTCAGTTTCCCAGCAGACACTGTGTTCATTGTTCCGCCTATCATGGACCTTCTCGTGTCCGAGGATGAAAGAACATCCGTGATTGGCGGAACACTGAACACAGTGTCTGCTTTGAAACTGAGTCCGAGGATGAAAGAACGTCCGTGATAGGCGGAACACTGAACACAGTGTCTGCTGGGAGACTGAGTCCGAGGATGAAAGAACGTCCGTGATAGGCGGAACACTGAACACAGTGTCTGCTGGGAGACTGAGTCCGAGGATGAAAGAACGTCCGTGATAGGCGGAACACTGAACACAGTGTCAAATGCCTATCATGGAACGGGACGGGACCAGGGGGATGCCGCAAGTTTTAAAAAATGGACGCCTGCAGCGCAGCCTGTCAAGAATTTCAGGTATGCTGCAATGGGCACAGTGAGGCGTGCAAATGGGCACAGTGAGGCGTGCAAATGGGCACAGTGAGACATGCAAATGGGCATTGTTGACCCTCTTTTCCGCTTACAGTAGCTGCTGCATTTCTCACCCTAGGCTTATACTTGAGTCAATAACTTTTCCCATTTTTTTGTGGTAAAATTAGGTGCCTCGGCTTATACTCGAGTATATACGGAAAGTTATTAAAGATGCAAGCTTTTGGGATCATCAGACATTATACAGCCTGAGGAACGGACCTACGGGGTCCCAAAAGCTTGCACCCTTAATAACCTAATCAAAAAAGGGTATCACTTAGGTTCTAAACTGTCTGTATTAATCAATGGCTATCATGGCACAGGGCTCTACTACTGTTCATATTATTGGTAATAAATAAGTAATATATTTGCATTATCTTAGATTCTAATTTGGAAGATAAATAAAAATGACTAACCTGCTTCCAAAACCTAAATAAAAGTATGGGTCCTTGTGTGTAAAAAACAGCGGTGAAAACTTTGTTTTTATTTGCAGTGTATTCATTTGTGTTTTTTGTTTTCTTTCTTCTGTAAAATCTCAGTAAGGCCCCTTTCACTCTGGGTGGATCAGTAATGATCCACCCCGTGAACCTCCGCTTGCTCAGCGGTGATCGCTCCGTTGATCCCCGCTGAGGCGGCGGATGACAGGGCGGTCCCCGCACACTGTGCAGGGACCGCCCTGTCTTTCCTCCGCTCTCCCCTATGGGGGGATCGGATGAACACGGACCGTAGTCCTTGTTCACCCGATCCGATCCGCCAGACGGATGGAAAAGTAGGTTTTTCCTCCGTCACACTTTGGCGGATCTGATCGGGTCGGATGACAGCGGGCATGTCACCGCTGACATCCGTGGCTCCATAGAGGAGCACAGAGCGCCCGTTCAGGTCTGCCTAAAAAACTGGCAGGCAGACCAAAATGGTCTGCCCGTGTGAAAGAGCCCTAAGAAAAAAAAAGTCATTGATAAAGGTTCCATGTGCATTAACGTTGCCATTTGGGATATTGCTGGATTAAAAAAAAAAACAGTTCAGTTACCATTGCACATATATCTTTAAAGAGTCCTATAGTGCCTAAAAGGCAATCTAGAATACATTAAAATCTCAAGTGATTACTGGAATACTATTTTTTTTTGCAAGACATATTGAATTATCATTGCAATCCAGTCGACACGTGCATTAGCATCCCCACAGTGCAGATCGCGCGCGCCTGCTATGCCCGCTTAAAGGGCCGACGTACAGCTATGACGGCTCGCGGGAACGTGCCGACCTGCCACATTGTATTGATGGCTGCTGGTCGGCAAGCAGTTAAATGGTTGTGCTGATGCTCATGGTTCTAATCATAGGGGGCCCCACCATGAGCTAACAACAAAACCTGGGGAATGTCCAGGGAAAAACCAAGCCTACTTACCGACCAGCTCACAGAACAGCCAATTAACCTGTCTAACAGTATGCGTTAAAAACAGGGGTTTTGTCCGCACGCATTTGCAAACGCATGCGTCAGCCACAGAGCCCCACCATGAGCGATCATGTGCAGCCATTGTTTAGGTGATCGCATATCAGGCCCAGTTCACACTGGTGCGACAAGCGTTTCGACTTTGAGAGCACAAGTCACATGATATGTAAAAATCAATGTTTCCTTATGAGAGCTGTCTTAACTGGTTCCGACTTTTTAAAAGGTCCATGCACTACTTTGGTCCGACTTGGTTCTGATTTAAGTCAATTGAATTTAATTGAATTTGCATCCAAGTTGGATCAGCATCTTAACTGACTTGTCAATGAGAGCAATGCAAAATGTATTGAAAAAACAAAACAGTGAGGGGGTTGCCCCCAATCCATGCCAGGCCCTTTGGGTCTGGTATCGATTTTGAGGAGAAAACCCCCATGCCAAATTTAAAATAGATTGGCGTGGGCCCCCCCCCCCCTCAAGATCCACATCAGACCCTTATCCGAGCATGCAGCCTGGCAGTCCAGAAAAGGGGGGTGATGAGTGAGCAGCCCCCCACCTCCTGAACCATACCAGGCTACATGCCCTCAACATAGGAGGGCGCTTTAGAAAAGAGGGCTCTGCCCCCCCCCCCCCACCCTGAAGCACCTTCTCCCCATGTTGATGGAGACAAGGGCCTCTTCCCTGGGCTCTGTGGTTGTGGGGGCGTGCAGGCAGGGGGCTTATCAAAATCTGGGGGGCCCCCAGATTATGCCCTCCCCTTTTTTTTAAATGACTAATGTCCCCCATGGTAGTTCCAACATCAAACATGATGTCTTCCACCGCCAACCCACTGAGAATAAAAAAAAAAAAAAAAAGCGTTTGTTAAAAACTGACGTATGTTTTTATTACACTACACTGTTTATTTTGGGTGAATTGGTAGGGGTACCCCCTACTCACTTACATAGGGAGCCCTCCTTCCTAAAGGGGGCTTCTAGGATCCGATAAGCCCCCTGCCCCCACAGGCCCTTATCCCATCAACATGGGAACAAGGTGCAGAGCCCACTCTGCCCCAAAGCACCACCCCATGTTAAGGGCATGTGGCCTGGTGTGGTTCAGGGGTGGAGCTCACTCGTCCGCCCCCCTTTTCTGGCCTGTTAGGCTGCATGCTCGGATAAGGATCTGGTATGGATTTTTTTCTTTTATTTCAGTGTAGGGTTCCGCTCAAAATCCATACCAGACCTGAAGCGCTTGGTATGGATTTTGAGGGGGTCCCCACACAGTTTTTTTTGTTCTTAAAGTTGGATCAAAATCATATCCCATTCAGTAAAGTCGCATGGAAGTTGGATCGATGACGGATCGAAGTTGCAGGGCAAAGTTGGATTACCAGTTGCACGACTTTCATGTCACACCAGTGTGAACTGGGCCTTAGACAGGTACACAAGTGGATAAAAGTACGCTGCAGCAGTAACACTGAGGTGCAAGGAAATTATGAAAAAAAGGTAAAAACAGTATTTTCTAAAGAAATTTTTTTTTCTGTTGTTTATAATGCCAAATGAAATGTCACTCAGTGAGGGCATACAGTCCAAAGTCCAAACTTCCTACAGATAGAAGGAGTCTGTAAATCCATGTTGTATACACAATGATTTTTGATCACTGGTAGATAAAGGAATATGACTTCAAAGTGTAGCAAAATCATACTCACAAGGAAGGACTCATCAGGTCATAATGCTGGTCAGACTGATTAGTGATGTTGTGTTTCCATAAAGTGAAAACCAGAGGAACTCAATCCAGCTAAGCTTCGTAGATAAAAGACTCCATCAACATGTCCTGCATGTCTCTTTCAGGTGCTTGCATAATTAGGCCCCATGCACACGGGACGCCGGTGCAAACTCTGCTAAACACACGTTTTTAAAGGCTAAAACCGTTGTTTAAAAACTCAAATTTTGCCGTGAATTTCGCAGCGTTTTACTGCGTTTGCGTTTATAAGCGTTTGGTTAAGAAACATCATAAGATCCTTCTTAAGCTCAAAAAACAGTATTATTTAACCATTTCAGCCAATTTGTGAGACCAGAGTGAGTAGCAGCTGAAAGAGCAGCAGTGTACTTGTATTTAGCGTGTCACTTGCCACATCACCTGCCACAAGCTGCGACCCGATCACTTGCCACGTTACCTGGCCACGTCACCTGCCACAAGTTGTGGAGTGTCCACTTGCCACGACACCTGCCACAAGTTGTGGATTGTCCACTTGCCACAAGTTGTGAATTGACCACTTGTCACGTCACCTGCCACATCACCTTCCACAAGTTGTGGATTGTCCACAATGCAATGCAAGCAATTACATTTTTTTTTATGTTTTTTTTATGGTTTTTCATAATTTGCCATAATTTTTGAGATTTCTAATTTAAAAAAATAGGTCACCTTTAAAAACGCCTATAAACAAAATCGCGGCAAAACGCCGGTACCGCGTTTTGCGTCTGAAACGTGGAAAACGTTTGCGTCTGAACCCATATTTTTGCTTCTGAAAAAACGAAGTTAAACGCAACTGCATAAAAACGTCAATAAACTTGACTGTGTGCATTGACACATAGAATAACATTGAATGTGTCCAACTGCCTCTGAACACGCGTTTAACAGCGTCTTGTGTGCATGGGGCCTAAAAGTCTATGAAGCCAAAAACCATCCATTCAGCCCTCAGAGAAACCCCTGTACCGTACATCACTCCTAAAACACACAAAGGGGGTTATTTACGAAAGGCAAATCCACTTTGCACTACAAGTGCAAAATACAAGTGAAAAGTGCACTTGAAATGGCACTGAAAGTGCACTTGGAAGTGCAGTTGCTGTAGATCCGAGGGGGATATGCAAGGGAAAAAAAACCAGCATTTCAGCTTGCACATTTTTTTTTTTGTTAAACATTTTTTTTTTTGTTAAAAAGCCTGTGGCGTGCAAAACACAACCCAAAAACTCCACCCGGTGCAGGGAAAAATGTGCACACACATAAAGAGTGACATCACAAAAAACTGCGACGGGTGCATACGTCAGTGGTCCTCCGAAGAGGACCCGTCTCTGATCCCCCGGGGCGTTAGGCTCCTGACAGGGAAAAGAGTTACTGTGGTCCATACAGCCGAAGCCATATGGACCCATCTTGGTCCAAGCAGCCGAAGCCACAAGGACCCAACATCCTCGGAGGGACTGCTGAAACAGAACCCTCCTCGGTGAGGCTCCCCCGAAGGGAGACCCCATGAGAGCCGGTGAACCTAACCAGAAGGCCGAGTCCACTAACTCCCAAGACTTTCAGAGACCGGCCCGAGGACCAGCACCCTACTCGCCACACATAAAGTGCCAAGCACCAAACAAAAAGAGTAACAAACAAAACAAACACGGGGGTAAAATAATAAAAGAAAGTGGGGAAAAGGAAGATGGGAGAGTGAGGAAAGTGACCATGATTGAATAATAAAATCAGCAGAGCTTCCCCTCTTCCCCTTACAGCGATTGCACTTCCAAGTGCACTTTCAGTGCAATTTCAAGTGCACTTGTAGTTTGTACCTGTAGTGCAAAGTGGATTTGCCTTTTGTAAATGACCCCCATAGAGTCTTTAAAATCACCTGAATATTCCAGGCTTAGGTGTGAATGGAGCCTAATAGCTTCTTAACAGATAGATTATCTAAAGAGAAGCCTCATTTTTTTACTTTCTCTGCAGCTAAGTGGCAACAACTGGCAACACCCAACTTTCCTTTTCAGTAGCTATCAATTTGAATCTTTGGGTGGGATTGAACATGCAAATGCTCAAGAGCCACACTGGCATGTGCACCAACCACTGTTTGTTTCTGTTGTCTCCAGATATGGATAGTTGCCAGTGCCACCTGCATGCAGGGCCGGACTTACCATTGGCCTTGACTGGGCTCAAGCCCAGGGGCCCCACCCAATAGGGGGCCCCCTTTAAAAAAAAAAAAAAAAAAAATTTTTTTTTTTTTTTTTTAGGGGTCCGGAGGTCCCCAGGGGCCCGGAGGCCCCCAGGGCCCCGGACGGCAACCCCCCTTTTTTTTATATATTTTTTATTTTTATATATATAATATTATATATATATATATATATATATATATATATATATATATATATATATATATATATATATATATATATATATAATTATTATTATTATTAAAGGGCCCAGGGGTCTCCAGGGCCCCCGGATGGCAACCCACCTTTTTTATTTTTTTATAAAAAAAATTAAATTTTTTTTTTATATATATATATATATATATATATATATATATATATTTTTTTATTAAAGGGCTCAGAGGTCCCCAGGGCCCCATGTGGCAACCCCCCCTTTTTTATTTTTTTTATAAATGTTTATTTTTTTATTTTTGTTTATTTTTTATTAAAAGGCCCAGAGGTTCCCAGGGGCCCAGAGGTCCCCAGGGCCCCCGGGTTTGGCAACCTCCCTTTTTTTATGTATTTTTTATAAATGTTTTTTTTTATTATTATTAAAGGGCCCAGAGGTTTATTTTTTCTTTTTATTAAAAGGCCCAGAGGTCCCCAGGGCCCCGGATGGCTACATATATTTATATATATTTGTTTTCTTCTTTATTTCTTCTTTTTTTTGTAAAGGCCCCCCCGCTTCTCAATTTGCGGCAGCCCCCGCGCTTCTCAATTTCAGGCGGCAGCACCCCCACCCCCCTAGGTTCTCTGCTTCAGGGGGCCCATGCCTTAAGCTGTGCAAGGGGCCCCAAAATTCCTGATGGCGGCCCTGCGCATACCTCCCAACACGCACGGATTCTGTGGGACTTTCCCGCACAGACAGCTTCTTCCCGCAGTCCCGCGAAAGGGTTAATTTTCCCGCACTGCAAGAGGAGGAGGCAGCACGGAAGCAGGAGGAACCGGAGCGGTGTGTGGAGGACTGTGGCTGCTGAAGGGAAGATAGCCGAGAGCCGGGCTAATGACAGTCTGTGGCCCCGGCTGTTGGCACAGGTGAGAGGCACTCCCCCCCTCAACAACTGCAAAATCCCCCCCCGGTCAACAACTTTAATGCGCTCCCCCCCGCTCAACAACTTCAATTCGCCCCCCCCCCCCCGCTCAACAACTTCGATCCCCCCCAATTCTCGGCTCCAGGGGGCCCCTTCAACACTCAAGCCCAGGGGCCCCACCACCCTAAGTCCTGCCCTGCCTGCATGGATTGACTATTACGTCCTAAAAGAGGATAATGTTTTCGTTGGCCATACATTTAGCAAAATACTAAAGGAAATAGATATAGTAACTTTTGGGTTTTGTGGCAAAATATTACAATTTGGGAAGTGCTTTAGGAGACAGTATTTGCACAATGTCATGGGACTTGGCGACTGTCTTGTAGACCACATGGAGAAAAAAAATCTATTGGGTTAAAGTCCAGGCAGATGTAGCAAACACAAAATAATACACTTCTGTAATCATTAATATAGTAATATGTGTATTTTTAAAATGCAAGCTGTTTAACTACCTTAAAGCGGTTGTATACCCGCTGTCATTTTTTTTTTTAACCACTTCCATACCAGGCACTTACGCACCTTCCCGCCCAAGCCAATTTTCAGCTTTCAGCGCTGTCGCATTTTGAATGGCAATTGCGCGGTCATGCTACACTGTACCCAAACAAAATTGGCGTCCTTTTTTCCCCACAAATAGAGCTTTCTTTTGGTGGTAAAAAAAGACTGAAAATTTTGAAAAAAATTACGTTTTTTTTTTTTTAAATAAGTAAGTTTTCTCTTTCAATTACGGGCACTGATATGGCAGCACTGATGGGCATCAATGAGATGGCACTGATGGACATCGATGAGTTAGTACTGATGGGCACTGATGAGGTGGCACTGATGGGCACTGATTGCCGGCGCTGGTATGCGACACTGATGGGCACTCATAGGAGGCACTGATGGGCACTCATAGGAGGCACTGGGCACTCATAGGTAGGCACTGGGCATGGATGGGCACTGTGGGGTGGCACTGATGGACACTGTGGGGTGGCACTGATGGATCCATGTTGCCACTGATAGGTGGGCACTGGGCATGGATGGGATTTTTTTTTTTTGCCCTTCCCTGGTGGTCCAGTGTGGGCTTTCCTGGTGGTCCAGTGTGGCGATCCGAGGGGGGGCTGCGCTGGTAAACAATCAGTGCGAACCTCCCCTGTCAGGAGAGCCGCCGATCGGCTCTTCTCTACTCGCGCCATCAACGGCTCTTCCTGTTTACATCGTGATCAGCCGTGATTGGACACGGCTGATCACGTGGTAAAGAGCCTCCGCCGGAGGCTCTTTATCGAGATCGGAGATGCAGGGTGTCAGACTGACACCCCGCATCACCGAACGCCACGCTGCGCGCCCCCACGGGCATGAAATCCTGCAGGACGTCAATAGACGTCCAGTCAGGATTTCAGAACCACTTCCCGGACGTCAATCTGTTATTGACCGGGCGGGAAGTGGTTAAACCTGAAAAGCAAAAGCCATAATTGGCTAGTATGCACCGCATACTAGCTGATTATGAAATACTTTCCTTGGAACGAGGTGAGAGGAACTTACCTGGTCCACGCCGAGGGAGATGTCATCTTTCCTCGGCGTGTCTTCCGGGTATCGCCGCTCCAGCGCTGTGATTGGCAGTTTAAACAGCAGCTCTGGATGCACAGCTGGCAGTGGGGGAAAAAGATTGATTAGTAGTAATGCTTTATTCACTATCGCAAAATTAGCACTAAACCCACTTGTACAGAACAAAGATAACATCTTGTAACAGCCATGGAATACTTTCAGAATGTTTTATTTGTGTTTCCTTTCATGTCAACTTCTTAAGAATTCCATGACACATTTTAATAAGAAGGACGCTATGCAAATACTGCTTTCCTTTCACTATAAAAGGTAAGTCATGCTCTCAGTGGCTGACTGCCATACTTTGTTGTGACCCAATAGCCAATGTCAACTAAACACAATTCACTTTGGGAAATTACCAATTTAGATGAGGCTGGTGTTGAGTAAGGCATCTGTGATCACATCTGTGCTAATGTGTTTGCCCAGCCCTGGAGAACCTTGTAGGAATTATGGTAATTGGAAATGAGATGGAACACAAAGGAAACAAGAGATAGTGGAGTTTGTTTAGGGAACAAGGATAGCTTGGAGAAATTGACTCTTTAAAAACCGGATCAATGTAAGATTACAATAGTTTTAGCAAAAGGATGTGTTAATTGTAATGTACGTTTAAGTTATAAATACAAAGATGGCTCAAAGAGATGCATTGGCAGATACAACCCTAAAATCTGTAATCATTTCACAGATACATTTGCAGCGGAGTGTTCCCACAACATACCTCATCTGCAGAATCCTGTGAGAACTTACAAGAAACCCCATAACATTGCTCTAAAACAGGGTTCTTATTTATTTTTTATTTATTTATTACTATTTGTTTGGGAAGCGCACATATACCACCAGTCGGTGGTGCCAAAGCGCTTTGTGACCGATAGCCGGATGTTCAGAACCCTCCTTCCATCAGGGTACCCATCATGTCCCCCTTACATCAGAGTCTGCCTGCCTGTGCCTGTGTGGGTTTCCTCCGGGTACTCCGGTTATCTCCTACACTCCAATGACATGCTGGTAGGTTGATTGGCTCCTGTCTAAATTGGCTCTAGTATGTGAGTTAGAGACCTTAGATTGTTAGCTCCTTGAGGGTAGGGACTGATGTGAATGTATAATATATATGTAAAGCACTGCATAAATTGACTGTGCTATAATTACCTGAAATAAATAGATAAGGAGTCCCGTCTTCCATCAGGGTCCCCGTCAGAGTCCCCCTTACATCAGGGTCTCCATCAGAGACGCCCTACATCAGAGTCTGCTTTAGGAGCCCCCCTTTCATCAGAGTCCCCATCAATGTCTTGGCTTACATAGCAGTTTGCATTAGAAGTCCCCCCTTACATTAAGGTCCCCATGAAAGACCCCCTTAAACTTGGGTCACCATCAGAACCCCCCTTACATCAGTCAGAGCCCTCCTTACATTAGTCTTTCCTAGGAGCTCCCCTTCCATCAGAATCCCCATCAGAGTTTGCTTAAGGAGTCCCCCTTCCATCAGGGTCCCCATCAGAGCCCCCCCCCCCTTACATGAGGGTCCCTAAAAGAGTCCTCCTACATCAGGTCTCCATCAATGTCTTTGCTTACATCACAGTCTGCATTAGGAGTCCCACCTTACATCAGGGTCCCCAACAAAGTCTTCCCTTACACCAGTGTCACCATCAGAGCCCCCATCTTACATAGAGGTCTGCCTTAGGTTTCCCCCCTCTTATTAGGGTCCCCATCGGAGCCCCCCTTACATTGGAGTCTTCTTTAGGAGTTCCCCTTCCATCAGTGTACCCATCATATATTCCCCCCTTATATCAGTCGTCCTTAGGAGTTCCCTATTTATATCAGAAGCAGAGACTATAGGCAACCTCTGCTGACCTTAATCCTCAACGGTGCACATTGAGGATCTGCTGCTGACCCAGATAAAGTTTTGTAGCAGGTTTCCTGTGCTTTAATTATCTGAATGTTTGTACTCTACACAAAATGAGATTAAAGAAGGATGTTGTGAATTTTTTTATTTAGGATGCGTGGTGGTTCTTAAGATCTTTAACTGTTCAAAACCCCTTTTTTAAAGCACCAAGCAGTTCTGGCACCCCTCAAACATGAAAGTAGGTCAATGCGTAGGCCCCCTGAAAAAAATAGACCACCTTATAAGGACCCACGTGCCTGTATGAACAATATGAAACTTAAATAAAAAAAATCAAAATGATCCCTTGTCCTGACGAAGCCGAGTTATGTCTGTGTGGTGAAAAGCATTGATGTTATATGGTCAATCGTCAGGCAACACAATGTCCATGCCCCTTGCAGTCCTAAAGCTATATGGACCAAGTGGATGGTGAATAACACAAACTATCTCAACAAAGTGATTAATTGGTCTGATTTAAAGTACCTGCTTTAGCCCTGGTTCACATTGATGCTAATTGCCGGCAATAACAGTGTCCGAATCGGTGCCACGCCGCATTGATTTCCAAAAGTAGTTCCTGTACTACTTTTGGTGATTTCTGGGGTGCGATATCCATTGACATCGGTGCAGAAACCTGCACAGATCCCTCCAAAATTGCCCCCGAAGTCGGGACTGAAATGTGGGAATGAAATTGTGCGAGTCCAGCTGAACTTGCACAATTTCATTCCCGCAGTCAGTGTGGACCTAGGCTTGATCTGTTACTTGCTCTGTAGCTGCTTCAAGCCTTCATCTACACAGTTTGCTTGCTACCATCAGTTGCTGTTTTTTTGGTTACTGAAAATCTTTATAGATGGGCCACTATCTCTAATATATGAGGGTTATGCCGCGTACACATGATGGTAATTTCCAACAAGAAAAGTTCGATGTGAGCTGTTGGAAATTCTAATCGTGTGTAGGCCCCATCTGACATTTTCTGTCTGAATTTCCGACAGCAAAAATTTGAGAGCTGGTTCCAACGGCAAAAGTTCTTGTCGGAAATTCCGATAGTCTGTATGAAATTCCGACGCGCAAAAATCCTAAACATGCTCGGAATCATTTAACTTCATTTTTCTCGGTTCGTCTTAGTGTTGTACGTCACCGTGTTCTTGACGATCGTATGCAACACAAGTTTGAGCCAGCATAAAAAATTCCAAGGTTTTCTTGTCGGAAATTCCGATCGTGTGTATGTGGCATAAGATTGAAAAGGTGCATTGTTTTCATGAATGGTGACTAGTTTGTTTACTATCAAGCGGCAACTATCCATTTATTAGGGATTTATTAGGGATGATAACTATCTGAGAGCAACTTGAGGATGATCTGATTCTTAAGTTGCTATTTGGGAAAACTTGCTTTGAGTTGCTTTAAGTTTTTGTGCTGGTCTATCTTTTGTCTACATTGCTTGCTTACTATTATCCTCTGTTTCTGGAAAAGAGTCTAAGGAAATGCTTCCTATTGCCTGCAACAGAGTGTGAAGCCCTGTACACACGGCCAGGATTCTCGTCAGGAAAAAAAACGTTGTTTTTCCTAACGAGATTCCTGGCAAGATTTTCTTGCTGGCCGAGTGTACACACGTACGATTCAAAAGAACCGCCGTTCTTTTGAATGGCACGAACGCGGTAAAGTCATTGGCTACGACGAGCATGCGCTCATCACATTCGATGCCGTCGCCGCCATCTTGCTTCACCCTACCTATGCCTTGGAAGCTACCGTGCATGCGTCAAAGTCATTTCGGTCATACGCAGGGTTTCCATGGAGACAGGTAAGTATACACACGCTAGGGTTTCTCGGCAGGAAAATACCACTGAGAATCACGATGAGAAAATAGAGAGCATGTTCTCTATTTTTCTAGTCTAGATTCTGAGCAGTTTTCTCGACGAGAAACCTCAGAACCTCGTACACACGCACGGTTTACTGTGCATATGTACGAGGCTTTACTGACCAGAGTTTAAAAACATTTTTTTTAGTAATAAAAGGTGAAAAGTTATACTGTTGCAGTAATGTCATAAAAAAATATATAAACTTCCTCAGTTTAGGCAAATATGTATTCTTCTACATATTTTTGGCTAAAAAAATAAATCGTAATAAGCGTATATTGCTTGGTTTGCGCAAAAGTTATAGCGTTTACAAAATAGGGGATAGATTTATGGCATTTTTTGTTTTTTTTAATAGTAATGGCAGTGATCAGCTATTTTTAGCGGTACTGCGACATTGAGGCGGACAGATCGGACACTTTTGACACTTTTTTGGGACCAGTGACATTTATACAATGATCAATGCTATATAAATGCACTGATTACTGTATAAATGACACTAGTGGTGATCAAGGGCTTAAAAGTGCTCCCTGGGAGGTGTTTCTAACTGTGGGGGTAGTGTACTGACTGGAGGAGGAGAGAGATCGCTGTTCCTGATCACACGGAACAGACAATCTCTCTCTACTGCCCTGACAGAACGGGGATCTGTTTGTTTACATTGACAGATCCCCGTTCTGGATTTCTGGGGAGCGATTGTGGGTGGTAGGCGGACATCGCAGCTGCTGGTCACGCGCACCAGTTCCGCGGGCCCACTCACTGTATCTATTACACCAACCGGATTACAGCTAGGGCGATTCGCGTAATAGAGCCAACCTGCTGCAGTATAATGACGGCAGCTGGTCAGCAAGTGTCATGTACCTTACCAGAGGCCGAAGTGCTGAGAGTGCTTCCCTTGCGACTAAGTGCAGAACGCCCCCTGGAGGTGACACAGGGAGAGCTATGCCCAGAGATGCAGGAGTTGCCAGCTGCGACTTGCTGAGTAGATGTTGGAGATCAGCTGTAGACCAGGATACGTAGTCAGGCAGGGGTACCACGGAAGTAGTAGATGAGGTGGGCTGGCAGGAAACCCAGGGGCGGAGTCAGGAGCCGAGTCGGTAGTCATACACAGGAAGCAGGAAGTGACTGGAACAGGTCAGAAGGCAAGCCAAGGTCATACACTGGATCCAGCAGACAGGAACAGGACAAGGATAAGCCGAGGGACAAGCCAGGGGTCATACACAGAGAAGTCTGGTCAGGCAAGCCGGGTCGTCAACAGGAATACAAGGAGAACAGGAACAAGGATTCAGGATCACACCAAGGGCTTTAGATCATGCAGCAGTTGGTGACTGCTGCAGCAAGCTTTAAATAGGGCACTGACGCCAGGTGTCCCGCCCGCATTGCGTGCGCAGTAAAGAACAATGTATTTATGATGTTGTTGCCCGTATGCGTGCACATGCGCCTTGTGCTCGTATGCGCGGGCATTGTGCTCGTATGCGCACTGTGCTCGTAGGTCCGTGCAAGACAGGTCTGCCAGTTCTTCCACGGTTGGTTCTCTGACAGCAAGTGGTTAATATATACACACCCCACTACTTATTAGCCCTGTAATCTGTCTCTCTTGAGATTATTTCTTGCTGTGTTTTTCTGCCTCCTTGTAACTAGCTTCTAAATCTCTCATTTTCCACCTCACTTCTCTTTATTTGGAATGAGCAGTTCACATTACTTGTGCACACTCTATGCACACTACACATTCCACAGACCCTAGTCCAGTGATGGCGAACCTTGGCACTCCAGATGTTTTGGAACTACAATTCCCATGATGCTCAACTACACTGCAGAGTGCAGGAGCATCATGAGAAATGTAGTTGCCATCACTGCCCTATTCCATCTTAGGAGTGATTAAGAGCATTGCCACATATAGTGGGACCACAGAGAATGAACATAGCCACCCTCCATCAGGAAATAGGATCACAGCAGCAAAATCTGGAGGTTTCTAAAGGCAATAGAAGATACCTTTTTTCAGTTCAGAATACGTTCCGTTTTTTTTTTTTTAAACCAGAGTTTAGTGTCACTTTAAAGCGGGAGTTCACCCTACAAATTTTTTTTAAGATTAGATTGATGCTCATTTTGTCAAGGGGAATCGGCTAGTTTTTTTTTAAAACGAAGCAGTACTTACTGTTTTAGAGAGCGATCTTCTCCGCCGCTTCCGGGTATGGGTCTTCGGGACTGGGCGTTCCTTCTTGATTGACAGTCTTCCGAAAGGCTTCCGACGGTCGCATCTATCGCGTCACGAGTAGCCGAAAGAAGCCGAACGTCGGTGCGGCGCTATATGGCGCCTGCGCACCGACGTTCGGCTACTTTTGGAAAATCGTGACGCGATAGATGCGACCGTCGGAAGCCTGTCGATCAAGAAGGAACGCCCAGTCCCGCAGCCCATACCCGGAAGCGGCGGAGAAGATGTATCTCTAAAACGGTAAGTACTGCTTCGTTTTTAAAATAAACTAGCCGATTCCCCTAGACAAAATAAGAAGGAAACTAAGGTTAAAAATTGTCATTTCCGGGTGAACCTCCACTTTAAGCACAGGTGTAGTTAATATTAATTTTGTACATAGAGCAGGCAATGTGGAGACTAGAACATTTGGTCTCTTTAAAACTGTCCCATTCTTTTCAGCAAAGTCCAACTGCAAATTAGGCGAAATTAGTGTTAAGGAGCACAGCCTCCCACTCTTCAGCTTCACCCCATACCAGGTGTGACTGGGTTTAGAGTTAATAGGATTAAGATAACATTGACTAACCACCAATCTCAATGTTTTTCCACATGGTCATTATCCTTTTTTGTCCCATGGTATCAGAGGTTACCTCTTCAAATTAATCCCCGGGTATCCTGTTTGGTCCTAAACACTTAAAAGGAATAGAGCCTTTAGCTTTTCCCATCCTAAATGCATTTAGTTTGAAGAGGTCACATGAAGTCCTCAGAACAGTCTTACAATGAAAATTCACATGGAAAAGTCGAATTATGCAAGTCTAGAATAGTTGTTCCCCCTTCTTTCAACATCCTGTTTGAGAATAGCCCCATAGAATTGGTTACCAAGTAACCTGAAAAACACGTGGTGTGCGTGTCTTCATTTCAAGCCTCTTGGTAATTAAACGATTTTTGGAACCTGGTCTGAGACAAGAGTTTGATAGAAATGGAAGTGTTGAGGCTGAAATGGAAAGATGCAATCCATTCATCCAAAGCAGGCAAGTTCAGCGCCAAGCCTTGTGGTCCAGTGAAGAGCCACGTTGAATAACTATACCTGACTTACTGGTAAAGCGGTCAGGGTAATTGAATGCCATCTTTAGAATACATTGTTTTACAAGATTTTTTGCTTGTTGAAAGATAGTAGAAATTTTAGCCCTTTTAACATACACAAGCCCTTTAAAGGGTTCTGTATGTATACAACATACAGGTTGTTTGCTTATTAGTTAGAATCTGCATACATAAGTGCAAACTTCTGTGCATTGCTTTACATATTTCTGCAGTTCCTGAATTATGAATACAACTGCCCCCAGTGTAAGACTGGCCATACATTATATGATTTTTTTGTACAATTTTCCTTTAGATTTACCAAAACCATATATGAGGTCACACCTAAACACTTTCAATTTGAATGCAATCAGGTAGGCCCTTGCACTACATAGTCGAAGGTAAATAACAAATTTACAGGAATTTGTACAAGAAAATTGTATAATGTATGGTAAGCTTTAGTGGAGTAAGAAAAATGGTCACAGATATTGCTTTTCTCCCACTGTGACCAGAGCTGTATTTACACAGCATGCTGTCCTAGGCACAAGCGACTAAACACTCACTTTCATACAAGCTTCACCCTTGCCTTATTTTATTATTTGAGTACCGGGTTTCCCAGAAATTAAGCCCTAGCGTGATTATTGGGGCAGGCTGCAATATATCCCTACCCCGAAAGTAAGCCCTAGTCAAAGTTCATTAAAAATCTATTTTTTCCAACCTATACATTGCTGCAGTGTTTCCGTTTATTAATATGGTACCGTTATGTTTAAAGCCACTGCTGATCTGTCCTCTTCTCGCCTCGTCTGCATCCCGTCCCTCTTTACTGTAAGCAGCGGGCCGGCTCTTCTCGTTCCTCCTCTCCTCCCCCCTGACATCTTCAGCCGTCCCTTCTTTCTGCACAAAGCGAGCCGATGACAGATGACCTCGGCTCTTCTCTCTCCTCCTCTCCTCCCCCCTGACATCTTCAGCCTGTCCCTTCTCACTGCACGGAGCGAGCCGATGACAGATGACCTCGGCTCTTCTCTCTCCTCCCCCCTGACATCTTCAGCCCGTCCCTTCTTACTGCACGGAGCGAGCCGATGACAGGTGACCTCGGCTCTTCTCTCTCCTCCCCCCTGACATCTTCAGCCCGTCCCTTCTTACTGCACAGAGCGAGCCGATGACAGGTGACCTCGGCTCTTCTCTCTCCTTCTCTCCTCCCGCCTTCAGCCCGTTCCTCCTCAGCGCGCGAAGCAGCCTGACGTCAGCGGGATCTCGTCCCTCTCACTCTCTCCTCCCGGGAGACAAAAGAAGAGCAGGTGAATAACGGTACACCAGGGAGCTGTATACCCTACGGTAAAAGGTATTTTCTATGGTACTGCACCTTATACAGTGCCAAGATGTTTTTCTCAAAATACCATAATGACTCCTGACCTGACTGTTGGGGGGGGGGGGGGGTGACAGGGGGACACAGAATCTTTGTAAAATGTGTACATTCCGTAAATAAATAAGCCCTACCCCAAAAGTAAGACCTAGTGTGTTTTTTGTGGACAAAATTAATATAAGACCCGGTCTTACTTTCGGGGAAACAAGGTATAATCTATTGCTAGAATGCATTGTTGAAGGCAATACACAGTGCTTTACAGTGGTGAAGAGACTAGGGAAACAAAATAGGGATAAAAAGGAAGTCATCAATATTTTTTTAATTTGCATGCTTTCTTTAAAGGGGTTGTTAAGGTTTGTTTTTTATTTTCTAAATTGGTTCCTTTAAGCTAGTGCATTGTTGGTTCACTTACCTTTTCCTTCGATTTCCCTTCTAAATGTTTTTTTTCTTTGTCTGAATTCTCACTTCCTGTTTCTCCTCAGTAAGCTTGCCCCCATCATCTGTCTGAGGGTTAGTCAGCCAGAACAGCTTACTGAGGAGGAACAGGAAGTGAGAAATTTAGACAAAGAAAAAAAAACATTTAGAAGGGAAATCGAAAGAAAAAGGTAAGTGAACCAAAAATGCACTAGCTTAAAGGAACCTATTTAGAAAATAAAACCCCTTTAACTAACACACTGTCTAGGAATGGTGGTACAAAAATCAACTGCTTTAAAGTCCACCTTTTGCAATAAATAAAATGTACCTATATTTGCAGGAATAAAAAATGTCCATTTATTCTTTTTTGCATAGGAAACCGCAAAGCTTTGCAACTGTGATTATTGGATTGCAGGTGCAATACACAGACTTCTGCAGACTCTCTTTGCAGCTGCTGGTCCCTACCTTGGTACATACCTTTAGTCACAGGGCTACAGTAAGTGTGAGTGGACTACTGGTGCGTATATCACAGCACTTTGGTTTCATTCATAACCTACAGATCAACTGGGAGAGATCTCCTCTACATCTCGGTGCCCAAGAAGATCCAGGGTGGTCGAGCTTTCGCCCACCAGGGTCCCGTGCTGTGGAATAGTCTCCCTGCCGAGCTCCAGGAGGCCCCTACTATCCCGGTTTTCCGTGGGTTATTGAAGACTTGGCTTTTCACGCAAGCCTTTCCTGCATAGCCTTTCTGATGCTCCTTGTAGCTCCTAGTCCCTGGGTCTTTTTACCCCAGGAACTCCGCTAAGCGCGTCGGGACCCTTCGGGGTAAGACCGCACTATATTAAGATACCTCTCAACTCAACAGTTCTCTTTGCCTTGGTGGTAAACAGGACATGTAGTTTATTCATTCATAGAGCTTTGTGAATGAATTGCTTGGCTGTGTGGGTAACAGGAGCCACTGGGGAGAAGAACCCCATGATCTTGCCAGAGGAGGGGGCAGTTTGGGGGTGTGGGTCAGCTTGGCACCATGTTACACTCTAAATATGGTTGTAATATGTAACATAGTCGAACAAGATGGAGTTAACCTTTAAGAAGACTTCCCCAGCCCATCAGATTTATACAAACCTCTAGGGATGAGCAAACCAGTCTTGATTCAGTTCATGGGCAGTTTGTAAAAAACATCATTAGGCCTATTAACCACTTCAGCTGTGGAAGGTTTTACCCCCTTCTAGATCAGGCCATTTTTTGCGATACAGCACTGTGGGAGCGGGGCTCCAGCAGCGCACGCACATGCCCCAGTGCCGTTCCGAGGAATCATGTACAGGTATGAGATTTTGCGCTTAAGGGCTGCTCTGCCACAGTACATGTACGTGGGGCAGTTCTTAAGTGGTTAATCTGAACCCCACTGAAGTGGGGGGGATTGATTTTCAATTCTGGCAATTTTTAAGGCTAATTGGAAAGAGATCATAAAACAAAGTGTACAGGACACTGCCAAGGGACACATGTGCCATTGCAAAAATATGCTGCTCAAAGGGGAAAGGGTCCTCCTTTTTATGTAACTTAAAATGTGACATAGGAAAAACACAATTTATTTTTCAATACATGCTTCAGAAATGTATTTAAACCATATGTGGTTATACAAAACAGAAGGATTCTCACGAACAGCATGAGTAACATCATGTATTATGCATGTGTAATTATTTTTTTTCCAGCTACATTTTGCTTGGCTTAAAGAATATGTAAACCCAACATTTCATATTCCTGGTATGTGCCTGCTGTACCATGTACTTGTATGAAAAAGTATCCTGTTCTCTTTGTATTGCTCCCTTTGTGTGAAATATCTGTTGTCCCCTGCCAGTCCCCATGCTCTCCTGTTAAAAACTTACCACACTAAGCATAAGAGCACAGCATGGTCAGTTTTCTGCCTGTGCTGGGAGCTAATCCAATGATCAGGTGTGTGCCCCTCTCCCCATCCATTCACTTGGAAGGCCAGTGTGCTGCTGGTTCTCATCCCCCAGCTTTTTTGCAGCTGAGAGCAGAGATTATGTGATCACTTACAAACAGGGAAAAAACTGAAAATTTCCTATCAAATACTTACTATAATTATCCTTACCTGATGGACTCCATGGCAGCCTACGTGTGGGGTTAACCCTGCCTCCTCTCCAATATATATATACACACACACACACACACACACACACACATATACTGTAGGACGCCACTCCCATAAATTTGACTTCCGGCTGAAAAGAATGGCTGCTCCCTCCACTCCTATAAAATCTGGCTCTCCCCCTGTATGAAATATTGCTTCACTGTTGTTGTGCCTCTCCCTCAATTTCCTCCTATAAAATCTCTGGCATCCAGGTATGGCCTAACACCCCAAATCTCCTCATTATTAAACCCACTTGGCAGTAGGCAGCAGCTGCAGGAACATCAGTGGCAATTGGTGCTCCTTGCCTGTTGTCTCCTCCGTCTAACATCCTGGCATTCTCTTTCTCAACATTTGATAACAAGAATCCTTAAGCATCCTCCTTCATCGAGTGACTCATGCTGTGCTAAATAATCCAGCCAACAGCTCCATGCCAGTTTGTTGAGGAAGGGATGGAATGGGTATTCGCTGTAAAAAAGGAAGAAGGAGTTAGAAGGAGAGGGTGCATTTGTGGTGTGGGCCCACCACCACTTTGCCCTGCAGAACCTGCTCGCCTCCTACTAGCTGCACGCAAAGAACTGCTGCCTTTCCCTTGGGCTCCCCAGACATAATGAATGCAGGGGACTGTCTAATTTTATTAGCAGTCATGGCAATAGGGAGATTGAGGATGCGGCGATTTGGTGAACTACACTGTAGCACACCAACTTTATATTTACAGTGCCTTGAAAAAATATTCATACCCCTTAAGGTTCTTTTACACTGGCGGTCCGCCCGGCGGACTCTGCTTTGCTCAGCGGGGGATCGATCTGCTGATCCCCGCTGAGCAGGCGGATGACAGGTCCATCTCTGCTCACTGTGCTGAGACGGACAGGCCTGTCAGAGTCCTGCTCTGCTCTGGGGGAAGATTGGATGAAACCAAACTGTCTGTTTTCATCCGATCCGCCAGACAGATAGAAAATAGGGTCACAATCCATCTGGATTTCATGGACAGGAGCGGATCGAATAGCAGCAGGTGTCAGCGGATATTGAAAATTGAAAACCATTTATCATTTTCCTTCCACTTCACAATTATGTGCCACTTTGTGTTGGTCTATCACATAAAATCCCAATAAAATACATTTACGTTTTTGGTTGTAACATGAAAAATGTGGAGAATTTCAAGGGGTATGAATACTTTTTCAAGGCACTGTGTATATATATTTATAATAATAATAATTATTATTAATCTATCTACACACACTCACTTTTGTGAGATACTGTGTATGTATCTATATATATATATATAGATACATACACAGTATCTCACAAAAGTGAGTACACCCCTCACATTTTTGTAAATATTTTATTCTATCTTTTCATGTGACAACACTGAAGAAATTACACTTTGCTACAATGTACAGTAGTGAGTGTACAGCTTGTATAACAGTGTAAATTTGCTGTCCCCTCAAAATAACACAACACAGCCAATAATGTCTGAACCGCTGCCAACAAAAATTAGTACACCCAAATTTCCAAATTGGGCCCAATTAGCCATTTTTCCTCCCTGTGTCATGTGACTTGTTAGTGTTACAAGGTCTCAGGTGTGAATGGGGAGCAGGTGTGTTAAATTTGATGTTATCGCTTACCTTTTCATACTGGTTACTGGAAGTTCAACATGGCACCTCATGGCAAACAACTCTCTGAGGATCTAAAAAAAGAGTTGTTTCTCTACACAAAGATCATAATAATTATATATACACACACATATATATGTATACAGTGCCTTGAAAAAGTATTCATACCCCTTGAAATGCTCCACATTTTGTCATGTTACAACCAAAAACGTAAATGTATTTTATGTGATAGACCAACACAAAAGTGGTACATGTGAAGTGGAAGGGGACAACTATACATTTTTTTTTTACAAATACATATAATAAAATATTTTACAAAAATGTGAGGGGTGTACTCACTTTTGTGAGCTACTGTGTGTGTATATATATATATATATATATATATATATATATATATATATATTACAGTTGTGCTCATAAGTTTACATACCCTTGCAGAATTTATGATTTCTTGGCCATTTTTCAGAGAATATGAATGATAACACAAAAACTTGTCTTTCACTCATATTTAGTGTTTGGCTGAAGCCATTTATTATCAATCAGCTGTGTTTACTCTTTTTAAATCATAATGAAAACAGAAACTTCCCAAATGACCCTGATCAAAAGTTTACATACCCTGGTGATTTTGGCCAGATAACATGCACACAAGTTGACACAAAAGGGGTTTGAAAGGCTATTAAAGGAACGATCCTCACCTGTGATCTGTTTGCTTGGAATTAGTGTGTGTGAAAGGTCAATGAGTTTCTGGACTCCTAAATGCAGCCTCAGGCTGGGTTCACACTTGTCCTACAAACGGTCCTACATTGGGAGCTCATGTAGCATGACGTGTGAAAATCAATGTTTCCCTATGAGAGCTGTCTTAACTGGTCTGACACAAGTCGGTCCGACTTTGAAAATGCTCCCTGTACTACTTTTGGTCCTACATTGATCCTACTTCAGGCCCATTGAATATCATTGAAGTCGGACCAAAGTAGTATCCTGTTCATGTAAGTAGGATGGATGTAGGACCAATGTAGGATAAATGTAGGATCAATGTAGCAGAGCAAAGTAGGATGAAAGTAGTGTAGTAGTGTGAACCCAGCCTCAATGTACATTTACTTTTACACAAAATTTCAAGCAACAGAGAGGAACAGGAGGCTGGTACACAGTTGAGGGGTGTTGTAGACAGCCTCCGAACTGCATCATTAATTTGGAAGACTAATTTAACCCTGTGTAGCCTGTTTATAATTCTGCGTCCCAAAAAAAAAACCAATACTTCTGCCATCACTTGGCAACCATAAGCAAAAAAAAAATAATGCTAATTAATACCACCTGTATTTAAAATAATTGCACATCAGTGCATTAATGGATTGTAGATTTTGCCTGATTCCCATTTTTGTAACCGGAGGTAGATGTTTTAACCCCAGAAAAAGTTGCTTGTATGGTGTGACTAGAGTTCTCATTAGCACAAGGTTATATTGTGCTAAAGTACCTTTCATCCCAAAATACTGTTCAGCGATCTTTGCTAGGGACTGGTCTGCTGCAGGAATATGCACACTTAGGGGCAGATCCACAAAGGTATTACGCCGGCGTATCTCTTGATACGCCGTGTAATTTCAAATTTTGCGCGTCGTATCTTTGTTTTGTATCTTCAAAACAAGATACGACGGCATCTCGGCTAGATCTGACAGGCGTACGTCTTAGTACGCCGTCAGATCTAAGCTGCAATTTTTTGGCAGCCGCTAGGTGGCGTTTCCATCGTATTCCGCGTCGAGTATGCAAATTAGCTAGTTACAGCGATCCACAAACGTACGTCCGGCGCATTGTTTTTACGTCATTTGCGTTCGGCTTTTTCCGGCGTATAGTTAAAGCTGCTATTCTGAGGCGTACTCAATGTTAAGTATGGCCGTCGTTCCCGCGTCCAATTTTGAATTTTTTACGTTGTTTGCGTAAGTCGTTCGCAAATAGGAATTTGCGCAGAATGACGTTACCGTCATAAGCATTGGCTGTTTCTGGTTTAATTTCGAGCATGCGCACTGGGATACCCCCACTGACGGCGCATGCGCAGTTAAAAAAACGGCGTTTACGTAGGGTCACAACGTATTTACATAAAACACGCCCCATCACAGAGATTTGAATGGCGCGCCATTACGCCGCCAAAGATACACTACGCCGCCGTAACTTACGGCGCGAATTCTTTGAGGATTCAAAAAGGTATGTGGATCTGCCCCATTATTTGTAACTCGGTTAACTTCCTATAGGATACAGCTGCTTTGTCCTTTTATTTTAGTATTCTCTTGTACAAGGGAAATTGTTCTATGCAAATAAAGCATATGCAGACTTTAGCTAAATAGACTAACTGTTGGGTATGATTTTCTGTTTGATTGAAAAATCTAAATCTAATCCAGCACAACAGTGACCCACACAACATGGCCTTTATAATATTTGGCCATACTCTTTAGAAGCGGTCTTCCACATGTTCTATATTTTCTGTATTATAATGGATGCATCTCTTAAGACAAATGAATGAAGAATTCCTGGCATGTTCTGGATGGGGAAGCTGGAGTATGTTTCTTTCAATTAATGGTCTGCTCTGTCTCTTGCAGGTCAGTGAACAATTTTCTGATGACTGGTCCCAAGGTAAGAGACATTCCTTTGATCTATATTTACATTTTGCAGAGTGATTTCTGTCCTGTATGAGGTCTCCTTTGCAGAGTTGGAGGCCCGTCGCATATTACAGCTACACATTCATGTCGTTTTTGAGGCTTACGCATCTGCATTGTACAGTATCTGAAACTGCAATGCTCCTTACCTTGAATATGGGGATACTACTATAGAGGCAAAGGCAGAAGCAAAGCAAAGATTCCATCTTGACAAAATTATAATCCACCCATAGTTTATGATCGTTGGTAGTCTATTAACACAGAAATAACTTGAACAATGTTACTGAGTTGTATGGGCACTGCATGGTAATATCTTATATTTAGTGCCCGTTAAAAAAAATTCTCCTAACTGTATAGGAAACGGTAACAGTAACATAGGAACTCAGAGAAAAAAAGAATGAGCATGACAGACAAATTTTCAGAAGATATGGTTTGCAATTGCAGTCTACACATTCTGTCATTACGGGTGTCAAAAAAGGGGGCAAAACTGTACAACCTTTTACATCCTGTGTGATAAAAATGTTGTTCTTTAGAGGTCTTCCAGTATGTCAGGCTGTGCCCTGTCCATAAAGAGATTGTCACATTTATAAGTACCTAAATCTCCTCCTGTCTTAGACCAAGTCAGACTAAATAAAATAGGTATCCATAAAAATAGAGCAAGATAGTTGAAAATACCTTACAAACGATTATGTCATTCAGACTTATCGTATGTAAATCTCCCAGTTGCACGGGTCCACAGAAAAGACTTGAGTAGAACTGTATTAGACCCCTTTCACACTGAGGAGTTTTTCAGGCGATACAGCGCTAAAAATAGCGCTGCTATACCGCCTGAAAAACTCCTTCACTGCATACTCAATGTGAAAGCCTGAGGGCTTTCACACGGAGGCGATGCGCAGGTGGGAGAGAAAAAAATCTCCTGTCAGCAGCATCTTTGGAGCGGTGAGACGAGCGGTATGTATACCGCTCCTTCCCATTTAAAACAATGGGAAACCGCGGTAATACCGCCCGCAATGCGCCTCTGCAGAGGCGCATTGCGGGCGGTATTAACCCTTTATCGGCCGCTAGCGGGGGTTAATACCGCACCGCTAGCGGCCGATTCCTGCGGCAAAGCGCCGCTATTTTTAGCGGCGCTATTCCGCCACAGCGGCTCCTGCTCCAATGTGAAAGGGGCTTTAGAGACACAAGGAAATGCATGCATCCCTCTGACTGACTTGTTTCAGGGACAACTCTTTTCTCAAGGCTCTCGTAAATAAAATAGGTATGGCTCGTTTAGCAGTAACTAAGCAGAACATGGCAGCACACCAATTCTGTGCACAACCTTATTTTAACTTTCTTTAAAGTTGCGTCCATGATTGTGATCTGCAGTTCATCAGCGTTTTGCCTTGTTTTAGCAATTTGTGTTCTTTTTAAAGTGGAACAAAATTCCCCTAATAAAAAAATACTGTAAGCTAGAGTGTTTTAGGAAAGTGTTTTCCAAAAAGCCAGTGTAGCACTACACTCGAAGGAGCTGCTGGGTCAGATTTGGGCCCGCCGTTACCTTACTTTTCCATGCACTTGTCTCAGGAGTTCTCCTTGAAGAGTTGTCCATAAGAAATGTATGCACCAAACACGAAGTCTCTTTCAAGGGTTTTATTGAACAACAGTTCTCCAACAGATAGGTAGAGGGATGAGGAGACTGCGGATCATGGGTACAAACTTAGATTCAGAGGATTAACCTGGTTCCACGTTGGATTCCAGCAACCACTAGATAGGCCTACTCTCACTGGCCTAGCAGCTGGTGTGAAGCTCGCTAAAGTCTCTGCCACAGACTCGATAAGTTTGTCGGGCCCCCCTCCGATCTTATGCCACAAGATTGTGTGACTACTCACGCACTTTGTAGAAATTTCAATAGTACACAACTCACGATGCCAGGAATCTTTCAGCCAACCCGGCATCACAGTGAGGTAACACTGACAGGATAAGTCCTTCAATTGAATCCCAGTGGTTCAGCTCCCTTGACGTAGGTGAGATAGTAAAGGACCATCCCTGGACTAGTAGGCCCAGGCAACCTCAGTTAGGAAGCCTCGGACCAACCGGCCCCAAGACCATAAACAGCTCACACATCACCTGAGGCCAGGAGGGCCATCAGGTCAGGATCGGAAGACCCCGCCATAATGGTATCTTTCTCTTAAGTATCCTCCCCCAAAATGCACAGCGGGTTGACCACGCCCCCTGGGCCACTTCTGGAAAGATGTACCCAATGCATCCAGCCGGTTGCCTTTCCAACCTTGACCTGCGGTGACAGCAACACCCACTGTCAAGGGGAAAATCATGCAACCCAGCTGAACTGAAACAGAACTGTCAATTTTAGCATAATCTTTCTGAGCCAAACTATTGCTCAGACAACTATAATTTAAAACATAGCGCCCCCTCAATAGGAGCAAGCGCTACACCAGTATCTGTAAAATGCAGTTAGGGGACAATATAACTCTCCACAGGAGAACTGTCAAAAGATGTCAGTGGTCATTGAGGGAGTAACAAGGGAATTGCAAACCTAGCATTTTTTTCATAAATATTGGTGTAAACACAGGTGAAAATTAGCATTGCAGAAGGGTTAAATGTAGCAAAATGACCAGCATTTGCTTCACCAATTTTTTAAATTAGGACCCATTATTGGGATATTGAATATAGAAGCCAAAGCCTAACATCTGTTGAAAAAACAAGACCATCCTGTCTTAATTGTGTTCTACTACTACATGGAAGTAGATGAAATCACCATCTACTTTGATTTTTTTTTCCCATAGGCCTATCTTATTTACTCAAGCAGTGTGGCAGCTGGGGCACAAAGTGGTATTGAAGAGTGTAAATACCAGTTTGCTTGGGACCGGTGGAACTGCCCAGAGAGAACAATACAGCTTTCCAGCCATGGTGGTCTACGCAGCGGTAATTCTTTTTTAATTTATTCATCATATCTTGATTGTTGTATCTTGTGTGCTCTTCTTCCCTTCTTAAGAATATCTTATAAACTATTTAGGTAGGAAGAAGTTAATTACTTAAATTGTTTTAGGAATATATTTACTTAAGTTATAGCGTGTTTTCTGTGGCTTTATTATGAAATATTTCCTGGGCGACTTTTCTAAAAGTTTGTGTGGTAATGTGGGGATTTTGGTTCTTCTTCCTGGTGGTGGTGTTTTGCCATTTCTACCCAAGATCTATCACCTAACCCCCTTGACCTATTGCCAATGGATGCCTCCCGGAGTCCAAATTGATTCCATTCTATCAATCAATTCAGGATATATATTTCAAGATAAGTTGGTTGGGGTTAAAATCCCTCAATTTCCCAAGTATCCTCTTTTCCAGACTGGACCCCCCCTTCTACTGGATCTTCTACCACAGGCAGCAGCCTCTATGACTCCGGGCCTTCTTCTCCAGTCTGGAGCATTCACTTCAACAGGATCCTCTTCTCTAGACTCGAATCTCAGTACAACCGGACATTCTTATCTCGTCTCCAGATCCCATTTCCACCGAATTACCCACCTGGAGTATCTCTTTCTGCAGGATTCCTTTCTCCAGGTTAGAGCTTTCTTCTATTTCATGGCTCCATTGCTACAGTGCAAGTATTTCTTTCCAGATTCTGTACTTTTACAAAGTAATTTTCCCAGTCCTACAGACATTTCCATTTTTGGGTTTAATTATAAAATCAATATTTTATTCTTTTGTATCATTAACAAATCTTTGCCACATAACCTGCTAGTTCTACGCCATCATTTCAGCTTGAGTTTCTCTCATGAAAACTTTTTTTTGTGTTTCTTTTTCCCTTGATGGATGCTTCGTACTATATAGTAAAACAGGTCTTAGCCTTCTTTGTGTCATCGATCAATTCCTTAAGGTAATAAGGACTGTTAAAGACATTTTTTTTCTTCTTCTTAGGAGCATGCACCAAGCTCCCAACTATCTAAAGAGCCTAACACCACCAGGCTTTTCTTGACACTAAGATCTCAGAGATTATATTGAAACAAATAGCTCAATATATGTTTGTGCTCAGTAAAGAACTCACTAAGCATTGGTTGAATTGACCACATGAAAACATTGAGCACCAGGTACCATGTAGCACCTAGAGCAGTGGTTCTCATCCTGGGGGTCGAATGATGATTTGGCAGGGATCACCGAATCCTGGGCTGTTCGTGAAGCCTGCACCGCTCTCTCAGCCTTTTTTTCATGGTCGCCCAGCAGGGCTGTCCCTGGAGCCCGCAGCCACCCACTCAGCCTCTTCGCAGCCACCCATTCAGTTCACCACATGGCTGGGGGGCAGAGACTAGAGGTCAGCTGACTGGTGAAGAATGTGAAGTAGGAGGGGTTGGAGGAGACCTTGTCTCCTGATTTTGGCATAGGTGTCACTGCTGAGAGACACCACAAAGTCAGAGACACAGTGAGTAACACATGTGACTATAGTTGCTACTAAAAGTCCCCACTACAGTTCTCAGATCAGCAGATGACCTTGATCAAGAGCACCTAAGTTGGCTGATCAAAACTCCCCTCAGCACTGCCACTGATTCCACCCCCCACCAGCACTGCCACTCATCCCATTCCCCCCACCCCCCACCAAGGATTAAGAGAATGAATAAAAATAGAGAATACCTGGAAGGGAGAGGAAAAGAATAAGAGGAACAGAAAAAAAGGGAGAGAAAGAAAAAGAGAACCAGAAAGATGGCAAGACAGAGGGATGGAGGAAAAAAACAAGAAATTAGGATAGAGAGGGACAAAAGGGAAATAAAGGAGAACAAAGA
This sequence comes from Rana temporaria, assembly GCF_905171775.1. Classification (NCBI taxonomy): domain Eukaryota; kingdom Metazoa; phylum Chordata; class Amphibia; order Anura; family Ranidae; genus Rana; species Rana temporaria. Next base: position 97,346,482 of record NC_053496.1, read on the forward strand.
GAATGAGTGGTACATTCTAAAATGTACCATAAGGGGGTTTTAATACTGTACGAGTGGAAGGGAGTGCTAAATGTCTGTGGGTTAGGGGTGCAAATTACTTGTCTTGCCTTGGGTGCTGAAAACCCACGCCAAAAAAAATATTTTACTGTTAGGGGTCCCACAACTTGGGAAATGTTATCAAGGGTCATAGCATTATAAAGGTTGAGAACCACTGACCTAGAGCTTATGACTTTGAGACCTTGAACTGAAACCTTGAACTGAAAATGTCTTCATGTTGTGGTACAATGTTTTAAACAGAAATCAAAGTAGTGGAGAATACATTTAAAAAAAATAATAGTTTACACATCTGATTTTTATTCTAGATGCATGACCTCAGAACATCTGTAATTGGTGAGTGGTAAATGGCAACCACTGCTATCGAGGGCTTCCAAAAGACAGTCTATAATTTGATCTTATATGTTTTTGTCAATGACCCCCGACATTATTTTTTACTTTAAGAAATACCTTTATAAGTTTAAATATGTTATATTTTGGGGGGAAAAAACTACTACCATTATTTTTGAGGGCAAGAATTAAAATGTACCCTTACAGTGGACACTAAAAACAACTTTGTTTATTGCCAATATAAGGATTAAAGAGGAAAAACTGTACTCAAAAAAGTTCAAGCGGAGAGCAAAGACTAGGCATCAGTATTGTCTGTGGTCTCACTGCAATATTTTTCTCCATGACCTGCGTACCATGCCTGTGTCCCTGTGTGGAGGTGCCAAATTGGTAGAAGAATAGGGCTTTGCTTTCTAACGTCAGAGTGACCACCTGATGACTGGTTATATAAAGACTAACGGAGGAAGAATGAAATAGAAGAAAGGAGATTCTTGCACTGCAGATCAAGGTAAAATGTCATCTTCTGCAAGAAGATCACTGAATGAAAGTGTAGTGACATCAACAATTCTCACACCAGATCTTTTGGTGCAAGCAGCCTAAGACAGTGTGTTTTAGGAACTCACACTCCACCCGCACAGCTGTTCTATTGTGGACCATAAAGAATTGTGATTTTAATTCTGAAAGAATATGGAAATCAGTGGTGAGTGAACACTTCATGAAGAATTTCAAGGAGAGAGGTTCAATTGTTGGGAAGAAGGCTTCAGGTCGCCCAAGAAAGTCCAGCAAGTGCCAGGACCGTCTCCTACAGCTGCGGGATCTGGGCACCACCAGTGCAGAGCTTGCTCAGGAATGGCAGTTGACAGGTGTGAGTGCATCTGCACACACAGCAAAGAAACCACCTATCTCCAGGAAAAACATCAGGGACAGACTGATATTTGGCAAATGATACAGGGATTGGAGTCCTGATGACTGGGGTAAAGTCATTTTCTCTGATAAATCCAATTGTTTGGGGCATCCAGAAAAAAACATATCCAGAGAAGAAAAGGTGAGTGCTACCATCAGTCCTTTGTCACGCCAACAGTAAAGCCTAGGGAATGGGCTCACTCACAATTTTGCCAAAAAACACTGCCATGATTAAAGAATGGTACAAAAACATCCTCCAAGAGCAACTTCTCCCAACCATCCAAGAACAGTTTGGTGACAAACAATGCCTTTTCCAGCATGATGGAGCACCTTACCATAAGGCAAAAGTGATAACCAATTGGCTTGGGGAACAAAACTTTGAAAACTTGGGTCCATGGCCAGAAAACTCCCCAGACTTTAAAATTTTACTAAACTCACCACAGTAAAATCAGTATGTATATGCGGCATAGCATGCATGTTATATTCACTGTGGAATTTAAGGGGCTTTCCCTCTTCATTGTGTAAAAAGGCTGTGTTGTCCTGTATGCACAGATCCTTCCCTCCTGCACTGTCTATCTGGGGAAAGCCAGCTAACACAGGCAGAGTAGCCAAACTGCACATGCTCAGTTGTCTTTTATGCTGGAGAGAACAATTACTTGTTCTCAGAGATAGCTAGGTCACATGATATTGACATCACACATGTGGGCGTGTATACAGGCTGCAGTGGAAATCTCCTCCTTCCTGAACTCTCAGCACTGGAGAAACTGTGCAGTTTCTCATGTAACCATGGTATACAGATCATCCAAAAAGGTATACAGTGACAGTATTTTAATGTAAAAAGAAGATTTAGAAGCTGTGGGCACTGTGGGGGGTGGGGACGCCTGATTAACTATTTTCATATTACTGGGTTTAGCAACACTTTAAGCTGATTGAGAACTTGTGGTTAATCCTCAAGAGGCTGGTGAACAAGAAAAACCCCACAAATTCTGACAAACTCCAAATGTTGATTATGCAAGAATGGGCTGCCATCAGTCAGGATATGACCCTAAAGTTGATTCACAGCATGCCAGGGCAAATTGCAGGGGATTTGAAAAAGAGGGGTCAACACTGCAAATATTTGCATAAACTTAATGTAATTGTCAATAAAAGCCTTTGACATTTATGAAATGCTTGTAATAATACTTCAGTATACCATATTAACATCTGACAAAAAGACCTAAAAACCATTAAGCAGCAGACTTTGACACAAATATTAATTTTCACATTCTCAAATTTTTGGCCGACGTATATCGGCGTTAGGCGGTCCTTAAGTGATTAATTGAGCAAGCTGAAGTTAGAAGCTGATTGGTTACTCTACATGGCTGCACCAGATTCTGTGTGCACCAGTTTTAGTAAATCTCTCCCACAGTGACTGAGAATTTGAATCTGTAGGGAAAGAAATAGCTCTAATTTTTGACTCCGTATTTAATACACATATTCCAGGGCTGTCATCCTGATCTTTGCTTAGTGAGTCACTGACCTAGTACGAGCATGTAGGGCAGGGGATGATACTTTTCAGACTTGAATAGCTGCATGCTTGTTCCAGGACAGTTATTAGGTAGTGAAACAAGGATTAGCATGACAGCACCTAGGACTGCACCTTTAAAAACAATGTGAGCAATAGCAGTTTCCATATTTCTATCCTCACAGGTCCACTTTAACCAACACCACAGGTGGAGAGCGTGGACATGCAAGCAGCAAGGCATGTGGGCCTCCAGGTGAAGGGGACCCCAGGAGGGTATTCAGTGCTGTATACTTTATGCAATGTAGGTTTTATTGGTGCACAATGTATAGATATCACCATTTATGAAGGTGTTTGTGGACTTATGCATCATGTGCACAAATTTGCATAAAACAGTGTTTTCAAGACAAATTGCATTGAGAACTATATTAGAGATGGACAAACGGTCTGTTGTCTGATTTTCGTATGGTCAGTACACAAATCGGTCACACAAAAGTCAAAAGTACAAAAAAGGAAGGTTGGAATCAATGCTCACCAAACATGAAATTATCAGAAGGGGCACAAAGGGTGGAGCTCAAGAGCTGAAAATCCTTGTAGTACATCACTTAGTTCGTGTTTGTGGCACGACAATTGTGTACCGTTAGTATGCAAGACAAGATCCTGGCACATGCCCTTTTGACAAAAATCAGACGCTCGGTTGGCCAACAATCAACAATCATACCGTGTGTACGAGGCTTTAGGCTGGGTTCACACTGATGCAAATTAGATGCGGATTTCCCCACATCCAATTTGCATGATAGGAGACTGTGACCTGCTCTCAATGAAGCCGGTTCACACAGCTCCGGGATGGCCACAGAGCACATTGCACAGGGGTCCTGTGCGTCTTTGGCTAAGTTTCAGGTCTGAATTCAGGCCTGAAACGGAGAACAGGGGCGCATGGACACAGTGTGAACCCAGCCTAAAGCCTCGTACACACAACCGAGGAACTCGACGGGCGAAACACATCGTTTTGCTCGTCAAGTTCCTTGTAAAGCCGTCCAGAAACTTGACAAGCCAATTTTCTCCATTCCCGTCAAGGAAAAAGAGAACATGCTCTCTTTTTTGCTCGTCGAGTTTCTCGACAGTTTCCTCGACGAAAATGTACACACGACCGGTTTCCTCGGCAAAAAAATATCTCCCAGCAAGTTTCTTGCCGATTTTTGCAGAGAAACTCGGTCGTGTGTACGAGGCCTAAGTGTTAATCTTAGCTATAATATAAGTAAAAAAAAAATTACATTCTAAACATGCATTATTATTTTATTCCAGCAAATCGAGAAACTGCCTTTGTGCATGCCATCAGCTCAGCTGGAGTAATGTACACACTCACACGGAACTGTAGCCTTGGAGACTTTGATAACTGTGGTTGCGATGACTCCAGAAATGGACAACTTGGTAAGAAAATACAACTAAAGAGTTCTCTTGTGTTCTCTCTCTGATTGTGTGTATATATATATATATACACACATACATACATACATATACACACACACACACTGTATTGTATTTATATCCTATCACTTCTTAATCAGCACTTAATGCAGAGTGAACGATAAGCAACCCTGGTCAGAACAATGCAGAGAACATACTTAAAGCGGTGGTTCACCCTCCTTCACATCATTAGACCATTACATTCGGCATCGTAGCGCGAGCTACGGTATGCCGGTCTTAAATTTTTAATCCCTGTACTCACTGTGCTATCGATGATTGAAGAATCCGACTCCCGCGGGGAATGGGCGTGCCTATGGAGAGGGAGGATGATTGACGGCCGGCTCTGGCACGTCACGCTCCCCGAAGACAGCCGGAGTAGGTCTCGGCTATTCACGGCGCCTGCGCACAGGCTATGCGCAGGCGCCGTGAATAGCCAAGCCTATTTCGGCTATTTCCGGAGAAGCGTGACGTGCCAGGGCCGGCCGTCAATCACCTTCTCTCACCATAGGAACGCCCATTCCCCGGATTCTTCAATCATCGATAGCACAGTGAGTACGGGGATAAAAAATGTAAGACCGGCATACCGTAGCTCGCGCTACGATGCCGAATGTAATGGTCTAATAAAAAAAAACATATTTTTTTTTTTTTAACAGGGTGAACCCCCGCTTTAAATAATGCTACCCTTCATCCCAGCTGCAAGGTGTGATGAACCATTCAAATTGGTAAACCATTTTAAACCCGGCATGTACAGGTTGCTTGCTCAAAAAAACACTGGGAATGACCAGTGAAGGTGCTTTTAGAGATAGACTGTTTGGAAAAGCATCAAAGCATCCACATAGGCAGTTACTGACTATCCGGTGGGTATTTATACACTAAGTACAGGAAGTAATATTTGGATTGCCATAGCCAAATGAAGTTTGAAATACCAATATTAACATTAAATTACAAAATGGTTTAACAATAATGCAGTATATATTAGTGTTTTAAGTGGAGTTTTCCCCTACGTATCCATGTGGTGTAATATGACTACAGTTGTGCTCATAGTTTTACATACCCTGGCAGAATTTATGATTTCTTGGCCATTTTTCAGAGAATATGAAATAACACAAAAAATGTATTTCACTCATGGTTAGTGTTTGGATGAAGCCATTTATTATCAACTGTGTTTTACTCTTTTTAAATCATGACAACAGAAACTACCCAAATGACCCTGATCAAATGTTTACATGGTGATTTTGGCCAGATAACATGCACACAAGTTGACGCAAAGGGGTTTGAATGGCTATTAAATGTAACCATCTTTACCTGTGATCTGTTTGCTTGTAGATCGTGTGTGTGTGTGTGTGTATAAAAGGTCAATGAGTTTCTGGACTCCTAACAGACCCTTGCATCTTTCATCCAGTGCTGCACTGACCTTTCTGGATTCTGGATAATTACCAAAGGATCTGCGGGAAAGGGATATAGTTGAACTGTATTAAACAGGAAAGGGATATAAAAAGATATCCGAGGAATTGAGAATGCCAATCAGCAGTGTTGCAACTTTAAATCAAGAAGTGGAAAATTAGGGGTTCTGTTGAAACCAAACCATGGTCAGGTAGACCAACTAAATTTCAGCCACAACTGCCAGGAAAATTGTTTGTGATGCAAAGAAAACCCCACTAATAACTTCCGGTGAAATACAGGACTCTCTGAAAACATGTGGCGTGGATGTTTCAAGATGCACAATAAGAAGGCACTTGAAGAAAGATGGGCTGCATGGTCGAGTAGCCTGAAGGAAGCCATTACTACGCAAATTCCACAAAGTATCCGACTTACAATATGCCAAACAGCACAGAGACAAGCCTCAAACCTTCTTGCACAAAGTTATTTGGAGTGATGAGACCAAAATTGAGCTTCATAACCATAAACACTACATTTGGAGAGGAGTCAATAACCATAAACACTACATTTGGAGAGGAGTCAACAAGGCCTATGATGAAAGGTACACCATTCCTACTGTGAAACACGGAGGTGGATTGCTGATGTTTTGAGGATGTGTGAGCTACAAAAGGCACAGGAAATATGGTCAAAATTGATGGCAAGATGAATGCAGTATGTTATCAAAAAATACTGGAGGAACATTTACATTCATCAGCCAGGAAGCAGCGCATGGACATTCCAACATGACAATGATCCAAAACACAAGGACAAGTCGACCTGTCATTGGCTACAGCAGAATAAAGTGAAGGTTCTGGAGTGGCCATCTCAGTCTCCTGACCTCAATATCATTGAGCCACTCTGGAGAGATCTCAAAACGTGCAGTTCACGCAAGAAAGCCCAAGAATTTACAGGAACTGGAGGCTTTTTGCCAAGAGGAATGGGCAGCTTTCCCATCTGAGAATATAAAGAGCCTCATCCAAAAATACCACAAAAGACTTTAAGCTGTCATTGATGTTAAAGGGGGCAATACACGGTATTAAGAACTGGGGTATGTACATTTTTGATCAGGGTCATTTGGGTAGTTTCTGTTGTCATTATGATTTAAAAAAAAGTAAACACAGTTGATTGATAATAAATGGCTTCAGCCAAACACTAACCATGAGTGAAAGAAAAGTTTTTGTGTTATTATTCATATTCTCTGAAAAATGGCCAAGAAATTATAAATTTGGCCAGGGTATGTAAATTTATGAGCCCAACTGTATGTAGCACTCAGCTGGGGAAAGACATAAAGTGAGCCTGGTAAAGTGCAGTTTTAGTAATGTATTAGACCCCTTTCACACTGGAGGAATTTTTCAGGCGCCTTATAGCTAAAAATAACACACGTAAAGTGCTTGAAAAATGCCCCAACTGCAATCCCAGAGTGAAAGCCCAAGTGCTTTCACACTGGGGTGCTGCGCTGGCAGGACATCAAAAAAAGTCCTTTAAGCAGCTTCTTTGAGGCACTTTAAGAGCGGTGTATACACTGCTCCTAAAGCGCCCCTGCAAAATGCCTCGGCAGTGCTGCCTTGTGGCCGCTTTTAACCCTTTATTCGGCCGCTAGCTGGGGATTAAAAGCACCCCACTAGCGGCCGAAAAGGACCTTTAAAACGATGGTAAAGCGCCGCTAAAACTAACGGTGCTTTAACGCCAACGCTCCCGCGCTTTCAGTGTGAAAGGCATCATGTGCACTGCCTTTAGAATGTTTTGCTGTAATCTGATATTGAAGTATGGTACTCCGTAAACTTTATTATAATTTAACCAATAATTGCAAACACTGCATAGGCCCGGGTTCACACTTGTATGACAAACGCTCCGACTTTCGAAGCTCATGACGTGTGTAAATCAATGTTTCCCTATGAAAGCCGTCTTAACTTGTCCGACACAAGTCGGTCCGGTCCGACTTTGAAAATGCTCCCTGTACTACTTTGATCCAACTTCAGCCCATTGAATATCATTGAAGTCGGATCAAAGTAGGATCCTTGTCCTAACCATCCGACTTGTGATATCCGACATGGTGATTGCAGCAGCAGTAAAAAGAATTTATGTCATTTTGGGATTGTTTTGATTGGTAAAAGGACAAGTCGTACCATATCAAAATCAGAGCAAAATCTTATCTTGTTCATTCAAGTTGGATGGAAGTAGGACCGATGTAGGACAAATGTAGCAGGGCAAAGTAGGATGACAGTCTTAGAACAGTCGTGTCGTATCAGTGTGAACCCAGCCACAGATTTTTACCACAGGTCTGCTAATCTTTTTGGTTAATTTACTAAAGGCAAATACACTGTGCACTTTGCAAGTGTAGTTGCAATAATTTTCCCCAAAGCTTAGTGAATGTGGTGAGGATCATCTTTGTAAAGAATACCTAAGCAGATGCAAGGAAGGAGAAAAAAAAAGCATTTTTGCATGCACGTAATTGGATGATAGAATCAACAAAGCTTTACCACATTCACTAAACTCTGGGGAAAATGAGTGAAACTGCACTTGCAAAGTGGACAGTCTATTTGCCTTTAGTAGAATAAACTGCAATGACGTTGGAGGCAATTTATTGTGTACATTCTCCCTAAAAAGTAAATATGACAAAAGGAAAACTCTCTGGCTCACTGATATTTGCTGATAATATGTAAATACTTTTTTTTTTTTTTTAGCCTGACAACTTTGCTTCTGTTGTCCAATCTGCACTAGATGCCTCTGCTGTACTATGTTATGAATACACATATCTTTAAAGGGTCAGCCTACCTTAAAGTGATATTTTTGAAGTCCCTGGCTTCTAATTTATCTTGAAAGGTAAATCAGCCTGACAAAACTCTATTCTTTTCTACAAAACTCTATTCTTTTCCACATGGGAGTGTTCAGTGTTCCTGCCCATCTTTTCCCCTACTGTTGCATTTTCCATAGTATAAAATAAAATTCCAGTTAAAAAATGGGAATCGCCTACGATGGCCACAAGAGCCAGGAACACAAGTGTACAAATATTAAAAACAGAGTCCCTCAAAAAAAAAATGAAGGGATTGTCAGGTGTTTAAATTCCCAGCAATACCAGTTTTGGGTAGTCTGACCTTTTAAGCATATCCTGCATTAAAAACAGTATATCTAACGTTAAAATAATTAAACAAATCATATCAGGTGTTTCATTTGTCTGCTCACAGGAGGACAAGGGTGGCTTTGGGGTGGTTGCAGTGACAATGTTGGTTTTGGAGAGGCAATATCTAAGCAGTTTGTGGATGCACTGGAGACTGGACAAGATGCTAGAGCCGCCATGAATCTTCATAATAATGAGGCTGGAAGGAAGGTATAGCCATGTCAACTGTTTATTTTTTTCCATAATTTTTATTGTTCTGGTGCTCTTTATTTATTCACTGGTTAGAGTGGGCCTAATATAAGATATGCTTATATGCTAAGTCCATGTATGTGATGTGTAACTGTAAAGCTGATCATTCATGTAAGGATTTACAGCCCACTGGACAGAACGAGAGAGACAGATTTTCATTTACACTTTCCAGGACCAGCCGACACTGTTAGATAAATAGCAAATGCCCTTTACAGGCAGAGACCGTGGGCCCCTTGTTTGTGTAGCAACGTCCTAGTGCCCAGCTGTCCTGTAGCTACTGGTCCCAGCACCACCTCTTCAGGCTCTGCCAGCCCACCTGGCTGCCCTTTTCTCCAGCCCCCTTGGCTAAACTTCCACAGTCCTCCCAGATTGACTCTGTATCCATCTCAGACTGCTCTCACTCGGTCTTCCCCGACTGTAACACTCACCAGCCCACCTAGCTGTCTTCCTTCCTGGAGATTTGCCTGGCAGTGTTCTCCTTCTGCTCCCATGCCTCCAGTCAGGACACCCCTGTGTTTTGTGAAGAGGGTCCCTTATGCAACCAAGCTCCCAGACCCAAGGCCACCACCCCTCCACAGACTAGCGGGTTACCCTCAAGGTTCTCCAACAGCCTCCTAACACTTCATCTCCAGCTTCCACCCAAACTCTACTGCCCCAGCTGAGCAGACTCAGAGTATTTGAGGGGGGCCTGCCAACCCCATCTGTTGTCGTATCAGATGTCGTATGGTCAGGACCCTGTCAGATATCAGATGTCGTATGGTCAGGACCCTCAGGAAAACTCCAGGCAGATCCTCCTCACCTCCATTTCCATTCTTCTGGAAGTTTCCAGCAAGTTCCAGAAGTAGGGGGAGGTTTCAGAAGTGCTGCAAGTGAGTCATCCAGCCCTCCACGAGTCACTCACCCTGACCCAGATAAAAACAAACAAAAAAAAAACACACAGACTTGGCTGCCACCCGAGCCTAAACAATTTTCCTGCACTAACAAAAACCTATTCTGGCACACTAGAGGGTGCTACATTAGTTTTCACAGAAATCACAGTACCCTCCCTAATAAAGCCTTTGCCTGCTCATCCGAGGGACAGAACCAACTTTGTTTAGGAATTATCTAGAGTCAGAATTTATTTCTTGGTGTAGAGATGATACAGATCACACCCCACTGATCACTTTTACTTGCTGCAAAGTAAAAATGTTGCAATCTGATCACTGAGGCCAAGAAGACTGCAGCAAACTGATGAGACATCTCAACCTAGGCAAAGTCAGTTACCTGGAGCTCAAGGACGGCATATTAATGATAATAGGTGCAGTTATTGTCACAGTCAGAAATGTATTTATACAAACTTGTAAATTCTTGGGAGGTCCAAAAAATATTCCAAACCTGTTAGATTTTTATGGTTGCCACTTCAGGGTCCATACTTAAGTTACATAGATACTCAAATCTAGCTAGTTCAACCAACACAAAAAACAAAACAAAAAAACAGACACACACCTATTTATTGCAGAACAGAAAAGTATATGTTAACTTTTCTCTTTGATATGGTATATACTGTGTATTATATAGTAAAATACTGCAATGTCCTGTTTCCTACTTCCATTCTATTTAGGCAGTAAAGACTACAATGAAGACGACATGTAAATGTCATGGGGTTTCTGGAAGCTGTACAACTCAAACCTGCTGGCAACAGTTACCGGAATTTAGAGAAGTGGGATACCATTTAAAGGAAAAATATCACAAAGCTCTGAAAGTTGATTTGCTGCAAGGAGCAGGGAATAGCGCAGCCAGCAGGGGTGCTATAGCCGAAACATTTAGCTCCATTTCAAAAAAAGAACTTGTCCACCTAGAAGACTCACCAGACTACTGCCTGGAGAACAAGACTTTGGGCCTGCTGGGAACAGAAGGCAGAGAGTGTCTTAAGAGAGATAAGATGCTTAGCAAGTGGGAAAAAAGGAGCTGCAGACGCTTGTGCGAAGATTGCGGATTGGTGGTGGAGGAGAGAAGAGCAGATATGGTCTCCAGCTGCAACTGCAAGTTTCATTGGTGCTGTGCTGTTAAATGTGAACAGTGCAGGAAAACGGTCACAAAATATTTCTGCGTCAAAAAGGAGAAGCGTGAGAGGAGTGGTGGTGGAATCCCCCGCAAGAAAGGAAGCAAACTAAGAAAGAAATTTTAGAAGGCTGTAATTAAAACATTTGTGAGACTGCAGCCTATGCAGGCGGATATCCACAATGGATTTCTCCATCTGGTGAGACTAAACTATATGGTGTACAGCAGTATTTTCCAAACCATTCTTCACTATAATTGTGCATGTTTTATACAGAGGATCACAGGTGTATTAAAATGGACCTTGCAAAAAAGCAAAAACAAAAACAAAAAAACAACAAAACAGAATAATCTACACTAAGCAAAAAAAAAAAGAGTCCAGTCGAACTACTTACAGTAATTAAAAGAGAAACAATAGCGGTTTGGGGGTTATTTACCGTTTTAAACATTATACATTTTTAGATGCATTATAGATTTTCCTAATTATTATCTAAAATCTTTGATTTTCAATTTAACATTTGCTGTGATGTGCACTCATGACGTAAGGTTTACAGAGCACTGAAACACAGAGCTGTTTGCTTTCAGACTGTCACTCTCTATCCGAAGCAACATAAAACAAGGAAACGACATACATGCTAAAATGCAAAGGCTTTAGAATTTATATGGAAAAGGTGAGGAATAGCTAGTGATACAAGAACCTTAAAGGAACACTAAAGGTTCGTATTTTATTAGATCAATTGATTGCTGTCAGCTAGAGCATTTAAAAATCACTTACCTCGTTTTTCCTTTTGACCTCCAAAATACAGTAATCCAGGTTTGAAAATGCTATTTCCTGTCACTCCTCTTCTTGCTTTCCACCAGCATCTGAGCTGTTTTGCATGGTGGAAAGCAGAATGTGCTCACCCCCTCCCTATGTCTACAGCCCTGCGTGAAGATGCTCTCTTATCCCTCACAGGCATGGAGGCTAAGCCTAATGGGAACTGTAGTTCCCATTAGGCCGTGATGTAGCAAGAATGAATGTGCACCGCAAACCAGGAAGTCAGTGAGAATAATGATTCAGGAGTGCTGGAGGTGAATAAAACAGCTCGATTTCAACAGGTATCAAACTAGTTATAATTCAAAACATTACTTTTTACTTTATCAGCTACTGTCAGACTTTAATTTAAGAGGAAAATATTTTTGTCTTTACAAACCCTTTAAGTGTCAAATTATACTAAATTAAAATAGGATATTTACAGTTTTGTTTGCAATATGACCCTTATACTTGGTCCTCTTTAAAGCGGGGGTTCACCCTTAGAGGGAACTTTTCCCCCTTAGATTCCTGCTCGTTTTTACTAGGGGAATCGGCTATTTATTTTAAAATATGTGCAGTACTTACCCGTTTACGAGACGCATCCTCTCCGTCGCTTCCGGGTATGGGCTTCGGGAATGGGCGTTCCTTCTTGATTGACAGTCTTCCGAGAGGCTTCCGACGGTCGCATCCATCGCGTCACGATTTTCCGAAAGAAGCCGAACGTCGGTGCGCAGGCGCAGTATAGAGCCGCACCGACTTTCGGCTTCTTTCGGCTACGAGTGACGCGATGGATGCGACCGTCGGAAGCCTCTCGGAAGACTGTCAATCAAGAAGGATCGCCCGCTCCCGAAGACCCATACCCGGAAGCGACGGAAGAAGATGCAGCTCGAAAACGGGTAAGTACAGCTCATATTTTACTACAAATAGCCGATTCCCCTAGACCGAACGAGCAGGAACCTTATGGGAGAAAAAAAAAATTTCATAAATGGGTGAACTCCCGCTTTAAAAAGCATCAATCCGCAAGAATTGGAAAAAATCAAGAGATGGTGTTGGGCTCCAATAGCATAGAATGGTGTAATTGGTAAAAATGTTATAAATTACCAAAATAGTATAATTGATAAATGAATGTGCAAATATACAAATAGACTGACTGAAAGATAAAAATCGCTATAAATGCTAAGATAAGGTGCATCCAAAGGTGTACTGAATGAATGTGCAAACAGTGCAGATAAGGTGACTCGGTTGCATAAATAAAATCACAGCGTAAAGATAATATATGCAGTCACAGAGGAAATCGCAGGATGGTGTTATGCTCCAATCAGAATGAATGACAATTAAATATTAAACAGTGATTGCAAAAGGAAGAAAAGTTCAATGCTTCCAAGCATGGGTCGACTTGATTCTGAGCATGCGCTGGTTTTGAACCAATGCTTTTGTGTACTAACCATCGGTTTGGACCGATCGGGCAGCGGTCCATCAGTTCGATTTTAAAGCATGTTTTAACATTTTGGACCGAAGGACAACAGACCGATGGGCCGTACACACGGTCGTTTTGGACCGATGAAACTGAACCTCGGTCCATTCTCATCAGTTTGGAACGACCGTGTGTACGCGGCCTCAGTCTTGCAATGCCTCATGTGACTTGTAGTTCCACAACAGCTGGAGGGCCACAGGATGCGCACCCATACTGTACAGCTATTAAAGCTCTCAGAGGGGACACTGCAGATACAGAACCAAGTTCTGTGCTGGCAACTGCTCATAGTAACCGTTCAGATATTTAAAGTATAACTAACGACATACGTTTTAGAGTTTTGGTTAGAGTGGAGAATGATTATAACACCCGTCAGGTGTCCCCATCTGGGAGTTTCACCCCTCCCTACTTTTTATGGTTACAGTTATTTGTAGTGTGCAATTGAAAGAAAATGTACAATTTTGGAATGTCTCAAAAACAGGAATAAAGGGTAAATCTTCAAATGGGGGCACCAGTTGTGGTGACCCAGGTGTGCAGGGAAAATGCAGCTTCCCAAATGGTTTCCTGCATGTAGATGCCTACTAGTAAATTGGTGCTTAAAACATATAGGGGTACTATGAATAGCCCGTATATGTTTTTTCCTAGTAACTGTAGAATACTGAAATAGTCCCAAACCTAGTGACAGGTTCTTCTAACAATAATTATCTTGGTGGACAGTAGAAAAAAAAAAAAAGTTGATTCATTTGGTTCAACTGTACTTTACCAGTTTATAGCGTTAGTACAGTTAACAGCAGTAGTCACCTAAAAGGTACCTTTTGAAATCAGGTATAAAGCATGCATTAAAAATCAATTATCAGTTTTGGTTCAAATGTCTATTAAATCCGAATATCAAGTTCAACCATCTAGCCTTCTTCAAATCTGTGTTGAATCATACACACAACCAAATCAAACACAGAAAACAGCTCATTTGTTGCAACATCGAGTTTTCCACTGGTTTTACAAAATTTGTCGTTAAAATTTCTTAGTGACTGTTATAGTGAATGACATTTTTGGAGTTAAGGCAAGGATTTACACCCTTATTGACCAGGCCATTTTGTGCGATATGGCACTGCGTCGTTTTAACTGTCCTTTTTTTCCCACAAATAGGTCTTTCTTTTGGTGGTATTTGCTCACCGCTGCGGTTTTTATTTAACGCTATAAACAAACAAACAAAAAGGGCGACAATTTTGCTATAATACATATCCCAAAAAAAAAAAAATGAATTTATTCAGCAGTTTAGGCCAAAAAATATTCTACATATTTTTGGTTAAAAAAATACCAATAGGAGTATATTGATTAGTTTGCGCAAAAGTTATAGCGTCTATAAAATAGGGGATAGATTTTTTTTTATTGTTTTTACTGGTAATGGCAGCGACATTGCGGTAGACAAATCTGACCCCAAGTGACACTTTTTGGGAATCAGTGACACCAATACAGTGATCAATGCAAAAAAAAAAAGCACTGATCAATGTATAAATGGCACTGGCAGGGAAGAGGTCAACCGTGTTCCCTGGGTGTGTTCCAACTGTGTGGGGGATAGACTCACTGGGACAACACAGAAATCGCTGTTTCTGATTACTTGGAACAGTCAATCTCAGTGTTGTCCCCTGTCAGAACTGGGATCTGCCTGGTTTACATAGGCAGATCCCGTTCTGCCTCTCTGTGGAGCGATGGCGAGTCGCTGGCAGAGTCTGGTGGACACACCCTCAGCATGCAGCTGGCATGCGCACACAGTATCTCATGCACAAAATGATATACAGGTACTTTATATGTACTTTATCTCATGCAGCCCGGCCACCCTGTTGCAGTATATGTGTGGTGGGCTGTTCGGAAGTGGTTAAAGGGGTTGAAAAGATTTGTTTTTTATTTTCTAAATAGGTTCCTTTAAGCTAGTGCATTGTTGGTTCACTTACCTTTTCCTTCCATTTCCCTTCTAAATGTTTTTTTTTTTTGTCTGAATTTCTCACTTCCTGTTCCTCCTCAGTAAGCTGTTCTGGCTGATGGGGGCAAGCTTACTGAGGAGAAACAGGAAGTGAGAAATTCAGACAAAGAAAAAAAACATTTAGAAGGGAAATCGAAGGAAAAGGTAAGTGAACCAACAATGCACTAGCTTAACTGCTTGCCGACCAGCCGCAACAGTTATACGGCAGCAGATCGGCTCTGCTGGGCGAGAGCATGTAGCTATACGTCACCTCGCCCAGCAGCCAATAGGGGTGCGTGCGCGCCCCCCACTCCCGTGCACGTGCCCGGCGGGCGCGATCGCCGCCGGGCACATGCGATCGCTCGTTACAGAGCGAGAACCCGGGAGCTGTGTGTGTAAACACCCAGCTCCTGGTCCTGTCAGGGGAGAAATGCCTGACCGTCTGTTCATACAATGTATGAACAGCGATCAGTCATTTCCCCTAGTGAGTCCACCCCCCTACAGTTAGAACATACTAAACCCCTTCCCCGCCCCCTAGTGTTAACCCCTTCCCTGCCAGTGGCATTTTTATAGTAATCCAATGCATTTTTATAGCACTGATTGCTATAAAAATGCCAATGGTCCCAAAAAAGTGTCAAGTGTCCAAAGTGTCCGCCATAATGTCGCAGTACCGGAAAAAAAAATCGCTGATCGCTGCCATTACTAGTAAAAAAAAAAAATATTAATAAAAATGCCATAAAACTACCCCCTATTTTGTAAATGCTATAACTTTTGCGCAAAGCAATCAAACGCTTATTGCGATTTTTTTTTTACGAAAAATATGTACAGGAATACGTATCGGCCTAAACCGAGGAAAACAATTTTTTTATATATATTTTTGGGGGATATTTTTTATAGCAAAAAGTAAAAAAAATTTTTTTTCAAAATTGTCGCTCTATTTTTGTTTATAGCGCAAAAAATAAAAAAACGCAGAAGTGATCAAAATACCACCAAAAGAAAGCTCTATTTGTGGGAAAAAAAGGACGCCAATTTTGTTTGGGAGCCACGTCGCACGACCGCGCAATTGTCAGTTAAAGCGACGCAGTGCCGAATCGCAAAACGTGCTCTGGTCTTTGACCAGCAATATGGTCCGGGGGTTAAGTGGTTAAAGACAAAAACAACCCCTTTAAGCAATGGAGAACTGATTGTACTAGGTGCGTCATGCACCTGGTACAATCACTTCTCCTTTGCTCGAGGCTGGGTTCACACTTGTCTGACAAACGCTCCGACATTGGGAGCCTCATGTAGCATGACGTGTGAAAATCAATGTTTCCCTATGAGAGCTGTCTTAACTGGTCCTACACAAGTCGGTCCGACTTTGAAAATGCTCCCTGTACTACTTTTGGTCCTACATTGATCCTACTTCAGGCCCATTGAATATCATTGAAGTCGGACCAAAGTAGTATCCTGTTCATGAAAGTAGGATGGATGTAGGACCAATGTAGGACAAATGTAGGACCAATGTAGCAGAGCAAAGTAGGATGAAAGTAGTGTAGTAGTGTGAACCCAGCCTTAAGGGGTTGTTTTTGTCTTGACTTTTATTCCACATAGTATGGGTGGGATGTTGGCAAGAGGACTTGTTTCAATCCTTGGAATAAAAGAAACCTAAAAAAAAACTCAATTCAGGAATCTTTAATGTCAGGATAAGGACCTTTATTTCAGCCTGTGACTGAAGTTTTCATATCCCATTGGAGAACTATCACTTTTTTTTTAAATAAGTATCCTTATCTGGCCTGTTATCTCTGTGAACTACTGTGCTAATTAACATGAATGTCAAGAGCACCACAAATGATAAGAAAATTCTGGCATAAAAAAGTCTGCATTAAATGCTAGTTTTAATAAATATTATTTATACATTATTTCTTTAGTTCTTGCAGCTCTAATGCAGGGGGGCAGCTATTCAACTTTGAAATCCATTGTTGTTGTTTTTTATATCTGAATTTTCTTTGAATAATAATTTGTGACACTCTTTACATGCGCATCAGTTGGTTTTATTTGTGGTTCCACCTCTTATATGGATAAACCTTGCTTTAAGAGACTCCGTTGTTACCTGGGAAAAATGAAAAAAACAAACACTGTCCATGCCACTGTTTTCATCTTGTTTTACCAGTGCTAAAAAAAAATCCAAAGCATCCAACACAGTTTGGGGCGTGTTGGATGCCTGGTTTCTCCACTCTATGTTGTGGTTCCAATTACAGGTCAGGTAGGGACTGACAAACTATTGTGCACAGTAGGAGACCAAGAACTTGATACAGATGACCCTTTAAAGTGTTTGTACGCATTTGTGCGACTTCTACCTATAGGTAAGCCTAGAATAAGACTTGCCTATAGGTAATGGAAATATCTCCTAAACGTTTAGGAGATATTTCACTTGTAGTGCACTGATGTCCTCATCAGCGCATGCACTGCGAAGAAACAGACCTTCATGCTGTTTCTTCCCCAGCGTGTGTCGTGACTGACGGCTCCCACGCGCATGCCACGTGATGTCACGCGGCTCCGGCCAGTCAGAGCCGGAGTCTGCGGCCCCGAAAGAAAGAGGATGGACGCGTCCTGCTCAATGGACAACGTTAGCTTCGTTTGCAGGTCAGTGTCATATAATAGGCTAGTATGCGATGCATACTAGCCCATTATGCTTTTCATTTGCAGGGTTTGCATGGAGCAAGAGAGGAAGTAAAACCCATTAGGGTTTACTTCCTCTTTAACAGTGATCGCTCTTCAAGACAGTGAAGACCAGTGGCGCAAGCAGTAAGAAAGGTAAGTATTACAAATCTTTTTGTACAGGAAGCTTTTTCAATTTTTGTTCAGGAGACTACACAGTGGACTCAAGACTTGCTCTTTAAAAATCCTAGCTGGGACTTTCAGCCAGACATGGGAATCTCTACCATTGAGACAGA
Source organism: Rana temporaria (assembly GCF_905171775.1). Lineage (NCBI taxonomy): Eukaryota > Metazoa > Chordata > Amphibia > Anura > Ranidae > Rana > Rana temporaria. The sequence continues at coordinate 97,364,714 of NC_053496.1, forward strand.
CCCAGTGTCACTACTTAAACTGGATGTTGTCATAGTGCTGACTTTTTATATATATATATATATATATATATATATATATATATATATATACATACATATACACACACACACACACACACATATACATACATGGTTATGCTCATAAGTTTACATACCCTGGCAGAATTTATGATTTCTTGGCCATTTTTCAGAGACTATGAATGATTACACAAAAACTTTTCTTTCACTCATGGTTAGCGTTTGGCTGAGGACATTTATTAATCAACTGTTTACTCTTTCTAAATCATAATGGCAACAGAAACTATCCAAATGACCCTGATCAAAAGTTTACATGCGCCAGTTCTTAATACTGTGTATTGCCCCCTTTATACTCACTAAGGAAGTCCTTACCTATGGACGATACGCGTGCGAGGGGCTGTGATGTCAGGACAGCCACCTACCTGGTTCTTATCTGTACACTGGGACACAGTGCCTGTTTTGTGAGTAGTTTATCATTTTAAAAAAATAGTGTTTACATATACATATGGAGAGCACTATGTATGTTTTTTACCTCTTTACATGAATGTCTATGAGAGAGTTTGGAGGCCATTAACAGACTGAGACGATAGAGTGAAGGATTATGTATGAAGACAGCTTCCCTCTCATCTTCACATTTACCCTTGATAAGGGAGTGCTTGCATGACCTTCTGTTTGTCCAGAGGTCCATTTGCTAAGGTGAGAGGCTTGCATCTCTGGTGGAGGAGACACAGAAACGGATGCACATTGATTGTTTTCAAGCACCCTGTCCACTGCTCAAGGAGTCTTCTTTCCTGTCTCCGATTACTCTTCATTGTCATTATCCTCTGGCCTCAGCATTTTACACCCTTGGACTTGTGCATGTGTTGTTTGTTTTAGTTTTTTAGAGCTGCACTGCTTTATTTATTGCCTCTTTAAAGCGGAGGTTCACCCATAGCTTACACATTTTCCCCTTAGCTTCATGCTCGTTTTGTCTAGGGGAATCGGCTATTTGTTTTAAAATATGATCCGTACTTACCCGTTTACGAGATGCATCTTCTCCGCCGCTTCCGGGTATGGGCTGCGGGACTGGGCATTTTTTCTTGATTGACAGTCTTCCGAGAGGCCTCCGACGGTCGCATCCATCGCGTCACGATTTTCCGAAAGCCGAACGTCGGTGCGCAGGCGCAGTATAGAGCCGCACCGACGTTCGGCTTCTTTCGGCTACGAGTGACGCGATGGATGCGACCGTCGGAAGCCTCTCGGAAGACTGTCAATGAAGAAGGAACGCCCGCTCCCGAAGACCCATACCCGGAAGCGACGGAGAAGATGCATCTCGAAAACGGGTAAGTACGGATCATATTTTAAAACCAATAGCCGATTCCCCTAGACAAAACGAGCATGAAGCTAAGGGGAAAATAGAAAAAAAAAAGGAATTGGGTGAACTCCCGCTTTAACATCAATGACAGCTTGAAGTCTTTTGTGATATTTGTGGATGAGGCCCTTTATTTTCTCAGATGGTAAAGCTGCCCATTCCTCTTAGCAAAAAGCCTCCAGTTCCTGGAAATTCTTGGGCTGTCTTTTATGAACTGCACATTTGAGATCTCTCCAGAGTGGCTCAATGATATTGAGATCAGGAGACTGAGATGGCCACTCTAGAACCTTCACTTTATTACGCTGTAGCGAATGACAGGTCGAAAGTGTGGTAGTGGCTAAGGTGTTCCTAACAGATATGGCACCTCCTCCCTAAATAATAATAGAAAAAGTAGGGGGCGTAGGGATTACAGCAACAAGTAAAACAGAAAGATATTTTAATTGCTTTTAAAAAGACATGTTAATTTATTGTTGATCAATACAATAATCAAAATAGATAGTTGAATTGTACAGCAGAGAGTCCCAACATGTTTCGCCAAACCATTGGCTTCTTCAGGGAATAAGGTACAAAATAATAATGTTTACAATTCTACAAAGAAAAATAAATAATTAATAATACAAACATTTTAATATAAATATACGTTTTAGAACATAAATATACAGACTGAGAAATAAACATATCAGAGTCATATTGGTCGTAGTGTAGTCCACCAACATCCGTGGCCTCTATGCACACAGTCTGTTAAATAAGCAAGCAAACCTACCCCAAGTCAACTAGAGACCAGATCCGGCAATGGTACCCACGACGGCAAACCAGCCAACTGCCCTAGTTTGGCTGCAGGGGACTAGAGTTACTACAGTGAAAAAACAGAAAACATATTAGGAACAGGGTTGACTTGACCTTGTGTTTAGGATTATTGTCATGTTGGAATGTCCAAGTACTTCCCATGCGCAGCTTCATGGCTGATGAATGCAAATGTTCCTTCTGTATTTTTTGATAACATACTGCATTCATCTTGCCAACAATTTTAACCAAATTTCCTGTGCCTTTGTAGCTCACACATCCCCAAAACATTAGTGATCCACCTCCATGACCTTTCATCATAGGCCTTGTTGACTCCTCTCCAAAAGTAGCGTTTATGGTTGTGGCCAAAAAGCTAAATTTTGGTCTCATTACTCCAAATAACTATGCCAGAATGTTTGAGGCTTGTCTCTGTGCTGTTTGGCGTATTGTAAGTAGGATACTTTGTGGCATTTGTGTAGTAATGGGTTTCTTCTGGCAACTCGATAATGCAGCCCACCTTTCTTCAAGTGCCTCCTTATTGTGCATATTGAAACAGCCACACAAATGTTTTCAGAGTCCTGTATTTCACCTAAAGTTATTTGTGGGTTTTTCTTTGCATCCTGAACAATTTTCCTGGCAGTTGTGGCTGAAATTTTAGTTGGTCTACCTGACCATGGTTTGGTTTTAACAGAACCCCTCATTTTCCATTTCTTGATTAGAGTTTGAACACTGCTGATTGGCATTCTCTATTCCTTACGTATCTTATTTTATCGCTTTCCTGTTTTATGCAGTTCAACTACATTTTCCCACATATCCTTTGACAATTCTTTTGCTTTCCCTCAGAATCCAAAAACGTCAGTGCAGCACTGGATGATAGATGTAAGGGTCTGTCAGGAGTCCAGAAACGCATTGACCTTTTATACACACACTAATTACAAGCAAACAGATCACAGGTGAGGATGGTTACCTTTAATAGCCATTCAAACCCTTTTGTGTCAACTTGTGTGCATGTTATCAGGCCAAAATCACCAAGGTATGTAAACTTTCGATCAGGGTAGTTATTGTTGTGATTAGGATTTAAAAAGAGTCAACACAGTTGATTGATAATAAATGGCTTCAGCCAAACACTAACCAAGAGTGAAAGAAATGTTTTTGTGTTATCATTCATATTCTGTGAAAAATGGACAAGAAATCATAAATTCTGCCAGGGTATGTAAACATATGAGCACAGCTGTGTCTCTCTCTCTATCTATATATCTATATATATATATATATATATATATATATATATATATATATATATATATATATATATACACACACACACACACATTTCAAGGTTTAGAGTAAAAATATAGAGGTGTATAACAGATAAAACAATAAGTTACTTCACCTCAGCCCATCGCTGCAGCAGCTTTATCGCCCTGCTTGGCTGAGGCTTCCAGGTTTTGGTGGAGATTGATTTGCACCATTGCCATAACAGGGTGGGCCACAATTTGGAGACCACCAATTTAGCCTAGCCCTATCCCATACTTCTCCTTTAATTCTTCACTTCTTGCTAATTATTAAATGCAGTAACTCCTAGCAGCCAATCTCAATTCTTCCTCTTGTACGGGTCTGACTTTTGCAAATTGAATTGTATGTTCGTATAGAAGCAAAGAAAAACAGCCCTGTTTAAGCTCTGAGTTGCTGCAGTTGGAGATTATATCGGGATAAGGACACTCTGTCAATGGGACAGTGCCAGGTCAGTCATGGATCTTTGTACGGTCACATGAGAGGAAGCTCAGAGAGTCAACACTTGGCCATACCTGACAGTACTGTGTATTCATATTATACAGGATATATATAGCGCTAACAGTTTGCACAGTACCTTTACAACACAGTTAAAATACAATTTAATACATGAGGAAGCAGAGGGCCCTGCTCATTAGAGCTTACAATCTGGGAGCATTTCCTAACTCCCGAGGGCTGACTTGGAACAGCATGAAAGGAAAGGTATGTGCTGCTAGAGATGAGGGATGTACTGAAGCAAAATTGGGTCCTAGGCAAGGTAGCAGTTTTGATCTACTCCAATCCCCTCCAACAACATTGAAAAGGAACTGTATAATTTCCGTTCGCTCTACTGGCATTCACTCCCTAGCCTTTCCCTACAGACACAAACTGCCTATGCATTCATCCTCCCTTATGAAGTGACAGTACTGTGCACAGTTAGAACAATAGTGCCATCACCCTGGTTTACTGTGCCAGGTAACCACCAGGTCATTGAATATGTTGTTTGAATGACAAATTAATAGCCTAATTTGTATAACATAATTTTTTTATAGAGAGATATTGTAAATAATTGATCATTTGTGCTACTGAATATAATAATCTAGGTTTATTTTTTTTCTGGTTACTAACGATTAATATTTAGAAGTTGTATATAGAAAGTGAAGCACTTTTTACTTTAATTTATTGCACAGGTACTGAAGTGTACACATAACACAGAGGGAGAAAGCTCAAGTGCTCAACCACAAATAACATTATTGGTACAAACTTTACATTGCGTGTCATTTTGGCCATACAATTGTTGATATTTGGCTAGTTTGACAAAGATTCTCTGTTTTTTTTTTTTTTTTGGTGCAGTAAAAAGCTGTAGATTTGGTTTCAACTTTTCCAGCATGTTTGAAATTTACAACTTGGTCAAGAAATAACTTTTTATCTATAACCCTGCGACAAAAATGTATTGCAAGACTGAGGCAGCAGTCTCATATTTTGTGTCTGGATGATCTTTTGTCATTCCATCTTAAAATCATTAGGGTCAATTTACTAAAGGCAAATAGACTATTCACTTTGCAAATGAATTGCACCTAGAGCTTAGTGAATGTGGTGAGGCTATGTTGACTTCATCCAATCATATGCAAAAAAAAAAAAGGGATATTTTTTTTTCCTTGCATTTAGTTGTGTAATCTTGGAATAGTGCTGCTTCACTTTTAGCTCTAGGACAACTCCCTTGCAAAGTGAAACTCACCTTTCAAAGTGAACAGCCTAATTGCCTTTAATAAACAATCCCATTGAGTGTTATAGCTGTAGCACCAACTGCAGAGGTTACTGAATTTTGCACAGCATGTTTGCTATCATGAACAGAACAGAAATCTTTTGATACATTCTTCTAGTTGATGCTTAATATGGTAATGCAATTGGAAAACAGCATAGTAAAACACTGTGTAAAGGTATATCTGTCCAGCTCTTTTTGTATGACATGAACTCATAGTGAGCATCTATAGTGAAATACTTCTACTCTTATTTCGACTTTGGTATGCAAAGAGAGGAGCCATTACTAAGCCCACACCCTCTAAGTTCATAATAGACAGTTCCTTTTAACAAAGCCTATAATTCTGGTCATGGTTGGCAAACAGATATTGGAGGTATACTCTACTCCGACTCAAAAATTCTAAATTGCAGATGCTGCAGCGCCTTTTCCTACAATGATAGCATTGGGTACCGATTTTAGTGTGGCCTATTCCCTGGTAGAAGATTTTGGGTCTGAAAAAAGGCCCTTTCTTCCACTGAAGCCCCTTCATATGCACTGACTAGCTCATTGCACATGAAGGAGGAAAACTATGAGAATGCGAGAACTTCAATATAGAGCATTGCAACTTTATAGTTTCACTTTGCCTGCAGTAAAACACTGTTGCTTGCTAGCTGTATGTGGAAGTAGGAGCTGGACAGATTACCCATGTCAACTCTGTAGATAAATGTTTGTTTATACTTGTAAAGTTTTGTAGTTTTTTTTCTATGTTTTTTAGAAAATTCAATAAATAAAGAATTATTTTTAAACATGCTTAGATGAATTCTTCAAATAAAACAAGTTAAATTTACCAGTGAATTAGCGTTCACAGCATTAAAATGTGTACATAGATCAAAAGGCACTAAAGACTTTTTGTCCAAAATAATTTCATCTAATTTAGGTTTTCTACAGTGCCTTGAAAAAGTATTCGTACCCCTTGAAATTTTTCACATTTTATCATGTTACAACCAAAAACCTAAATATATTTTATTGGGATTTTATATGATAAACCAACACAAAGTGGCAAATAATTGTGAAGTGGAAAAAAATGATACATGGTTGGAAAAATCTTTTACAAATAAATATCTGAAAAGTGTGGCGTGCATTTGTATTCAGCCCCCTTTACTCTGATACCCCCAACTAAAATCTAGTGGAACCAATTGCCTTCAGATGTCACCTAATTAGTAAATAGATTAAATTACACATAGGTGGACTTTAAGTATAAATACAGATATTGGAGGTATACTCTACTCCGACTCAAAAATTCTAAATTGCAGATGCTGCAGCTCCTTTTCCTACAATAATGGCATTGGGTACCGATTCTGTGAAGCACTAAGGTTCTTTAACAAACTTCTGTTCTGTGAAGCCCTCAGAAGTTTGTTAGAGAACCTTCGTGAACAAATCATGAAGGCCAAAGAACACACCAGACAGGTCAGGGATAAAGTTGGAGAAGTTTAACACAGGGCTAGGTTTTAGAAAAAAAATACCAAGCTTTGAACATCTCACAGAGCACGGTTTAATCCATTTGAAAATGGAAAGAGTGTGGCATAACTGCAAACCTAACAAGACATGGCCGTCCACCTAAACTGACAGGCTGGGCAAGGAAAGCATTAATCAGGGAAGCAGCCAAAAGGCCCATGGTAACTCTGGAGGACCTGCTGAGATCCACAGCTCAGGTGGGAGAATCTGTCCACAGGACAACTCTTAGTCATGCACTCCACCAATCAGGCCTTTATGGAAGAATGGCAAGAAGAAAGCCATTGTTGAAAGAAGTTATAAAGAAGTCCCATTTACCATTTGCGAGAAGCCATGTGGGGGACACAGCAAACATGTGGAAGAAGGTGCTCTGGTCAGGTGTGAACTTTTTGGCCTAAAAGCAAAACACTATGTGTAGCGGAAATCTAACACTGCACACCATCCCCACTGTGAAATATGGTGGCGGCAGCATCTTTATTGTGGGGATGCTTCTCTTCAGCAGGGACAGGGAAGCTGGTCAGAGTTGATGTGAAGATAGATGGAGCCAAATACAGGGCAATCTTAGACAAAAACCTGTTTGAGTAATGTGGTTCTACAAAGTATTGACTCTGGAGGACTAAATACAAATTCATGCCACACTTTTCAGATATTTGGAAAAAAATAAATTGAAAAACAATTTATCATTTTCCTTCCACTTCACAAATTATGTCCCACTTTGTGTTTTTGGTTATATATTAACGTTATATATTTACGTTTTTGGTTGTAATATGACAAAATGTGAAAATTTCAAGGGCTATGAATACTTTTTCAAGGTACTATATAATATTTTTATTCAGTGATGGATAGCATTATAGTTACATTTCACTATAAAAAATAAAGTATAAATGTGTTAAGTGCATTTTATAGTACAGAGTAATGGCAAAAAGAACTAAACAAACAGGTATCGGCTCGGCACATACAAATTCATTTAGGGGCCAACAGCCCAAGACTATAATAACATTTCAGTCACAAAGCTCAGAAATAGACTTTTAGGTCGATACTGAGAATTAGAGGGGCAATTAAGTGATGAAAACCAAATAGATTGCACTGTCAGAGAGTAGAGGGGGGGGGGGGTGGGGAGAAACGAGAGGAAAATAAGAGATAAGAGGACTTCTGTACGTACCCAAGCAGGACAGGAACACAACGAATATAAACTATAGCACGTGTCACGGTTTGAGGAGCGAGACATCTAAACCCGATGGCAAAAAATGATCTTCCCATGGTTGCCATAACGTTAAATGTTTTTGTAATCCGTCTATTAAAGTTGCCTTGATCTTACTGTGTATTATGGCTTGGGTGATCACATACTTCTAATGCCACATTTTTCATGTTTATTTAAAGCTCAATCCTAGCCAACTTGGGGAAGGTTTAGAACTTTTGTCAGGTTCAATGTGACAGGAGATCTGAGGAAGTGGAAGTGATAGGAAGTCTTTCCAGAAAGGACAGCGTAAGCAAAAAAAAACAAAAACAAGCTGGTGGACATGTAAGAGATTTTACATTGTTGTTGACCATTACTTATTGTCCTGATGAAACTGGTTTGTCTTTAATTCTTGTCCTAGTGTCACAATAAATGGAGAGACGAACAGCAAAATAAAACCTGCCAAAACGTGTAAACCTTTTTTCCCGCTTGGACTGGAAAGAAGAGGACCATTAATACTTACCTGTCCTGCTGCCAACTTCTAAAATGTTCCTCTCCAACGTATAGCTACGGGCTCTCGCGCAGGGGAGCCAACCTGCCGCCGTAAAATGACGGCGGCTGGTCGGCAAGTAGTTAACGTATGAGAGTTTAACAATCTGTGGGAAAAGAAAAAACAACCTAAAGGTGTATCTTAGCCAAAACTTTTTTTTTTCCATTTTGAGTAGAGTCGTTTTTACCATGAAGCCTGCAAAGCATTACATCCGCGATCAGTGGATCACAGGTGCAATGTCAGGCTTATGCAGGCACTCCTGACAGCATGTGTGACTGTACCTTCATATGGAGAGATAGTAATTCAACTGCAGGAAGTGTCAGTGAATTACAAGGGTGCAGATGAACACCCTTGAGGACTATAAGCCATCTGCCGCAGTGGAAGATAGGACAGATTACTGTGAATAAATGATGTGCCTGTGTAGGCAGAACCCTGTCCAGACGGGTTGTTCTTAAATTGTGACAGAGGGTGCAGGGAGAGGATTCCCTCCCTACTGTCACAGTGGGGGATTAGGGGGGTGAAAGGCTGCAGCATTAGTAACATGTTACACCCTGAATACAGGTGTAACATAACATGTTAAAGGTGAACTTATCCTTTAAGTTGAAAATGGAACGAAGAATAGAGGGGAAGTCCTCCTTTAGAAACTCTTGTTGCAGTGTAACTTTGAAAAAGGTGCAGGTACTTTGGTACTTTGTTTGTAAAATTTTAGCTCCATAGCATTCAATATAAGCAAATAATAAAAAAAAAAAAACGTGAAAAATGCAAGAATTGCCATAAATGTGCATAAAAAGTGTGAATAAACGTGTGTAAACACAGCACAAAACAAACTTACACTTTTGCATCAGTTTTTTCATGTGTTTGAGTGGAGAGTTATGCCTTGTACACGATCGGTTTTCCCGGCAGTAAAAAGTCCGCTGGGAAAACCGAGACCCTGCTCGGCAGCCTTTCCCCCCCCCCCTACACATGGCCGGTTTTCCTGGCAGGAAAACTGCCATGACAGCTTTGGTCGGGAAACCTGGCCACGTGTATGCTCCACTGCAGTGTTTCCCATAGGAAAACTGCTAGTAAAAAGACCGCCGGGGATCCCGGCAGGAAATAAGGAGATAATTTTTCCCACCGGGATTCCCGGCGGTTTTCGTGTCGGGAAAGCTGCCATGGAGCATACACACTGCCAGTTTTCCCAGCCAAAAGCGGTCATGGCAGTTTTCCCGATGGGAAAACTGGTTGTGTGTACGAGGCATAAGAGAGTTTCCCTCACAATGCACAGATTTCCTTTCACTTACTGATGCATGTGTAAAGGACAGATGCAAAGGGAAATCTCCCGTCTGGGACACAGCCAAAAAAATGACAGGGGTTTTATTCAATTCCCTACTCCGTTTCAAGCATATCTAAAGCCAACTTTTTTTTTTATTTTTTTTAATGAAGTTATGTTTAAGAGTAAGAAGTAATAGGATTTTATACTCAACGTAAAATCCTTTTCTCCGAGTTCATGGACGGACGCAGACTTAATCTTGACAAAGTGGGTAATAACACCTTCTGCCTAGTCACTCCTAAAGGAAGGCTAACAACTTCAAAGCTGAACAGCCCCACCCAAGAGGCGGTCCTACTGGCTATATCCCCTCAGCCTGCACCAAGCAGCTCAGTTCGTAACAAAAAGTACAAACTTAAAAAAAGAGGGGTAGGTGCTGTATCCGTCCATGAACTCAGAGAAAAGGATTTTACGGTGAGTAAAAAATCCTATTTTATCTTTCGTTCATGGACGGACACAGCCTTAATCCTGACAAAGTGGGATATCCCAAAGCAGTGTCAAAATGAGGGGTGGGAACAGCATAAAATTAAACTTCACCCCAAAACAAAACTGAGGAGTTGTAACTCTAAACAGCCGCCTGCAAAACTTTGCGGCCGAAAAAGCATCCGAAGATGCACTCCCATCAACTTGTAAAGTTAAGTGAAAGTGTGACCGGGCGACCAGGTCGCCGCCTTACACCCTGGGAAACAGACGATCAATGTCAGAAAGCCCAAGAGGCACCATTGGCCTGGTCAAAAGCATCGTGCCAGGGTCGGCCCTTTATGGCGCAAGCCTGATCACGATCTGTCGGATCCACCTTGAAATGGTGGCCGATGAAACCGCTGGGCCCTTCTTGGGACTAGCCACCGAAACAAACAGTGAGTCTGAACTCCGGAACGGAGCAGTAACAGACAAGTATACTCTCGGAGCTCGGACAATGTCCAAGGAATGCCACATCGTCTCCTTAGGATTCGACGGATGAGGACACAAGGATGGCAGTACAATGTCTTCCTTGAGATGGAAGGTCGAAATGACCTTAGGAAGAAAAGAAGGCTGCGGACGCAGCACCACCTTATCCTTGTGAAAGATCAGATAGGGAGCCTTTCATGACAAGGCTGCCAGCTCAGAACCCGTCTTAACTGACCTAACAGCCACTAAAAGGACCACTTTGAGAAAGTGTCAACAAGGAAAACTTCCCTAATGTTTTCAAACGGTGGTTTCTGAGGCACCTAGAGGCCATGCTGTTAAAGCCATTGACTGTAAAGCAAGATGACCTATGGGACCTTGCGACAGCAGGTCCTCCCGCAGTGGTAGACGCCAAGGAATGTCTGCTATTCAGAGTGAGCCGCCAGGAGTTGTTGGAAAAAAAAAAAAAAGACAGCCAGGGCAGATATCTGCCCCACAATTTTACGTAAAGCAAATTTTTGGTCCGCCCCACGCTGTAAGAACAGCAGGACTCTGGAAACCAAATAAGCACGCGGATGTCACCTCATTTCCTCACGAATGGATATTTAGGTCTTCCAAGTGAGATGGTTAATCTTCCTGGAGGACGATTTCCGAGCACTCCTCATGGTAGAGATCGCCGAGTCTGACAGGCCCCGGTCTCTTAGCACCTGGCTCTCAAAAGCCCTGCCGTTAAGCCAGTGACTGTAAAACAGGATGGCGTATGGGACCTTTAGACAGCAGGTCCTTTCCTAGTGGTAGACGCCAAGGAACGTCTGCAACTAGATGCACTAGGTCGGCATACCACGGACACCGAGGCCAATCTGGAGCAATTGGGATCATTGGAATCCCCTCTGTCTCCACTCTGCAAAGCAGATGAGGAAGGAGCTTTAGAGGAGGGAAGGTTAGCCAGTACTGACTCCACAGTGCTACTAACGCATCTGTCGCGTCTGCCCATGAGGTTTGTGGCCAGGTCAAGAGACCCAATACCTTCTTATGGAGTCGAGACGCCAGGCGATCTACGTCTGGCGTGCCCCATCTTGGGCAAAGGAGCTGAAACACATCCGGGTGCAGAGACCATTCTCCTTGGTCCAGCATCTGGTGGCTCAGGTAGTCCGCTTGCCAGTTTTCCATGCCTGGAATGTATATGGCCGACAGGGCCGGTACTCTACTTTCTGCCCACCTTAGGGTGTGAGCGACCTCTGACACTGCAGCCTCGCTTATTGTTCCTCCTTGATGGTTGACATATATGCCACTGCCGTGGCGTTGTCCGACTGGATCCTGACTGGATGCCCTTGTAGCTTCTGAGACCATGTGGAGAGGGCACAGCCTGATCGCCCGAAGTTCCAGGACATTGTTCTGCAAGTGGGAATCCTCTGGAGACCTGCGACCCTGGGTCGACTGAACCCCCCCCAGACTCCCCCCCCCCCAACTGGTAAGGCTGGAGTCCGTCGTGATGACTATCCAGTGAAAGGGAAGGAACGACTTTCCGGACAGAAGTGCCGGTGAGGTCAGCCAAACAAGGGAGGTCCTGACCAGGTGGCTTTCCCGGATTTGATAATCTAGGGATGATGGGCGCTTGTCCCATCTGGACAGAATTTTCTTCTGTAGCACTCGTGTGAGATTGCACATATGGTACCGCCTCGAAGGAGGCCACCATGAGGCCCAGGACTCGCATGCAAAAGCGGAGTGACGACCATTTCGAGGATGTTAACTGCCGCAACGCAGCCCATTTCAGCAGGTCTTGAACTACCGCAAATAGGGCCTCCCAACAAGTCGGTTGTGGTTGGAGGGAAAAATATCTGTTTGGTGGGCAAGATAGAATGTCTATCTTGTATCCTGAAGAGACTACCTCGCAAACCCACCGGTCGGGGAACTGAGATGTCCACCGGGTCGCGAAGACGTCTCCCCACCCGAGAGATGGATGGGGGCAAACCTTCATGCGGACGTAGCTTTTCAGCAGGTTTGCGAAACCAGGGACGTCATTGTCCCTGAGCAGGCGTTTATCGGCCTGAGGTCTTTTACCTGCCGCACTGGGCAGACGAAAAAAACGCTTGTGCGCGGTGAAGAAGGGCCCTTGCCTGCGGCGTGGCGCCTTCCCCTTTTTGGACTGTGGGAGCAGTGTGCTCTTACCTCCTGTGGCATCTTTAAATATTTCATCCAGGGAAGCTAGAAAAAGTCTGTCGCCCTTAAAGGGCAAGTCCATCAGGGCCTTCTTGGAAGATTGGTTAAAGACGGCGCAACACCACCGCCTGACTTGAAGCCCTGGCCAGCAGAAGAATAGTGTCCAAGGCTGATTCGCAAATGAATTTCAGGCCTTGTACCAGTTGGTCAGCTAGAGCTACCTCGTTCGGGGAAGCCCGACGTGCTTGTAACCCATTGAGCAGCATCTTTGCCCATTCCGTGAGTGTCTGAGACACCAGGGGCCCAACTATGGTTGGGCGTACAGCCGAACCTACTACTGTGTATAGGTTGCGGGTAATCGCTTCAGCCTTTTTGTCCGCAGGGTCCATGAAGGCGGGAGCCCCCTCCACCGGTATGGTGGTTAGCTTGTTTAGTCTGGACACAGGAGGGTCCACTATTGGGGGCAAGGTCCATCTTTTCAAGAAACTCTCTTCAAGAGGGTAACAGATTTTTAGGGACTGAAAAAACCTTCTGTGGTTTGTCCCGCTCCTTGTATAAAAGTTTGTCTAAATAAGACACACAAGGAAACACCTTAGCAGTGCGGGTTCGCCTTACGGAACCCAAAAGTGACCGGCGCTTCTTTTGCTTCTGCAGACCGCTCTATTTTTAGAGTATCTCGCACTGCAGTGATAAGGTCACTTACCAGAGCCCTATTGCGTGCTGACCTGGAATCCGGAGTCATCCTCACTATCCGGCCGATCTCGGGCTGCATCCTCAGATACCTCAGAGCCAGGGTCATGAGCCGTAGCTGGACCCGGCTCCGTATCAGAGTTGTCCCCAGAAAATGGCAGTGGGAGGGGGCTCTTGCTAGCCCCCATTTCCCACACGCTGCTTCCACCTTGGCAACAAAGGCATCTAGGATTGCCGACCTAGCGTCCACCGATACATCGGGTGCAGGGGCATCAATTGCAAGCTCAGGTGTTACAGGGGAAAAAGTGTCTGCTTCTGATGCCATGCTGACCCACACGCCTGACACAGGGACTTCAAGGCAAGGCACAGTAACCCACCCTCCTAGCTGCAGCAGAGACGAGAGGTTCCCACTCAGAGGACTCACCACCCTGGAACAGTAGTATGCTGCCATCCGCCACTTCGTAGAGCTGCTTCCTTGTCAAATGAGCAGTCTGACCCTTCAGCAGCGTGTGTCTGTCAGTCTGTGCCGTTTAAGCGCAGTCCGATAGATGGCAAAATGGCTGCCGAGCGGCCACTAGAGGCCAAGAACGATCGCGGGCCACAAGAATATGGCCGGCGAGCGGCAGCTAGAAGCCCACACAGTGAGGCTACAAAAACATGGCCGCCGAGCATGAATAGTCAAACACCCCCTGGATCACAGCAAAGATGGCCGCCAAGCGGAAGATAGAAGCCAATTACAGCACGGCCACAAGAACATGGCCGCCAGTGCAGTAGAAAGTAAACACAGGAGGATCATCAAAAACATGGCTGCCGAGCAGAAGATAGAGGCCAAATATAGTGCGGCCACAAGAACATGGCCGCCAGTGCAGATAGAGCAATACAGCATGGATCAAAGCAACATAGGTCGCCGACAGCATGGAGCAGGACACACAGGTAAGCATAATCTCTTTAAGCAGCTTATAACAATTCTTTGGCGGACGTATATGCACAGTTCCCCAGGTGAAGCCCTCCCCAGGTGAACCCCACCCCAGCAGCTAGCTCAGAGAGCCTAGGGAGGAGGGAAGGAAGGGAGGGGAGAAGGGAAGAATAGAGCCCTTTATTTACCTCTCCAGGGATGCCCAGCTCTGTCTTCCTACCGAAGCAGGGGACTACCAATTACCCTTTCTGAGGATTGTGTTGGAAGCATCCTAGACCATCTCCCGCATGGTGACGGAGGTGACTGTCGGCCCGACTGCTGCAACTCGGTCCTATAGACTGGTCATATGCATGCCCTGGAGCGTATAGCTCACTGGCCACCCATAGAGCAACAGGCCTGTCGTGGATGACCCAGTGCGTAGCTATGGTCAGCATACGCTCAATGGTCGAAACTGGGGGGACTACAAGGATCTGGGATCCAGCCTGTCGCCCAGTCGGCAGTTGATCGAAGATCACAGGAAAAAATAAAAAAATAAAACCAAAAATCCAAAGGAGATTTGAAATAAAGCCTCCAGGCCTATGGGCCCGAAGGGAGCCATGTTTTCTCCTTAACTAGGCAGAAAAAAAAACTGAGCTGTTTGGTGCAGGCTGAGGGGATATAGCCAGTAGGACCGCCCCCTGGGTGGGGCTGTTCAGCTTTGAAGTTGTTAACACTTTCTGCTTGGTCACTACTAAAGGAAGGCTAATACCCACTTTGTCAAGATTAAGGCTGTGTCCATCCATGAACGAAAGAGAAAAGTGTTTATATGAAAATTTTCCAAGTATCTATTGCCAGACACCTCCAATCATTGGAGCATGCTCTATAAGAATGCTTATAAACTTGCAAGATGCAAGGGCAAATGTCTATGTATACATATTAAATAATGTGGACTGAGATACAGCATACAAGTGGCAATGTGAATCCTCTATGCATGCAGCCTCAGAACAGACACTTCTAAACCCAGCATACAGGACAAGACAAGTTCTAATGTGCATTATCTATACAAAGAGAAAAAATAAATAAACTGAGACAGAGATTTGCACCCAGCATACAGAAGAGGTGCTCTGGATATATTTCTCTACTTTTGTTCTTTGTACATAAATGTGACAAAGTGTATAACAAAAGCAGTACGCAATATCCATACTCAAATGTTGTATCCAACACAGAATAATACACATTTACTGAATTTTACATAAAAGAATTTCCTTGTAAACCAAAGATACCTAGAAATTAAAAAGCAGAAGACTTAAGTTTAGGTATCTAGGATATGAATGAATCTAACATGGACAGCGCAAGAGAGGATGACTCCTTACTGCGCCTTCCTCATCAGATCCTGAGACATGATTCATCCAAGTGCCACATATGTGGTCAATGGAGCAGAGGATGAGATCAGCGGGACATGGGACAGGGTCAACAGGGCAGAGGATGAGACAGCACTGGGGGGGCACTGATTGGCAGCACTGATGGGAACGGATAGGCATTGTTGGGGCTGCACTGATAATCAGTGTAGATGTCCCACACTTGCTGGCTCTCTCCTCGCGCTGTGACAGCATGAGAAAAGGAATGGCGATATCCGACAAGTGTGTTTAGATGGTGATCAGCTGTGATTGGACACAG
Organism: Rana temporaria; assembly: GCF_905171775.1. NCBI lineage: Eukaryota > Metazoa > Chordata > Amphibia > Anura > Ranidae > Rana > Rana temporaria. Next base: position 97,380,734 of record NC_053496.1, read on the forward strand.
CTGATCAAGCGTTATAGAGCCGCTTTGATTGGCTCTTTTTTACCCAAACTGATCAGCGGTGTCCAAAGCAGTAATTCGGCTATAGCACAGTTGCCTAGGGGACAGCAGCACCACCCTGAAAAATGCCACCTTGTTTGCTTTGCTGTATATACACCCCGGCCATGAGCTGTACATACACATAAAGCACAAGACATATCCAGTAGCCAATGTGACAACAAAAATGATTTTGCTGCCTCTTAAAATATAAGTTTCTGCCTTTTCACTGATCTCTGCCTTTTCTGGATAACAATAGTTCCATGTGCCATGGTATCCGTGTACTGTACACCGATAGCCAACATGCCTGAAACAGCTGTATGCAGTTTACAATATTTGGCTCTTTAATATTAGGCTGCACCTGTGCCAGTGGTTCTGGATGTACACGTCATGGGGTATAGGGGAACAATTTGCATGGTTCTACCCACCATCATAAACTGTGGAACACAACCCTAATTTTGGGGATTTCTGCCGATAATGAAACATGTAGTAGCTTTTAGGAAGACACTGCTTTGCCATATTTAGGACAGAGTGAAATTTTGTACTAAATGTCCAACTCCATCACCAACAACTATAAATAGTGGGCCAGATTCAGGTAGGGAGCGCGTAACTCTGTGCGGGCATAGCGTTTCCTATTTAAGCTACGCCTCCGCAACTTTGACAGGCAAGTGCATTATTCACAAAGCACTTGCTCCGTAAGTTGCAGGCGGCGTAGCGTAAATTGGCCGGCGTAAGCCCGCCTAATTCAAATGTGAAAGATGTGGGCGTGTTTTATGTAAAATCATCGTGACCCCACGTAAATTACGCTTTTTACGAATGGCGCATGCGCCGTCCGTGAAAGTATCCCAGTGCGCATGCTCCAAATTAACCTGCAAATAGTCAATTGCTTTCTACGTGAACGTAAATTACGCACAGCCCTATTCGCGAACGACTTACGCAAACGACGTAATCGACGTAAAATTCGACGCTGACCCGACGTCCATACTTAACATTGGCTACGCCTCATATAGCAGGGGTAACTTTACGCCGGAAAAAGCCTTACATAAACGGCGTAGCTGTACAGCGACGGCCGGGCGTACGTTCGTGAATAGGCGTATCTAGCTGATTTACATATTCTAGGTGTAAATCAGCGTACACGCCCCTAGCGGCCAGCGTAAATATGCAGTTAAGATACGACGGCGTAGGAGACTTACGCCGGTCGTATCTTAGCAATATTTAAGCGTATCTCAGCTTGAGAATACACTTAAATATACGACGGCGGGGATTCGGACTTACGACGGCGTATCTACTGATACGCCCGTCGTAAGTCTACCTGAATCTGCCCTAGTATTTTCATAGTCTTAAAAGGCAAGTTGATCCTGTCTAAATAGTTATCATGTACTTTTGGAAAGTGGCTACAAAGCAAATAAGCGGTTTGGAGCCTGGGCATAATTAAATACTTCTTCTAACTGATAACACAGACTCCCATTTTTCACAGAAAAACACAATCATTTTCCATTTCCCAAGGCATGTGTCAGTTTTTATGCCTTTCAGAAACTTCCTCATTAGCAAGGATATTCTTCTTTTCTTCCACCTTTCATAGAAGGAGAGGAAGAATTTGGATAGTACACAACACAAAGCCCTGGGTGAGGGAAACAAACCAGATATCAATGCTCATAAATTCTCTTTTCATGATTCTGCACATTCACTGTTTGTGTTTCCCTGTCTTGGCCAGCAGGCAGCTCTCAATGCCTTTCATACAATGGCTGGTAGCACATCTCTTTATGTCATGTTTTCGCGTGACGTGAACCTTCTATGGAGGTTTCTTTTCACCACAGTGGCACCTGCTGCCAAGAGCAAAACTCTATGAGCCCTCCTGTAGTTCTACCAAACCATTGCTATGCTGCGAACTTTGTCATGCAGTTGTGCTGCTATTTAATTCCCATGGACAATGTGGCAGGCTGAGGGGGAAGTTTAAGGGAGACAGGTCAAAGCAGCCAAAATAACAACAAAGAAACTGCAGGTAATGTTGATGTGAAACTCAAGAAATTGATAACCCCAAATTATAAAAATATTAACATATTCAAACCAGATTTGAAAATATATCTATTTCCTAAAAAATAAAGAAACTCATTAGCCATTATTATTTTTTTCATGTAAGCTACCTTTTTACCCAGAGCGTGGTTATGCTCTTCTTTACAGCCATATAGCTATATAGGTTGTCAGAGTTTTTTTTTTCTTTTTTTATTATTTTTATAATTTAACCTTTAAATACTTATTAAATTTTTTTTTTATCAGCCCTGTTTAGGGGGACAGAGGGGCCTTGGGGAGCCTGAACAGACCCCTGACATCTCCCCTTTGAGATAGGGAAAGGGACTGAAGAGACAGATTCCCCTGTCCCTTTCTCTGCAGCCTCAGCTGCACTAAAAATGAATGGGGAGGGGGCAGAGGTCACCTCTCCATTCATAAACTGAAGCATCTTAAACACAGAGGTTTCAGTTATAAATGGACAGAATTCAGAAAAAGAGCCGGTAAATGACAGATTTACCGACTCTTTCTTCCGCTCTCCATCCTGACAGATCTGGGACAAGGGGAGGGGGACCGGAGGACGACGCGAGGAGCCAGGGAGGAGGAAGACCTGGGGACCCGAAGAGAGGGAGAAGGGACCCAGAGGAAGACAGTCAGGGGTGATTGTGTATAATGCACGGATTGCCCTGTATAGTTTTCAATAAAGAATCTGACAGCCACAGGAAAGAGGAGAAGCAGCTGTCAGAAAAGCTATACAGGGAGATCGGTGCTTGTAACTGCCCCCACCGCCACTCCGATGTCCTATGAGGCTGCCTGGTCCCATACAACAGGTATCGGATTAGGCATCGGAGCATTTCCATGAGTACCGATACTCATGCAAGTGCTTGGTATCGGTGCATCCCTACCCTTGACCCTCAAATCCAACCTTGAAAATACTGTACATTTACCTTAAGTTAGTACAAGTCTCCTACTTACTTAGTTCTGGGAGCTTGTTTATAAGTTCAATTGTTCTTAAATCCAGCAGAGATCACTGCATGCAGACAAAGGCTGCGAGCGCTTATTGTGTTCTGGTGGGGGGACTCCCTGTCAGAGCAGAAGGGCAAAGATGGGGGGATCGCTGCACCAACATTGCTTGTGTTGGTATGACGATCTTTCAGTTTTTGTTTCATTCAGCCCACTGGGTTGAACGATAAAAAAAAAACTGTGTGTACCCAGCTTTACAAGATAGGACATGAGAATGCATGTTGGTATCTGTGAAAGTTCGCAAGTTGAATGTTCATATGTAGAATTACTGTACCCACTAATCCTACACTATTATCACAGGAAAAAAATATCACACAGATGAAAAAAAAAATGTACCTAAAATTCTCAGAGTTGGAGAGCAGTAGACAAAATAAATAAATCCAAAATTCCCATACAGGCCCACAGCGGCTCTGGAGAGCCCTCAGTCTACTTCTTCCGTATAATTCAAAATAAAAAACACAAAAGTAAACAAATTCATTATTGAAACGGAGATGTCTATTCAGCAGTGTTTTCATAAATTTTTAGAGTAAATTCGATTAGGGGACCAGTTTGAGGTGAATTTGTAATATTTTGGCTGATTGACATATATAAATATATATTTTTTTATAACAGCTTTTACAGGAGCGGTTACCAATGCACAAAAATCCTTTTTTTTTTTTTTTAATAAAATTCACGACTGGATACTTCATAGGTTATTGAGACCAACCTTGCATTCCTCAATAGGAGCTTATCCTGCTCCCAACAAATCATTATATACAGCCTTTTTAATAAAAATACAAAATGTTTATTACTTACAAAAAATGTTAACAGAACAGGAAGTCCTTAAACTTCTATCCCTTTTAACTTGTTATCTTATCTATCCATTTATCAAGCGTCCTTTTTGTTTAAAAACTTTTTAAAAGCCCTAATAAACTTGTTGTGTTTTTAAAAAAAGAATGTTTAGCTAGAAGCAGGATAAGCTCCTATTGGGGGGATGCAAAGATGGTAAAAACATTTTTAATAAACATCTTTCTATACACCATGCAGTCTGATTAGTTGAGCTGAAATTGCACTGATAACTTTACATTTTATTTTATGTTAACATCAAGTAATCAATCTATTGGTATAAAAATATTTGTCAGATATTTAGGGCTTATTTTTAAAAGCAGTAAACATGACATTCACTGGAGGTGAATCAATAATAATTCTAAAACATGCACCAGGAATAAAAAACTGCAGAAAAATGTTTGGTGAATGCCACATTCATAGCTATATAAAAAACACAAATATATCTCTAGTGATTTAGTTTGCTGCAATCAGATTTATGCCACCCTAGCTTTCCTGATGACACAAACGATACTGCGAAACGCGTAGAGGCTGCTGGGAGTTTTTCATCATTTCCTGCCATATGTGAACAAGGGGTGAGGCGCACGCCGACAGAGTACACACATCAGCGAAGTAGCCGATATCACCCACTCTGCATACACGGCCGTATGAGCTTGGTGCCGGCCTAATGGCACCATAAAATGTGAGTTTTAAATCTGTATTATACTTTTTAATAAATAGTGGTAACATACTATATACCATGACTATTCATTTTTTATGAGAAATATTAGAGCCAAACATTCTACCACACTGCTGGGACAGGCTGCTGGCTGATCCATTGCAACGGAGTGGTTATCCTGTAATGAACCAAAGGCATACTCATATCTATCTGGCGAGTGGCCAATTTTACTAGGTGGTGGTGGCAAGCACTTTAAGGGTGGAAGTAGAATCACCAGACTACGTAATAGGACCAACATTGGAAGGAGTGATCACTCACTAAGGACATTCATTATAATCTGTTATTTTATATAAATTCTTTTTTGCCCATTGCACTTTACGGATTCATTGGAATAAGTTGGAAGATACCATATGCACTTATATTGTGTGTTATACCCTTTTTTGATCTGTACTTGGACTTTGTTTAATTACTGGCAAAAGTTTATAACATTGCACAGGTTTTTTGCATCTGCACTTTGTTGAGTTAATAATTGATAACTCAGTGGGAATATTGCACATTTGAACCAGAAAAATATTTGTATTGATCTGTTTGGTATATCATATTGATTTAGAAGTAGGTATTGGGAGCACTATCCATAAGGACCCTCACATTAAATAGGGTATACTCATTTATGTATCTTTACATATGTTCTTGGCACGATAACATTTTAAATTGGCATTGAAGTTAGCGCAATCTACAACTGATCCTAATGTATTTTGAATGCTGATAATTATAGTAATTTAAATTCACGTGCTGAAAATTCGAATATTTTTTCCCCCTAAAAATCTGCTTGTGGTGCTGTTTTGATGAAGAATCCACTGATTTGACAAATATAGCATTTCTTTGCTCATTTTCACATTGAGCTGAATTTATTGAAACAATTTTCAACCAAAACATGACCAATTTGCAAAGTTCTCATTAGATCTTGTCCTTGTACAGCTATACTTATGGAAATGAAGTTAAAATAAAAAATACAATAGCTTCTTAAGCAAATTAATGAAAAAAAGTAAAATGAAATAATCAGAAGGGGAAAGTAAACTGAAGAAACAGAAATAACATATGCAATTACGGCCCTGGCATTTCAAAAGGATCAGATCATGTGCTCGAACACATGACTGCACACAACTTCCAAATTATTTTTACCAGATCACAGAAAAGACTAATCATGTCTGAATCTAGCTTTAACAAGAGCTAAAAGTTGTCTTTTCTACTCCAATAAGTATTAGTGTCCTTGATATAGAATGTGTGGTACAATACATGGATTGATCACCAAGAAAAAATATAAAATACAAAACAGTCCAGGTATATTTCATACAAATTTATATCTTATGAAAAGATCTCCCTGCCTTGCTTACTAGTAAATCATTTTCTTAGAGAACTATGCTATCAACACATATAATTAGGGTGCCTGGTACCGCTATCACGGGTGCATTTTCTTCTTCCACTGCTTAGATGACCCCGTCAAGAATAATTTTATTTTTTTCATGTACATTTATCCAAAAAACAATGGTCTGCAAAATACAAAAAATCAACAGAGAAAGTGAGAAGAAAGGATCACATTATTCCCTGACAAGTCTTGTATGGAAGCCATGTTATAAAGAGCTTACAATGTTGCATCTACAAATGTAGAGTGAATCTAAAACGATGATCTTATTCCCTGTTGGTTTAGGTTAATAGTAAGGCCTAATTAGTAGAGATAGCCGAGTCGGTTGCTACTAGAAAGTCCACCTTTCACGGTAAACATTTTAGATTACTTGAGGCTCATGGTTTAAATTTGGTTATACAGCATAAAGTTAAAGAACTGAAAAAGAAGAGTTCGATCCTTATATGGTGGTCCCTAGCACACTAGATCTAGAAGAACCACTCGATGACTGGATATCATAGCCAATTGGTATTGTAGAAGAATATGGAGTGCGGACATATTGAGTAGAGTCCGCTATCTTAGCCACATTGTACAAAGTTTATTATACAAGCACTGCAAGCAGCTATGTTATCAATATATAAAGATTCTAAAAATAATTGTGGCACTACATGGAATTTGAATTCTCACTCAACTGCAAATGTGTTATTGGCCAATTTAGTATAGCCCTTTTAATACCACACAGTTTAAGAAATCAAGGCTCTGTGCATAAGGAATACAAGTAGCAGATTCAAATACCACATTTCTTGAGATAATAGGTGCAGAAAGAACAGAACTCCAACATATTCGATTTCCAGTCTTACCCAAGATACTGTTGTGCATTGAAAAAAGGATATACGTTCATAGGAAAAGGGTCTGGTTGTACTCAATTTAATAATAAAAAAGTCCACATATGAGACACTCAGGGGACTTAACAAGAGCACTGCATTCCAGCAGACAAGAGATAAATGTTGCTTGCCATATACTGTGAGGTAGGAGTATATGTGCTAAACGGCAACACCTAGCTATGGGTGAAGAGCAGAAAACCCTGAGACAGAAAATGACTTTAAAAAAAAGTTGTGAAGGAGATCAAAGGAATAAATACTTTGATAAGAGGGAGCACTCTGAAGATGACAAGTGTAGGGGAGAGAGAAAAGTGTTGGGTTTGGATACATTGTGGCAGATGTATACCGCCCAATGTTTCCAGTGGTGTTCTCAATGCATGCGGACAGTTAATACTGTCAGTGTGCATTGATGCCCAATGCCTTCTCTGTAGTTGCTGCTCCTGTGAACTCAGAGGGAGGCGCTGGGAGTAGCGTAGTGAGTGGGAGGTAAAGGAGGGGACTACCAATGGCAGCCCTGATCAGACTGTGGGAGGGAACACAGAGCTCGAGCACATGGCTGGATAAGGAGGTGAGATTCAATAATGAGTCAGTTCGACGTAAAGTGCTAGGAGGGGGGCAGAGAGCTGGAGCATTGTGTGTATAAGGCATGTAAAATTCATGTTAGCGGTCTGCGGGATTTAAAATTGTGAGTTTAGTGGTCCGTGAGACCACTGCTGTAGATGTATATAGGTTTGTCTGGCAATCTGTGCCCCGCCTCCGAGTCAAATTTGTGGAAGAAAAAAACACACATAACAAACAACATATAAAACAATTAAACATTTGAAAATAAAGCCCTATACACACGGGCAGAATGTCGGATGTGCATGCTGAAAAACCAGCATTCGACCGACTCCTGATCAGCGCTCTCAGCCAATAGCAGAGAGAGCTGATCGGAGTGTTCTGGTGAGAGGGGGTGGCGTCCCCCTTTCAGAACACAACAGTTCAGCAGGGGAGATCGATGGACTAACCTTGTATGTTTAGTACATTGGCTCCCAAACGGAGCTGGCAGTTTTTTTTTCATACAACCATGCAAAAAATGTGCTGTGTACGAGGCTTTAGCTTACTTGTAGAAAGCAGTTGAAAACTTTAAAAACAGGAAAGAGAAAGTGATAGCCAGCCAGACAATTTTTAACTAGAAAAGAAGGTGTATGCATGTGGGGCAAGAACTTCCCTGCTTTGTGCGAGTCTGATCACATATTGCTGTACCTTTACCAAGGACAAAGTGGAAACCAGCTTTTGATTAATTGATTGCTGGTTATGTCCAAATAACTTGTTTCCTCACATAATAGGTCCACACTTATGGCAGCACCTTTAAGAAGTATGGCTTCAACAAATTTTGACAAATGTATGCAGAGGAGATATTGTTTTTTATGAAACTGGTAGAATGTTTTTATTGGCTTTCCAGATTGGCTGCAAGGGCTGAATGCTCAGAAATGTTTGTAATGTACAAATGTCCTTTTCACATGCTCCTTCCCTTACTAGTCATATACTGACCTAGCAGGTGCCATTTTCCTTTTTTTTTTTGGGCCATTTTTATGATTAGCACACAGCAAACTCTAAGGCCCCGTACACACGTTTGGACCAAACCGATGAGACTGGCCCATCAGACCGTTTTCATCGGTTCACCTCTGAAGTGGCCGTACGGCCTGATATGTGTACACACCATCAGTCCAAAATCCGATCGGGTCAGAACGCGGTGATGTCAAACACACGACGTGCTGAATAAAACTAAGTTCAATGCTTCCAAGCATGCGTCGACTTGATTCTGAGCATGCGTGGGTTTTGAACCGATGCTTTTCTGTACTAACCATCGGTTTGGTCCGATGGGGCAGCGGTCCATCGGTTCGGTTTTGAAGCATGTTTAGAAATTTTGGACCGAAGGAAACCAGACCGATAGCCTATACACACGGCCGGTTTGGTCCAATGAAAATTAACTTTGGTTCATTCTCATCGGACCAAACCGACCGTGTGTAACACACAACGTTGTCAAATATGTCAGTGCAGCATGGTAATGACTTTGGCTAATCCATTTAATTATCATGTCTTGTTTTTGAGTGATTTCACCCATTCCAGAATAGTTAAAGCAAGATCTTGGTCGAGACCATGCAGCTCCCTGCAGATTGTGTTTCTTCTCGAGTTAAGTTTGTGGCCCCTGTGTGTGTTTAAACCCAACAGAGAAGGATATCTTTTTTTCAACTAGTATTTAAACAAAGACTTCAGAGTTCATCAACCTCCCACCGAAATTCACAGCTGCTGAACACACTAATCCCCTCTCCCTTGCTTTATGTCTTTCAATGAGTTCCTTGCTTCAAAGACACTTTGGGAAAATACTTTGCAGGGTTTCGTAGAACACTCTCAATAGAAGTTAGTGCAAGTATTATTCACAGAGCAAGTGGCTTTACAAACAAATACTGCCTAACAATCCCCACTTCCCTCCCAAACACACACACGGACACAAAAACATTCTAGTCCCCAGACACGATGTTATCTAAAACAGGATTAGAGGCTTGATCTCTCAATGCGGTGGAGCTGCCAGCCAACACCCTGTCACCTCTCTGTACCTTTTGTCATAACAAATGCCATTTCTGTATGTGAGAGGAGCTGGGCCAGCTATGTTTTACACAGATGTTTGGGGCAGAAAGGACACAGATTGTTACTGTGTAGCTAAACAATCTAAGCTTTTGATTGTGACAAAAACCAAAAGGATTAATAGACCATATGCATATTTAGCAGGAAATGTTTGTACAATTTCCTGCATTTGCAATAGGTGACCCACTTCCATTACCCAAAAGACAGATGTAGTTTAACTGGATTTTCACCAACCTGTCTATAGTTTGTATAATTGTAAGCGATAGTATTACTGTGGTGGAAAAATTACATGTTTTTTTAAGCAGGAAAGATGTGAATGTTCTCATATTTTGCAAATAAAATGGAAGGAAGTGGATCATTCAGAAAATTTTATTGAGAAAGTCAATAAAATATTCTGTCTCATTAAATCAAAAAGGTTTTTAGAGGAATTTTATCTTGGTATACCCAATAAATGGCTTAGCCTTTGTCTCGGATGACAATCTGGCTGACCCAAACAAAACGGACTTATCACAATGTACATTAATTTACTTCTTTACTCTCCAATTCACCCATGTTGAACTGGATGGACTTGTGTCTTTTTTCAACCTGACTAACTATGTAACTATGTTTTGCACCAATTTGCAGGATATATTATTATTATGCTGTACACAAAAATAATTGTTTTTTGCACATATTACCTATGATATGCTTTAAATGTCACTACGCAGCAACATATAGATTGTCAAAAATGAAAGCAAGCGTCCACACACAGTTTCACCCACAAAAAATAAATAATAATAATAATAATAGTAAACAGATAACCTTTGAATATTGTAATCTATACATACAGTACTGTGAAAAAGTCTTAGGCAGGTGTAAAAAATGGTGTAAATTAAGAATGCCTTCAGAAACAGAAGTGTTAATACTTTATTTTTATTAACAAAATGGATGAACAGAAGAGAAATACAAATCAAATCAATATTTGGTGTGACCATCCTTTGCCTTCAAAACGGCATCCGTTTTTCTAGGTACACTTGCACACAGTTCCAAACATCTTGGAAAACTAACCACAGATCTTCTGTGGATGAAGGCTGCCTAAAAGCCTTCTGTCGCTTCACGCAATCCCAGACAGACTCAATATTGAGATCAGGGCTCCGTGAAAGACATACCATCACTTCCGGGATTCTTCTTTACACTGAAGATAGTTCTTAATGACATTGGCTGTATGTTTGGGGTCATTGTTTTGCTGCAGAAGAAATTAGGGGCCAATCACACACCTCCCTGATGGTATGTCATAGTGGATAATTATCTGCCTGTATTTCTCAGAATTGGGTATACCATCGATTCTGACCAAACCTCCAACTCTATTTGCAGAAATGCAGCCTTCAACTTGCAAGTAACCTTCACCATGCCTCACTGTTGCCTACAGTTTGGAAACAAGGCTAAGCGAGTTAACTATGCAAGAAAACATAGGAACCGAGGTGAAGATAAAATGGAAGCGATTGTTTGGCTCACACAAAGCTCTGATCTCAATATCATCGATTCTGTCTGGGATTACATGTAGATAGAAGACTTTGAGGCAGCCTACATCCACAGAACATCTGTTAGTTCTCCAAGATGTTTGGAACAAACTACCTGCTGGGTTGCTTCAAAAACTGTACGCATGTGTATTTAGAAAAATGTATGCTTTTTTGAAGGCAAAGGATGGCCACACCAAATCTTGATTTGGATTTTTCCTTCTGTTCATTTACTTAAAATGTTGTTAATTAATAAAACTTTGATAAAACTTTGACTTTTAACACTATTTCTGAAGGCATTCTTAATTTACAGCATTTTTTTACACCTGTCTACAACTTTTATACAGTACTGCATGTACAAAGTGAAACACAACAAATTAAGAAACCTAAAGTACAATGTGCATGATGTCTAAAAATATTCAGATGTGTCCTGTGCCAATTTTTTTTTAGTAAAAGGAACACAAACCAGAGTAAAAATACTCCTCTTCAAAAGGTAAATTATGTTAAGAAACACTAAGGGACCCTCTGATGAAGTACAATCCTGGGACGAATCGCGTAAGGGTGGAGTCTACCTTGTGATGTAATCACACTACACAGGTTTGTTACTCTATACCTGTAAAGAGTCCGTTTCCCAACAATCTGCCTTTTCACTGATCCTGTTGTACACAAGTGAATTATGTTTAACCTGTTGAGCGCCATCGTTGACCCATGCTGTGTATGTTTGTGGTCTTTATATGTTAATAAAATTCTTATACAACGAGCACTAGTTGTTTTTTCTAAACTATTAATAAATAAGTTCCAACATTCTAGATTTAAGTTTGGAAGTGTATAGTGCCATCTGTCAAGCATTACACTGATGGGTCAATTTACTATTTTTTACCCCATGTGATAAGGGTATCATTACTCATTTGCATACATTATTGCATGCGGTAAATAAAGTCTAATGCTTTAAAAAAAATAAAACACGCTGTTTGACAAATAGCTGGTTGCTAAGGAGCGGGCCAGGAAGCCGTTCTGCCAACTCGCCAAAATCTCCAGCCACGTTACTTTCGGTGACTCTCCAGCAGCAGTAGCAGAAAATTTGGATGACTTGTCTGTTTTCACAGAACACCGGCAGCATATACTGTACACTACGGTACACAATATGAGTGGACATTGTTAGTCCGCCCGCTAGTAACCAATAACATGGCTGCCTCCAAGGCGGCGACAACTTTTTTACTCCTTAGCCGTTAGTCTGTCAAAACAGCAGACTCGTTGTGTACTGTAGTGTATATGTTGCCGGTGTTCTGTGAAAACAGCCACGTCATTATAATCTACAATTACAGTTTAAGTGTCGAGTTCCCCAATGTATCCAAGGTCTGGTATATCGGGCCTGGTATGGATGCTAAAATCTAAACAAATTTTTTTTTTTATTCAGTGGGGTTCTCCTCAAAATCCATACCAGACCCTTATCCGAATATGCAGCCCGGCAGGTCAGGAAAGGGGGGTGAATGAGCACCCCCTTCTGAACCATACTAGGCCACATGCCCTCAAGCACCTTGTCCCCACAATCATGGCCGATGACTGTTGGGGTCTGTGGGCAGGGGGCTTATTGGAATATGGAAACCAGATCCCAGCAACCCCACGTGAATTAGTATTGGGTTCATAGTACCCCTACCCATTCACCAAAAGTGTCACAAAGTAATAAAGCACACACAGTTTGACGATTCCTTCCACGCCGCCCATCAAAACCAAAAAAAAAAAGGCAGACGATGAAGGCTGGCTGTCTACTGCAGTCTTCGCTGGTTGACATTTCTTATATAGGTAAGGGGCAGGGCCATCTGGGTACATCACCTGGTGGTCCCGCCCCCTTCTGTCACGGGCTGGTGCATGCTAGGTCGTGACATCACAAGGGGCGGGACCAGATGGCCGCCCCTTACCCATATAAGAAATGTCAAACAGCAGAGCCTGCAGTAGCCAGAAAGCCTTAGACAGCTGGAGCATCTTTGATGATGGATTTACATCGGGGACACTATTTTTAAAAAAAGGAATTTTCAAAAACGGTGTTTATTAATTTGTGACACTTTTTTGGTTAATGGGTAGGGGTGCCAAGTACCGGATACTCATTCACATTTCTTAAAGGGGGCTTTTAGATTCCGATAAGCCCCCTGCACGCAGACTCCCACAACCACCAGCCATGGTTGTGGGGATGAGGTGCTTTGAGGTGGGGAGGGCGCAGAGAGCATGGGCTCTGGTATGCATTGGGGGGATGCATCGGCCAGCTTCCTAGCCTGCTCCTTAGCAACCAGCTCAATGCAGTAAATTACCCCATTAACTAATGCGGTAATAACTAAATATTTTTAACCCCCCCGCTAGAGACCGAATAAAGGGTTCAAAAGCACCTGCAAAGCACTACTGCCTAAGCGCTTTGCAGGCGCTTCTGCAGCGGTGCCCATCGATTTTAATGGCAGGGGCGCTGGAGGAGCGGTGTATTCACCACTTCTGCACCGCCCGAAAGATGCTGCATGCAGAACTTTTTCGAACGTTTCTAATGTCCTGCTAAGCGCACCGCCCCAGTGTGAAAGCACTCGAGCTCTTGCACTGGGGGTGCAGGGGAGGTGTTTTTCAGATGCTTTACAGGCACTATTTTTAGACCAATAGCGCCTGAAAACTGACCCAGTGTGAAAGGGGTCTTAAAGTCAGCAGCTACAAATACTGTAGCTGCTGTTAATATTAGGATACTTACCTGTCCAGGAATCCAGCGGTGTCCTCACCCGAGCCAATTTTTCAATTGACTATCTTCACTAAGGCAAATTGGCAGCAAATACTTGCAGCTTCACAGCCGGTTTCGTACTATGCATGCGCTTTGTAAATGGGCCGCAGACTTCTGGAGCCTGTAAAGTGTCGAAGTTTGACGGTGGGGATGGTGTTCTTGGGGTCATAGGCAGCATTCCTCCTCCTCCAAACACAGCGAGTTGGCCTGTACATGTGCTTTCTTGAGCAGGTGGACCTTGCGGGCGCTGCAGGATTTCAGTTTTTCACAGAGTAGTGTTACCAATTGTTTTCTTGGCGACTATGGTCACAGCTGCCTTGAGATCATTGACAAGATTATCCCCTGTAGTTCTGGGCTGATTCCTCACCATTTTCATGATCGTTGAAACTCCACAAAGTGATATCTTGCATGGAGCCCCAGACCGAGGGAGATTGACAGTGCATTTATTCACAAATGAAAGAAACACAAAAATAACTGTTGTCCCCCTCTCACCAAGCTGCTTGGCGATGGTCTTGTAGCTCATTCCAGCCTTGTGTAGGTTTACAATTTTGTCCCTGACATCCTTGGACATGGTAGAGAGATTGGAATCTGATTGTTTGTTACCTGTATAAAAGACACACAGAAACAAGCTGAGATTAGGAACACTCCCTGTAAGAGAGTGCTCTTAATCTCAGCTTGTTACCTGTATAGAAGACACCTGGGAGCCAGAAATGTTGCTGATTGATATTTAACGAAATTAAAATATTTAACTCATTAAAATGCAAATCAATTTATAACTTTTTTGAAATGCGTTTTTCTGGTAATTTTTGTTATCTCTCACTGTTAAAATAAACCTACATTATAATTATAGACTGATAATTTTTTTGTCAGTGGGCAAACATACAAAAGCAGCAGGGTATAAAATACTTTTTTTTCCCCTCAGTGTACATAAATAGCAACGATTAGTTAGCAATGATAGGGTTTAATAGTTCTTTAAAGTGTTACTAAACCCAGCACCTCACTATATCTGGTCTCCTGCAATACATGAAAATGCAATTATTTTAAGTGAAAAAAAACTACTAAATATCTTTTCTCATACGCAATATACAGTCTTGTGACTTCTATTAGTGTCCGGCCAAGCACTGGTTAAAGCCTGCAGAAGGCATTTTCACTCTCCTGTGACTATCCTATGAGAATGCAGGACCCCTTACCCTCTGTCTGGGCAGTGCCAATTGGCCCTGGGCTGATCACATGCATCCTCAAAAAAAAAAAAAAAAAAACACACCTCTTTGGCAATACACACTAAACTGAGCATGTGCAGAGTAGATCGTGCCTCCTAGGGCTCTGTGCTATCAGCAGATGGATTTGGGGCAGTAAAAGAAGGGGAGGATCAGAGAAGACTCAATGAGGCGGATTAACTCCTTAGGTTCCACAGCGAGTATAACAAGCATGCTTTACTGCATATATAGACAAATTTTACTGTTGTGGGTTTAGTAACACTTTAAGACCCCTTTCACACTGAAGCGTTTTAGCGTTAAAAATAGCGCTATTAAAAACGGTCTCCATGCATCTCAATGGACCCTTTCACACCGAGTCCTGCAAGCAGCATCTTTGAAACAGCTTTTGGGCGCTGAAAAAAAACGCTCCAAAAACTCCCCTCTCCATTGAAATGAATTGAAAGCGCTGTAAAAACGCCTTGCCCTTTCACACTGCAAAACGCCCTAAAACGTTAGGGTCTTAGAAATGTTTTACCAGCACATTGGGATTGCAGATGAGGTTTCGCTCGAAAAACGCCCCAGTGTGAAAGGGGCCTTAGTGCTAAACAATTTTGGTATAAGTAACAACAGACGATGCAATCCATTACCAATCTAAGAATTCTTTGATCTTTGTGTTCTAACGATCTGGCATGGAGGCCATCGTTATCTCATTGGTTCATCAACAGGCAAAAGTATTTAACTCATATCTTCAGGAACTCTGTGGGAGAGCAAACCAAACCTCTCATATTTAGGCATTTTAGTTATTCACACAACCCCACTAATAAAACAAACTGACAAAAAAATAAATCTAAATCTTTTAGAGCCTGTGTTTTTTGGACTTTGTGGGAAAAAATGTTTTGTTCTTTTGACATCAAATGGAAATGCTTCCGAGATTCAGAATTATTTGCAGTGGCATGTGACCTGAAATTGCCCTGCTTTAACGCTTTTGTTTTTTATAGACTTGCATGGGAAGAGTAGCAGTAGTATTATTATTATTATTATTATACAGGATTTATATAGCGCCAACAGTTTGCGCAGCGCTTTACATCAGGGAAGACAGTACAGTCACAATACAATTCAATACAGGAGGGATCAGAGGGCCCTGCTCGTTAGAGCTTACAATCTAGAAGTGAATAGCCATCAATACTGGCCCTTCATAGCAAACATAAATTTGAGAAAATTAATTCTTGCAATAATCAAAAGATCCTGCACCTATATAAAGCACAATCATTGCTTCCTAATCGATTTAAAGGAATCGACATAATTTATTTACTATTTAGTCAAGTCAGTAACTTGGGCCCCTTTCACATGATTGGCCTGCTCAGATCCGCCTGTCCGTTTTTCACCTGGCCACACATTGACTTCTATGGGCAGGCAGATATCAGCAGAGATGTGTTTGCCGACACCCGCCTGCCGTCCGATTCGTCAAGATCTGCTCAAAACAGACGGATGGCGATACGTTCGCCATCCGTCCAGCAGGTTTTCCTCCGATCTCGCCATAGAGAACAGCAGGGTTCTGACAGGTCCGTGGCCCTGCACAGTGAGCATAGACGGAACGGTCATCTGCCTGCTCAGCAGGGATTAATGGAGCGACCACCCGCTGAACTCGGCCTTTAAATTCATCGACAACCTACTAGATTTTATTTACCCTGACACAATTTCTTTCTGATTATATTTCAACAGCCCCTTTCTCAAAACAGAATCTATACATATTTCTGGTGATAGTATTGCCTATCCAAAGGCTTCAAAAGACAGATTTATTTACAGTATATGTGGGTCATGTAGATGATACTCTGTTTCCACAAGCTAAATAATACATTTAGGCAAATAAAACATTTAGGCAAAGCAACTTTATTTACCAAATCAAAGTACACCATATTTTTAATGAACAAATACAGGGAAGTGCAGAATTATTAGGCAAGTTGTATTTTTGAGGATTAATTTTATTATTGAACAACAACCATGTTCTCAATGAACCCAAAAAACTCATTAATATCAAAGCTGAATATTTTTGGAAGTAGTTTTTAGTTTGTTTTTAGTTTTAGCTATTTTAGGGGGATATCTGTGTGTGCAGGTGACTATTACTGTGCATAATTATTAGGCAACTTAACAAAAAAAAAAATATATACCCATTTCAATTATTTATTTTTACCAGTGAAACCAATATAACATCTCAACATTCACAAATATACATTTCTGACATTCAAAAACAAAACAAAAACAAATCAGTGACCAATATAGCCACCTTTCTTTGCAAGGACACTCAAAAGCCTGCCATCCATGGATTATGTCAGTGTTTTGATCTGTTCACCATCAACATTGCGTGCAGCAGCAACCACAGCCTCCCAGACACTGTTCAGAGAGGTGTACTGTTTTCCCTCCTTGTAAATCTCACATTTGATGATGGACCACAGGTTCTCAATGGGGTTCAGATCAGGTGAACAAGGAGGCCATGTCATTAGTTTTTCTTCTTTTATACCCTTTCTTGCCAGCCACGCTGTGGAGTACTTGGACGCGTGTGATGGAGCATTGTCCTGCATGAAAATCATGTTTTTCTTGAAGGATGCAGACTTCTTCCTGTACCACTGCTTGAAGAAGGTGTCTTCCAGAAACTGGCAGTAGGACTGGGAGTTGAGCTTGACTCCATCCTCAACCCGAAAAGGCCCCACAAGCTCATCTTTGATGATACCAGCCCAAACCAGTACTCCACCTCCACCTTGCTGGCGTCTGAGTCGGACTGGAGCTCTCTGGCCTTTACCAATCCAGCCACGGGCCCATCCATCTGGTCCATCAAGACTCACTCTCATTTCATCAGTCCATAAAACCTTAGAAAAATCAGTCTTGAGATATTTCTTGGCCCAGTCTTGACGTTTCAGCTTGTGTGTCTTGTTCAGCGGTGGTCGTCTTTCAGCCTTTCTTACCTTGGCCATGTCTCTGAGTATTGCACACCTTGTGCTTTTGGGCACTCCAGTGATGTTGCAGCTCTGAAATATGGCCAAACTGGTGGGAAGTGGCATCTTGGCAGCTGCACGCTTGACTTTTCTCAGTTCATGGGCAGTTATTTTGCGCCTTGGTTTTTCCACACGCTTCTTGCGACCCTGTTCACTATTTTGAATGAAACGCTTGATTGTTCGATGATCACGCTTCAGAAGCTTTGCAATTTTAAGAGTGCTGCATCCCTCTGCAAGATATCTCACTATTTTTGACTTTTCTGAGCCTGTCAAGTGTTTCCTTTGACCCATTTTGCCAAAGGAAAGGAAGTTGACTAATAATTATGCACACCTGATATAGGGTGTTGATGTCATAAGACCACACACCTTCTCATTACAGAGATGCACATCACCTAATATGCTTAATTGGTAGTAGGCTTTCGAGCCTATACAGCTTGGAGTAAGACAGTGTTTCTCAATTCCAGTCCTCAGGCCCCCCCAACAGGTCAGGTTTTCAGGATTTCCCTCAGATGAAAAGGCTGTGGTGATTACTAAGGCAGTGAAACTGATCAAATCACCTGTGCAAAATAATGGAAATCCTGAAAACCTGACCTGTTGGGGGGGCCTGAGGACTGGAATTGAGAAACACTGGAGTAAGACAACATGCATAAAGAGGATGATGTGGTCAAAATACTAATTTGCCTAATAATTCTGCACTCCCTGTATACACTTGCTCAAAAAAGTTTGATGTACAAGTAAAGGTTCACAAATGAGGCACTTGGCTCAGGAAAATTAAAGGAAACCTGTACTGAGAAACACAGGAACTGCCATTGCTAATTTCCTTCTAATAATACCAGTTAGCCTAGGTTTCCACTATTTTGCGGCAATTTTTGCCACAATTTTGATGCGACTCGAAGCAATATGCCTGTGTATTCTTGAGGTCTATGGACATCAAGTCACATCAAAGTCAGACCAAAGTAATGCAGGGACTAATTTGACGTTGCACAGATATGAACGGTACTCATTGGAAATCATGGGTTACGACTTGTCATGCGACTTTTCAATCCCAAGTTACACTAGTGGAAACGTAGCCTTACTTGGCTGTCTTAGATTTCAATATTGATCTAGAACAGTGTTTCTCAATTCCAGTCCTCAGGCCCCCCCAACAGGTCAGGTTTTCAGGATTTCCCTCAGATGAAAAGGCTGTGGTGATTACTAAGGCAGTGAAACTGATCAAATCACCTGTGCAAAATAATGGAAATCCTGAAAACCTGACCTGTTGGGGGGGCCTGAGGACTGGAATTGAGAAACACTGATCTAGAAGAAGATGAAAATTAGCTCAGAGTGAAGTCACAACTCGATCTGCATACTTGTAAGGAAGTGTCTTAAGCCCCGTACACACGGTCGGACTTTTGCCCAACCAACTTCAAAATCCGGCACTTTTCGTATTTGTCCGACCGTGTGTACGTTCCATCGGACCAACTTTTTTGGCTTCAATCGGACAAAAAGTTGGGTCTGTGAACGGACCAACTTTCTGTTCCGAAAAGTCCGATTGTGCAAAGTGCGACCGTGTGTACAGCAAACCATCGGACTTTTGGACAAAGTACAAATGCGCATGCTCAGAACCAATGTTAAACTCAACCAACAATAGCAGAAGTTAACCAAAGGGTGGCGGTAAAGAGCAAGTAAAACCACGTGATGTTGGGAAAGTGTTAGAAAAGTTTGCAGAAAAGTCCGAGCGTGTGTATGCTATGGGTGTGATCGGACAAATCAATTAAGACAAAAATCCAAGGGAAATTTTGTTGGATGTCCTACCGTGTGTATGAGCCTTTAGAAACCATTAAAACCACTGTATCAGCAGGATAGCTCAGCAATGACAGCCTCCTGGTGTTCAACAAGAAGTAAAAAAAAAAAAAAAAAAACTATATATAAACATGAACTCACCATAGCACCAACCTTCACTGGTACATAAAACATACACATTTTGCAACTAGGTGGATAAACCTGGGGCAAGGATTTGGTTGGAGAAAAAGGGGTGTAGATTCGGATGTAACCCAGTATTGGTTAACTGGAAAGATAAATGCCATCTAAAAGAAATGCACACCGAGGAAGGTTTATTGCCTCTGATCTGAAAATGGTTCCATGGACTGCACTGACCTACCATGACAAATCCAGGTAATCCCCATCTATGAGCATGTTAGAAGGATTTTAAAGTATTTGCATTAACTGTGAGCCTGCTGGAGTTAATCCCCTCATAGCCACAAGGGCACAGAGTAAAAGCATACATGTAGTTCAGGATACGTTTATTAGTTAAGCAGGAAACCCATTCATAAGCACAATGAGGACTTTAATAGCATGGCAGTGTTGCCTGAGGCAACCACATACATTTTTGCAGTTTTATTTTTATCTTACTTGCAGAAAACTGCTCAATATTAGAATCTACTCTGATCATCAAGGCTGACAAATGAAACTCATATTTCATGTCTAAGGTAGAGTAGAAGATGCACGTCTCATAGGGTAGTGTCCCCACATACTGTATATTTGGTCTTCCATTGACCATTTCGATCGTACTTTTCCTGATTGGGAAAATCCATGTGCCAAACATATGCATCTGTCAGCTTTGGCCATAACAGCAAATGGTGAAATTTGTTGTAAATAAGGCTGTCAGCCTTTGAGGAAAGATGCTTTGGGCAGTCTGATCAACCCATGTATGGTCAACCTAATATAAACTCACATTTGCTGTAGGTTACTGTACTTTTTAGGTTCTTAAATAATGTCTATGGAGTCAACATGAGGAAATGAAAAAAGCAATATGAGAAACAACTCCAATCAACCAGATTTTACCAAGCTGAAAAACAAGACAGTGAAGCTGCAGGAATACAAAAACGAAGATCATTCCCATTGTCTACTTTATAATGTGGTCGGAATCATTTACATTTTAAAGTGATATTAACCACTTCCATACAGGGCATTTTCACCCCTGCGGTTTTTATTTGTTGCGCTATAAACAAAAGAAGAGCGACAATTTTGAAAAAAAAAACAATATCTTTTACTTTTTGATTTAATAAATATCATAATTTTTTTTTAAAAAAAAAACGTTTTTTCCCCCCCTCAGTTTAGACCGATACGTATTATTCTACATATTTTTGGTAAAAAAACCCGCAATAAACGTATTTGATCGGTTTGCGCAAAAGTTCTAGCGTCTACAAAATAGGAAATAGAATTATGGCATTTTTTTTTTTTTTAACTAGTAATGGCGGCGATCTGCAATTTTCTTTTTTTTATTGGGACTGTGACATTGCAGCGGACATATCGGACACTTTTGACACATTTTTGGGGCCATTCACATTTACACAGCGATTAGTGCTATAAAACTGCACCGATTACTGTGTAAATGTGACTGGCAGAGAAGGGGTTAACACTAGGGGGCGCTGAAGGGGTTTAATACTGTATGTTCCCTGAAGTGTGTTCTGTTAGGGGGAGGGGGACTCACAAGGGGAGGAGATCCATGTGTGTTCCTCTGTACTAGGAACACACATCAGTCTCCTCACCGCTGACAGGACATGGACCGGGTTCCAAGCAATGCGGCTGGGGCGCGCACCGTCGGCAAGGCGCCCAAGCCCCCTAGCGGCCGGAAAAGCCAGGACGTCATATGACGTCCAGTCTGAAGGACGAGAGGTCCCCACCAATGTCATTTTACTATGGCTCGGTGGGGAAGAGGTTAAAGTCTTGATTTTTTGTTTTGTTTAAAAATAACAAACACGTTATACTTGCCTGCTCTGTGCAGTGTGGTTTTGCACAGAGCAGCCCTGGCCCTCCTCTTCTCGGGTCCCCCGCCGGCGCTCCTGACCCCTCCCTCCTGCCCCCACAGCAAGCAGCTTGCTATGAGGGCACCCGAACCGATGCTCTGTGTGTCCATTTAGACACAGAGCCGTGGGAGGGCCCTGTCCGCTCTCTCTCATTGGCTCACTGACCTTGAGCTAATAGCGCCTGCTGCTGTCTCAGCCAATGAGGAGGGAGAGTCTCAGACAGCAGAGATGCTCATGCAACATCGCTGGATCGAGATGGGGCTCAGGTAAGAATTCCACAGAGAACATTTATTCTAATGCATTGAATGCATTAAGATAAAAAATCTTCTGTCTTTAGAACCACTTTAAATTTGCCAGATCTAAATCCAATCTCTAAAATATATCTTGCAAGCTTCGATGCATTCATTTAATTTTAAATTAAGCCGGCCATAGATGGGTCGACTCTAGGCCGGCAAAGTAGGGACCAATCAAGATTCGAACCATCTATGTGCAGGCTGGTTGTACCCAAATCTATCTCGCTTTTTGTCACAAAGTTTTGAAAAATTGAAAAAAAAAACAAAAAAACTTTTCTTTCTTAATTTTCAAAAACAAATGAGAGCTGCAAAATACTCACCACACCTTTCGAATAGCTTGGGGTGTCTACTTTCCAAAATGGGGTCATTTGGGGGGGTTTTGTGCTATCTTGGCATTTTATAGCGTTCGACACCGTGATAGGAATTGAGGAGTGAAATCAAAAATGTACGCCCTTGGAAATCCTAAAAGCAGTGATTGGTTTTTGGGGTCACATACGTGGCTAGGCTCCCAAAAAGTCTCATATGTGGTATCCCCGTGCTCAGGAGAAGCAGCAGAATGTATTTTGGGGTGTAATTTTCACATATAACCATGGCATGTGTGAGCAATATATAATTTAGCGATAACTTTTTGTAAATTGTTTTTATTTTTTGTAATTTTTTAATCACTTGGGACAAAAAAAAAAAAATGAATATTCAATGGGCTCAACATGCCTCTCAGAAATTTCCTTGGGTGTCTACTTTCCAAAATGGGGTCATTTGGGGGGGGGGGGGGTTTGGGTTTGTACTGCCCTGCCATTTTAGCACCTCAAGAAATGAGATAGGCAGTTAAACGCTAAAACCTGTGTAAACTCCAGAAAATTTACCCTAGTTTGTAGACGCTATAACTTTTGCACAAACCAATAAATATATATTGAAATTTTACTAAAGACATGTGGCTGAATACATTTTGGCCTTAATGTATGACTATTTTTCTTAGTCTTATTGGATTTTTCTTATAACCAAAAGTAGAAAATATATATTTTTTTTAAATTTCTGTCTTTTTCCATTATCGCAAAAAAAAAAAAAAAAATGCAGATGCAATCAAATACCATAAAAAAAAAAGCTCTATTTGTGGAGAAAAGGGTCATAAATTGCAAGACCGCGCAATTAGAAGTTAAAGCAGCTTCAAATTGAAAAAGTCCTCTGGTCTTTAGGCTGCCAAATGGTACAGGGCTTAAGTGGTTAACTTGGTTTCTACTTTCCTAATGCACAATATTCTTATGTTCAATAAAACCTTTCTATTTTTTATTACATACTTTTTATGTTAGACCCAGTGATGTCATCTTTGTGCTTCTCTATGCAATACATGAAGATCATTGGCTGGTGGGAGGGACAGAGTTCAGGGTGCTGTACATCAGCATATCAGTACTCTTCTAAAAGTGCTCAGCCCTTATGTAACCAGCACCTGGCTCTTGGGAGGCATTATGCAAATGTATACATTTGTTGATGAGTGCAAGTCAGTCTGGGGAAACAAGCATTCCTAGGCAGGCTGCTCTGGGTAGTACCCATAATTGACAGTACTGAAATCCAATAAATGAAAGTGGTGGATGAAAAACAGTAAGGCTAGGGAGAAAAGTTGATGCTTGGAACCCTCTAATCAGCAAATGAGGCAGGCTCTATCTGATTTTCTTCAGCTTCTAATGCACACTGTAGGAAGCCAACAGAATGCAGTGAAATCAGAGAAAGAAATTCAAATAAATGAGGAGCCTGTATAAAATCAATAGTAAGGCTGGAGTTTGGGCTTTACACATTCTCTCTGAAACAGGAGGGCAAGGCACGATGCCTGATGAATAGAATACTTAATAGCATCAACTGCAAAACATAACACCCTTGGCAACTCGCCTAAGTCCGGGGCTTGCTGAGCAGGAACAACCTTGAGAACCTGCTTCACCTGGTCTTTTAGGAATTGACAAATGCCTATCGCTGCTACCGCAGGTTGAGTTATTGCACCTGCCACAGAAAAAGGAGGTCTTTAGCAAAGATTCCAGCCTTTTATCTGTTGGGTCCCTAAACATCTGATCATTAGACTTTTATTCACACAGGAGATAGCAGTGTCACAACTACTGGCACACTCCACTTCTTGGTGAATTTGGGATGGGATAAAGTGCTGAAATCTTTTTAGGAGGAAGAAAATACTTATCTGGGTGATCCCAATTATCATATATCAGCTGCTCCAGCAACGGATGGACAGGAAAAGCATGTAGAGCCTGAGGGGGGTTTTGGAGAACCAAAAAGAGAAAATGGGGCTTGCGGCCGACTCGGTTAAGGGCAACTTAAATGCAGAAAGGAACATTTCTGTAAGGGATTGCACCAGCAATTTTTCAGATTGTGGGGCTGAAAGGGGTTCCTTCACAGTTGATTCCTCAGAAAAGGGATCATCAGTCTGTCCCTCTTCTCGATCCCCTGAGGGTGACTCATCCTCCTCTGGTCACTGCTGCTCCCTCGCTTGAGGGCCTGGAGCAGAGGAGGGAGATCTAATGCATTTTCTCCCATTCTGGGAAGAAGATGCGATAAAAGCAGCTAATCTTTCTTCCAACCCCATCAGAGCTGAAGAAAAATCTTCTTCAGTGACAGAGGCAGGGGCTGAAAGGTTGGAAACAGCTGCAGCACCTGACAGTCCCAATGGCTCACCCTGGCTAGCCATATCTGGTCTTTCCGGGGAGGATGGCACTGTGGAGGCACGACTAGGATCCTCAGAGCCTGATGATGGCCTTTGGAGCCTTTTTTGCAGGGTTTGTACCTGTCTTTTTGGAAGACATAGTCCTAAGCACAAAAGCAGAGGTACTAACAAAACCTGCATCTACTACTGAGCTGAAGTCCAGCAAGAAATGCTGCTATCAAAGATCAGCCTGATGCTGAGCAAAATGTGCCCGTGGGAATGCCTGCATACACCAGCTTACAGGCCACCTCAAACGCTGCTGTGTCCCTCTGCCAGCCAGATGCCTTAAACAACAGAGGCTTTAATAGACTGGGCCCCCCTGCGCCGTGTAATACAACGTGGACGCTGAGCCACGCAACGGCCACTGCACCAAGCCACACCCCTCTTCCCCCCCAGAACGCCCCTCTGATTTAAAACATTCCTGCGCGCGTTTGTGCTAGCGCCACTCGTGATCCGGCGTGGGGATAGGTAAGGAGGAGGGAGAGAGAGTGACACCCAAGGGGGGAGGACCAGAGCTCCACAAGGATCGGAAGCCCCAGGGGAAACCACATGCCGCCGTACTTTGTGGGCGGCCACGAGAGGTGGCAGGCCCCTGTTGCTATGGGGGCACCCCAGCAATCACTCCCCTTAACATCATGCCAATGGCTGCGACCATTCTGGAGAAAGCCAATTATACAAGCATGCTGCACACAGAGCAATACACTGAGGAGGTATGGATCAGGTAAGCTTTTACACCCTCTAGTGGCGATTTGTAGGCATGACACCATCTGCTCAAAAAAAATCCATAAGTTAACCAAGTTTCTAAGGAATCTTCACTTGCCTCTCCCACTGCAGGATTCTGCTGGAAAACAGACAGACCCAATCTTGGCCCATCACGGCAGGCTGAGTCAAAAGACCTTCAAGGACCGGGTCCCTTTTTAAATAGGGGTTCCACTCCCCTGGACCTGTATAACACCCTGCCAGAAAAACCTTTGGTATCTGATGCATAACCAAGGAACTGGGTCCCAGGGTCCAGCCCTCCAAGAGAGGCATTACAGGCAAAACCTTGTTCTTCTCCGAATCCCGGGTACAATCCACTATGGCCTCAATGGCAATTTGAATGGATCCAGTTGCACAGCTTGCATGATCCAGTAAGGATCCTTCCAGCGGAGCTCTTCATAACACTTCTTTAACAGTGACCAACACCTTAGACACTGGCAAAAAAAACTGAGGTACTCCCTGTATGGGAGGGGTTATATAGGGGAGGGGACTTCCTGTCTTGGGTGTGCCAGTGTCCATCACATGAAGGTGGCCTATAACCCACATAGTAATTACTATGGCTACTCCGTGTCCCGTGATGTACGAAAAAGAAAGTATCATTATCTAAAATGCAATGATAAACATACAAAACAAAAAGCATAATGTTTGCTTTCCTGGGTTTTCGCAATCACAAAAAAATAAAATTCCCTGACTCATGCAGGCTGCGTTTACAATGGGGTGGTATTCCTCCCACCACATTCTCGATAAATCCCATCCTAGAACCTTCAAAATACTAATCTGAATCACACACAGTGTACAGAATGGGAACATTGAGGCTGGGTTCACACTAGTGTGAATTGGATGTGGGGTTTCTCTGCAATTTGCACAGGAGATTGTGACTGCCCCACTATGGAGCCGGTTCACAGATCTCCACAACGATTCGCACAGAAGCCCTGTGCATCTTTTGGGCTGCTTCGGGTCCGAATTCAGCCAAAAATTTTGGCTGAAATCGGACGTGGAACGAGGACACACCGGATTCCTGCTGTGAGCCGCTGCGTGGTCATATGTGAACCCAGCCTTAAGAATGAGGCAGCAAAGCAAGCATCAGAGTACTTTCAGTGTCAGCCCAACCAAGACGAATAACTTAATATTCTTGGCCACTGTAGTGGTTAATCACCTAATGGTTTATTCTCTCTTGGGTTTTCTGGGCGTCACACCTGCTGTGACCACAATGGAAAAGTCCCACCCTTCCTTTTGCATTTAAAAAATATATATAATAATGCAGCAAGAAAATTGAATACTCAACAAGATGGGTTGGAGCAGAACCTGTGACCATAGCAACAATATTGTGATGTTTCCGAGGTAAAAGAAAAAGCCATAAGATGATTCAGCCTGTCACTGAACCTACAACCAAAATATCACTGCTATGTGTCTAACCTTTTCTTAAAATGATCAGTGTATTGTCCAAATACAATACAATAGAATAAAGCCAAAGGCTTGTTTCCAATGATTGAAAATGATGAGTTCTTGGCCATTTTTTCCGTTATTTTAGGACCATTAACGCAAAAAATCAAAAATAAAATCTAAAGTAAAATGTAAATAAATAGAACTCGTGTGTATTTTTCCCGCCATTTAAATGCAGCCCACTCATACTAGTACCAAACTCACAGCAATGGTATAAGTAAATGCAAACTGAAATATTTGGTGCCTCAAACACTGCAAGCCTGATATCCACTGCACACCCTTTTCATTGTCTGTTTATTCAGTATATTGTGCTTTCATAAACATATGATAAATAACACAAATAACATTTAAACAAAAAAAAACACTATAGTAGCTACCTGAGCATTTTTTTTTTTTTATAGAACCACAACTTATTAAATAAGACAGAATATATATTAAAAAAAAGTTCTTCACACCGCTGGTCATAGGTTTTTAAGCAGCAAATAATATATATTTTTTAAAATCCAAGGACCCTTTTCTGCTGAGGCACAGTGTCCTTCATCAATATGCAATTGTATGCAGATGCTAGGCGTTCTCTTCAAAAAGAAAAATTTATTTCAGGGGGGTACGCTGTGTATATTGTTGACCCTTGCAGCTCCTCTGTGATGCTCCCTGGCAGTCTACTCTTTACTGTATAATAGAATAACACACTGTAGTGAATTGGGCTGGCATAGTACTGATACTGACAGTCAATGCCAGGATGAGTTACAAAAGGAAATGGACTACAAGAAGAACCTTAGAGTTCCAGATCTATACAAAGGGCCTGCAGAGAAAAGCTTTCTTTAAAAAAAAAATAGAGATCACCCCCATCATCTTTTTAACTTTGCTAAGCAGTTTCAGATGGAGTTCTGCAATAATAATGCTTATAGCTAGCCAAAGCCACACCAAGAACTTAAACCAAACAAAAGCCTTGTATAGTGTTAGGGGGAAAAAAAAACAGCTGTCGAGCAACTATTCACTTCTTTATATATCCTTTAGCATTCAAATATCCTTTAGTTTTACACCACACACCGGAGCAAAGGGGTATAAAGAGTGTATTGTGATGATGGTGGACTTTATTTTATGTTCCTTTTAACAATTCAATGTAAAGCCTTGTGTGGTTAATGGCACAAACAAGGCACAACTGTTATGGCTGATATGCAAGGTCATCCTTGATTTAAGATAGCTCTGCATTAGTTCCTTGTTCGGCCTTAGAAAAAAAAAAAAGGGAAGAAAGAAAAGGGTATCTTTATAAAGCTGCAGAGGTATGCAGTGCATACATATACATGTATGTATACGAGCACACAGGTATGAAAGGGAGATCTGCACCTGTGCCAAAGATGTGTAACCCAGTCATAGTAATGTCCATAGGACTTTCTGGCTCTACATGCCCAACTTGCTGGCAATAGTCATAAGGACTTTCAAAATGGGCATAAAACTGGAGACTTCACTGAAGTTGCTGCTGCTGACAACCTGCGAGTGAACAACAAGACCTTGCTGGTAATTTTGGCTTTCCACACAACGAGCGATTTCATGCAGTCCAGCCAGGATATGCGGAGAGAGCTGAAAGGGAGAAAGGAAAGCATTAAACATACATATTAGCATTATAAGGAAGACTTTACCTTTTATCTAAACTAAGCATTTGGGCACCATGGCATGCCAAAAAACATCGGTATTTCACTCTGTGCTGGATTGCCAGACCTGCTTTGCCAAAATAAAGGCTTAAAGAGTCAAATGAATTGGTCTAGAACACCATTGTTAATGTCACATAGTGCACAGGGATGCCTTGGGCCCAAGGCGTCTTTTCTCATGAAGGTGTGTTCTGCCTGCCAGCTTAACCAGAACATTGTCCCTCCCTATGTCCTGTTACAAAGCATCCTAAGGAAACTTCCCTGCATTGACTAGATGCAGTGCCGCTGGAAGATAACAGGTGTCCCGGCTGGTATTCAAAAAGTGGGACCATGATCAGTAGGTGGGGCAAAACATGTCAAGGGTGGTGTGGGTGGAGCAGCGCTTGCTGAGGCCACACAAAGCCATATCCACATCTGAAGCACTGGGCTGGCTCCCACAAGGATATTCATACATCTCGCTCCACCATTGGTAGGTGGACTAGACAAGTTATTATTAAGCCTAAAGTGTAAAAGCTAGAGCTCCCCCCTTCCCTGTTAGGGCAAACTCTTATGCCTCGTACATATGACTGGTTTCCCGTTGGGAAAACTGCCATGACAGCTTTTGGCCGGGAAAACCGGCCATGTATGCACTCCATTGCATTATTCCCAACGAGAAAACTGCTGGGGTGAAGAGAGAACATGTTTTCTTTTTCCCGCCGGGATTCCTGGCTGACACTTTCCCCCTCAGGGTATGTATACTTTCCAGAGAGGAAAAAAAAAGTATGAGACAGGAGCGCTCGTTCTGGTAAAACTAGCATTCGGAATGGCGATGGCACATTCGTCACACTGTAACGGACTGAAAAGCATGAAAACTGAAAAGCGCAAATCGTCTCTCACCAAAATTTTACTAACACGAGGATCAGCAAAAGCAGCCCAAAGGGTGGCGCCGTTTGAATGGAACTTCCCCTTTATAGTCCCGTTGTATGTTGTGTACGTCACCGCGCTTTGGACGGGTGGTATTTGGCCTGAATGTGTGTATGCAAGGCAGGCTTGAGAGGAATCCCTTCTGGGAAAAACGTATTTTTACCTGCTGAGAAAAACGGTTGTGTGTACGAGGCATTACAGATGTGTTAGTGCTTCCTGGGCTTTTCAGCACCAGACATCTGTAGACCAGATTTGCAAGGCTGCCATCTGGACTTTGGCTTACATCTTTTTAAAGTGAAACTAAACTCTTATAAACTTTACAATCAAGGAAGTTGCCATTTTAACCTCAGTCTGATCTGCAGTTGCACGTGATCCGCTAGGTCACCAGCCATTTGATGACTGTTCTGTGGAGAGCCAACCTAAGCACACCATTAACTGTAACAGATAGGTTCCTTGAACATGGCCATCATAATTTATTGATGTCTACTCAGGAACTTGCAACGCCCGTGTGCAAGGGGCCAAAAAAACGTGTGTAAAGACCCGAGTACTGTTGAGTATAGGCGAGTAAAAGGTATGCAAGCGTATAGACGAGTACAATTATTCTTTATTGCCAGTATTAAAATATACTCATTTAGACTCGCATAAACATTAACCGCTTAAGGACCAGCCACTGCAGTAGGTTGGCTCCCCTGGGCAAATCGCCATTGCTAAATATCGGGCGCGTGGCCGCCCAGGGGGCATGCGCACACCCGCAGGAGGGGCTGGGGAAGACCCAAGTGTCATGGTGCACGTTGTATTCTCAGGAATACTACTGGTACCTTGAACTTTGTCAAGAGAGTGCTGTGTCCATCTATGAACGAAAGAGAAATTCTAATAAAAAGATTTATAATATATATATAAAAAGCCTTACATCCCCAAGACATGCAAGATGAGTTTCATAGTACTAAACTAAATACTTACAGAGTTTTCTCTCAGCTTGTCATATAAAAACTCCAACCTTTGCAAAGCATCTTCAAGTTTTCTTTTCGTTTTCTGACAAAGAAAAATTGCCCATATATTATACAATAACACAATTATACAATATATACAATAACATTTGTTTTTGACAAAAACAGATGAATAAGTTTTCAAAATTTAAAAAAATATTTAAAACAATAAAAATTATTATCAGTTTCCAGTCCTAGTCGCATCTTTTTTCAAGAACTTGAATATTTTTGTGCCGTAATTTTCTTTTATTTTTTTCGGAAATCAGCATCTTGTTTTCAGCAGTGGGATTACTACTATTCCCACCTAATATTTACTGTATAACTATGGATAAATGTATACGATATACTTTTTCTGCCATGATCTTGCCTTAAAACCACAATACTGTTTGCCTATAGTCCAATACCTGCCTCAAAACACCTCCCAGTCTGAACATAATCTTGCAAAATGTGTGATCAATGTCTGTCTGTCTAATAGAACTCTGGGGTTTGTGGGGATTTCTGTATACTCTGAATATGAAGCAGGCTGCCCAGCGAGCACCTGGAGATGTCCACTTTATGGACATGGGGCTGACAAGTTAACCAACAATTTTACTGCAACCAATGAACGTTAAACGTCAGTGGCAGTGTTTTTTTACACACATTTTCCCACCTGCTACAACAGCCGGAAGTGCATGTATGTTTCACAAGCCAACTTTCAGCTTTCTGATAAAAGGGCAGCTCTACAGACTTGTAGAGGGAACAAGGGAACAGACGATCAGTGACAAGCCACAGAGAAGAATGGGGAAGGTTGGTTTACACTCACCTCTCCCCATTCTTCAGCTCCTGTGACCCGATCGCAGGACACCGGCGGCGATCGGGTCTCGCGGGCGCGGTCACAGAGTTTTATACCGGGTCGCGAGCGCCTTGTGCCCAGCCGTGCGATTCTGTCAACGTATATCGTTGTGCGGTGGTCCTTAAGTGGTTAAGCTAGTGCATGGTTGGTTCACTTACCTTTTCCTTCGATTTCCATTCTTAATGTTTTTTTTCTTTATGTCTGAATTTCTCAGTTCCCGATCCTCCTCAGTAAGCTGTTCTGCCTGACTAACGCCCAGCCAGAACAGCTCGGATGATGGGGGTAAGCTTACAGAGGAGAAACAGGAAGTGAGAAATTCAGACATAAAGAAAAAAAAACATTTAGAAGGGAAATCGAAGGAAAAGGTAAGTGAACCAAAAATGCCCTAGCTTGAAGGAACCTATTTAAAAAATAAAAAACAAACCTTTACAACCCCTTTAAACAGTATAGACCAGCGATGGCGAACCTTTTTGAGCACGAGTGCGCAAAACCAACTTATTTCTTTCAAAGTGCCAACACAAAATTAAACCTGCCAGCGTCTCTGTACAGAGGATGGGACTGATCATCCCTCTGAATGAGCCCTAAGGGACCAAAAAGAATGCAGAATGCACTGTGCAACATGCACTCACCTACCTGACCATTGCCCTCACCTACATGACACATGCTTCCTGCACTACCAACATCCCCCCACACACAGTACAATGTAGTTTGGAGGATCCATCCTCCTTATCTTTTCATGGCCTCATCGTCCAGCTCTCTTTGGGCAGTATTGAAAGAATCCCCGCCATCCAGCCGCTCGCTCGATATCCCCGCCACCTGGATGTCAGCAAGCAGCCATTGCACCTCTCCTTATGGAAGATCAGCTCTGAGCACTGCCCCCCCCCCCCCCCTCGATTTTCCACAGGCTACACTAGGACAGACCTGGAGCAGGGGGAGCTGTAAAAGGGTACCTGCAGAAAGGAATCCCTGAATGCCTTACCAGAGGTGTAGGAGTCCGGGGGAGGCAATAAGCTGCCGAACAGAGTCGGGAAGGTGGAGGAAGAAGAATTTTACACCCCTCCTAAATGGCACACATTGGACAAGATAACTGGCTGTCAACCCCCCTGCCGACGTCACTGGCACTAATGCAAGGAAGGGAGCCTGCTCCTCCCTGCCTTCACCATCAGTGCAAGTGACTGCCTGGCTTGGGGGATTCCCCTGGCATGCCGACAGAGAGGGCTTGACGTGCCAGCTGTGGCACAAGTGCCATAGGTTCGCCATCACTGGTATAGACACTCAATTTTAATGTTTTACATAGCTATAGCTGCAAAATGGGTCAGCCGGCCTGTCACTGGCAACTGGAGAAAGGAAGGGGGTACCGGAAAGACGGTGGAGGAGAAGAGTGGAGAGAGGCGGCCAGTCTCCTGTATAGAGTATAGTAAAGGTGCACACACACCTGGGTGGCCATTCAGTGCAAGACTCCTGTGTGAGGTGAGGACAGCCCAGTTTATGGGGTGCGGGGAGCTTTTACTTCCAACCTCTGCCTTGTACTGCATAGGGCCGTGTCCTCTGCACAGCTCTCGCCCATCCTCTGCTGGGGCTCATTCACATCATGGAAATACAGAGGTCTGGGTGGATAGTGAAGAGTTCAGCGCTCGGGGGCCCCAGCTTTTCTGCCCCCCCCCTATAGAACTGTACTGGCAGAATACACTGTAGGCAGGTCTAGGTGGGAACGCTGGAACTGGTGTGTACAGGGCGTGAATGGTTCTCATCCCCTCAAACCACCACGATTCGTTTTTTTTTTTTTTATGTTGAAAGTGTAGACTGAAGACACAGTAGCAGCTGTCAAAGAAACCAGATAAGCAGAGGTGGGAGGTGTCAGACAACTCCCTCCTATACACTACAGCCTATGCCTTGTTGCTGAAGAACTGAAGAGTATGCTACTCTAGTAAACTTCATGGCTGCTCCACCATAACCACTACAGTCTCACACCTGTACCCTCCCACATGTATCAGACCTATCTGGCAATAATGTCATCATATTAACAAATTGTATATTTAAGGACAACCAAGGCTTTTTGTTATACTGTCTTGCAGTGTTACTTTAAATTAATTTCTCTTCTGTGCATCTGAATGATGTTGATAAACACTGAATCAGGTGGCTTTTTTTTCCTTACAGTAGCAGCTGCTAGAGCTGCTGTGTTCACACAGTAACTCACAGCTTCGAGTTTAAAGCCTAGTACACAAGATGAGAAAAAATGTATGATCTGGTATAGTATGGGAAAAATGTTTGTGTTTGACCCTTTGGAAAAATTCGGACGAAAGCTGTGCACGAACAATTAGATTATCGAATGATCACTTAGAACGCAGCATTTTTTGTACAATATTTTGATCACGTGCATGGGACTTCACAGTTGAAAGTTGTCTGGGAAGGGGAGCGCAGCAGCAGGGTACAAGGACTGGATGTGCTACACATGCCCTGTGTACTTTGATAAAGTTTTCTTGGGTGTGTATAGCATGCTCAGTGTCCCCAACTAATTAAAATAAAGAAAATACAAAATCTTAAAAAAAAATAAAGTAGTATCCCACATTATTTTGAACAGAGTATTAATCAAAAATTCATTTGTAATGAATCAAAAAATGTAATCTACAATATAAAGAACTAGTCTATGGCTCATAACAGGAAACGAGTTCCTTCAAAAAGCTGGGGCTAAACGCTTCTCAAACTAAACAGATAATACAAAAGCTAATATAAAACATTTGAGCAGAATACCTTTTCACAAAAACTATTTTGCTGACTTCCCCAACCTCAGTCCTGGAACAGATGTGTCTTGTGAATGGGAGATATTGTACACATAAAATGAGGCGCAGACACTTTTCAATGATTACATTCTGCTGAGTTTAGGGGCCCATGTACATGTATATTCACTGCCAGCTTTTGTCTCCATCGATTGTTAGCCATTCTCCGTGCTGAGATGTTCTTATTCATCCTGCTAAGACACATCCTTCCTGCTGATTTACCTAGGCACCCTTCCCTCGGACATCTATATAGAACAGTCTGTCTAATGATATTCCTCTTAGACTTCATTCTATTTCAAATCTAAATGCAGAAGCCTTCCCAGCAGCATTTATTCGATACATTGTGATATGATGCCCCAACTACTTATTCAATTGGTATTTGTTCTGGAGAGCTAAGACAGGCTGAAACCTACCCCTAAACCACTAAAAATACTTCCTCTCAAAAGGGAGGAGCAGGACTTGCTACCAGAAAGATCTCAGACACCATTAAGTACTATAACTCTTCAAAGTCAACCCAATCAGAACTGCAGAAACCTGACAGATGAACACCTAGGCATGTAAAGAACTGGAAAGGGCAAAGCAAGGGTTTCAGTTAAATGCTGCACATTCTCCTTTGTTACCTGTTGCTTGGCTTGGCTACTGGCAATAAGGAGAAGCAGTCCTCTGTAAGCTTTAATTCATAACTTCGTGCATGCGGCAGGAGCCGCCGGTAAAGAAATGGCACGCCATGCCATTGCTTCAGTGTGCATTTTTTCCAGACAACTTTGGCATATGCAGATACAGGGGGATATCTCCTAAACCGTGCAGGTTTAGGAGGTGAGAGATGATACCACTCTAAAAACTGCTGATCCCTTGGCTTTGCTTCCCTCCCACTAAACCAAAAGGGTGCTGGCTATGCACAGGTGCATTGGATAGAAGAAGATCCTGGACTGCCGCACTCCTTAAAACTATGCCTTTATTGTACAAATGAAATCCAAAAAACAACCAAAACGATGCAGTCAAAAGGAAGTGAACAACAGGAAAAAGATGGCTGACAGGTTTCACATCATGTGATGCTTACTCATAGCACAGGTTTTGGAGATATCCAGGGTAGCTCCAGGTAAGCCTCATTATAGGCTTAATTGTAGCAAAAAGTGGTATGCAAGGCTTTACAACCACTTTGAAAGGGCAAAAAATGTATAAACCTATTACGAGACAATTTTATGGCCCAGTTTATTGAGGCCCTGACTAGGAATTATGCTCTGCTGGACCTACAACCTACAAGTACACAGTGAATAAAGGTAGGCTTAAAATCAAAATTCTGCTTTCAGCCTGCACATGAGCAGTGTGTACTCTCTCCTGTCGTAGCCACTGAGCTCATAGACCCAAAAAAACAGGAGGGCACCCTCTCCTGTAGTACTGGGGGTGCTGATCTTCTACAATAACTTGACACAGAGCAGGCAACAGAGGATTTGAAGGAGATTCTTCCAAGTGTGGCAAGGCACAGATCTGGCCATGGTTCCAAAAAAATGACTTCTGCACTTAAGGTTCCTAAGAGCACAGTGGCCGTCATAATCCTTAAATGGAAGACATTTGGGATGACCAGAACCCTTCCTAGAGCTGGCCATTCAGCCAAACTGAGCTGTCAGGGAGAAGAGCCTTGGTGAGAGGTAAGGAAGAACCCAAAGATCACTGTGGCTGAGCTAGAGATTAAGTCGGGAAATGGGAGAAAGTTGTAGAAAGTCCACCATCACTGCAGCCCTGCACCAGTTGGGGCTTTATGGCAGAGTGGCCCGACGGAAGCCTCTCCTCAGTGCAAGACACATGAAAGCCTGCAGGACTCCATGATGGTGATGGTGAGAAATAAGATTCTCTGGTCTGATGAGACCAAGATAGAACTTTTTGGCCTTAATTCTAAGCGGTATGTGTGGAGAAAACCAGGCACTGCTCATCACATGTCCAATACAGCCCCAACAGCGAAGCATGGTGGTGGCAGCATTATGCTGTGGGGGTGTTTTTCAGCTGCAGGGACAGGACGACTGGTTGCAATCAAGGTAAAGATTAATGCAGCCAAGTACAGGGATATCCTGGACGAAAACCTTCTCCAGTGCTCAGGACCTCAGACTGGGCCGAAGCTTTACCTTCCAACAAGACAATGGCCGTAAGCGCACAGCTAAAATACCGAAGGAGTGGCTTCACAACAACTCTGTGACTGTTCTTAAATAGCCCAGCCAGAGCCCTGACTTAAACCCAATTGAGCATCTCTGGAGAGACCTAAAAATGGCTGTCCACCAATGTTTACCATCCAACCTGACAGATCTGGAGAGGATCTGCAAAGAAGAATGGCAGAGGATCCCCAAATCCAGGTGTGAAAAACTTGTTCCCAAAAAGACTCATGGCTGTATTAGATCAAAAGGGTGCTTCTACTAAATACTGAGCAAAGGGTCTGAATACTTAGCTACTATTACCATGTGATATTTTAGTTTTTCTTTTTAATAAATCTGCAAAAACTTCAACAATTCTGTGTATTTCTGTCAATATGGGGTGCTGTGTGTACATTAATAAGGAAAAAAATTTTTTACTTAAATGATTTTAGCAAATGGCTGCAATATAACAAAGAGTGAAAAATTTAAGGGTGTCTGAATACTTTCCGTACCCACTGTAAATCTATCAGTGGCAGCCTCCAGGTCTCTCTTAGCTCAGATTTTCTTTTAAATATATAAAATGGTAGATTACCACTAAAGGGAAGCTTAGCCTCATTCTCTCTCCCTACAGAACAGCTGTTGAGAAAAGATATCAACCACTTAGGGCAGGGGTGCCCAACCTTTTGAAGAGCGAGGGCCACTTAAGCGACTTGGTAACCAGTCGTGGGCCACAATGAGCGGAGAAGGTGGATGGCATGTCAGTGTCTGCTCTGTATATGCAGAGCGGACACGGACACAGCCCACTATACATTTTAGCGGATCGTATTGGAGGTACGATTCATATCTGCCACTATTTAGAGGTGAATGGAGGGTCCAATTGGTCGAACTGTCAAACTGACTGTGTGAAAGGGGCCCAAGGCTGCTTTCACACTTATGCGCTGCGGTTTACCAGCACCGCGGGTGCAATGCGGTGTATCTTTTGGCTTTTCTGCACTTTGCAATAGACTTCTATTATATTCTGCAGGTTTGGTGCACTTTCAGAAAGCTCACCAAACTCGCAGGTAATAACAGAAGTCTTTGGCTCTGTGCAGGTAACTTGCAGGTGTGCTGCTCTGCATCTGTGGATTTGTTTGAAAGCAGCCCAGTAACCACTACATAAAAGATATGCCCATATATACCACTGTGATTTTAGTAATAAACTGACCTTTAATAACAGTATTCTATTCCATCCCAGAGCAGGAGGACGTGGGCCACATCAGAGGGCTCTGTGGGCTCAACGAGTTTGACAATGCAGCAGTAAAGTACAACCACTAGGTAACATTTTATATACAGCAAATTCTGCATATAAAATGAGCAAACCTGGCTGCTCCACATACTTTTTTTTTTTTAACGCACACACAAACATGCCAACAAATAAATTACAAAAAAAAACATTGCTTTTAAACATTTTAAAGAATAGTATAACATACTGGGTCAGATGCCACTGAAGAACAGCGCTGCACAAGCCCACTGAATGTTCTTTGGAGAGGTAGATGCTCTGCGGGTAATTCTTTTTTCTCTATTTTTTCTACAGGCAGCCGATGCAAGCTCTGAAATTCAGAAAGATGATTTAAAGGAAATCAGATCCCTAGTGCTTAATAAATGAGCAAGCAAGTCAAGAATGAGAGGGTCCTCTGGGTCTAGATTCTACCTGTAAGCTTGCTTCTTTAGGAGCACCAGGGGGTGTCTGACCAGGGTCATGACTTCTGCTCAGGTGAGGTTGAAGGAGGTCAGGCTCAGAGGGAAAGCTCATCACTGGAGCAGTGATAGGAGCTGGAGTAACATAAGCACTTGGCTGCATGAAAAAAAAAAAAAAAAAGTTACAAAATACATTGATTAAATGTTTTTAAAGCAGTAAGATTAATTTATGTGAACTTAAAATAATAGGCATACTACATTTTATTTGGTAGATGTGACTGGCCAAAAAAATAAATATTGCTATTTTATTGGTGAAAACATTCTCTTAATAAAGATAAAAAACAATATGTGATGGACATATATATGGACATATATATATGATGTCATGTTGACCAAATAGCAGGGTACAAGCATACTAATAGGAGGACCTAGACATTCGAAATCCACAGACATAACTCAAGTGTTAAGGCTTTGATAAGGGAAGCCAAAAAGGCACCAGAATTTGTGATGGAAAGTAAAAAATAAACAAGCAGGTACAAAATATTTTAACAAACTTCAACTAATGTTTTTCACGGTTCAACTCCAGTCAGTAAGTGCCGAGAACAGTTCTCAATTAGAGTGCTCACATTAGTCTTAGGCTGGCCATACAATTGAAAAAAAAATATTTTGAAAATCAGAAAATGTGTGCGTTTTGTGATCCGATGGTGCCACCGTTGATTTTGAAATTTGGCCAACCAAGCCTTCAATTTCACCTCATGTTGCTACCAGAAAAGAATTTTCGTGGCTGGGAATCTTTTCTTTCTGGAAATTTTCTTTTCTTGCACATGCGCATTTAATTTTCAATTACATTTCTCACACGATTCTCCCATCATTGATTAGAAGATCGTTTGTTTTTCCAAAAATTTCTAACATGCCCGATTACTCAAATTTGATGGCCGCGCGAAAATCGGCTGTTGCTGCAGTCCACTAATGGCGTGAAATTCGAACAAAAATTCTTAGATAAGATTTTCCGAAATTCAAACCATGTATGGCCTGCTTTAGGCTCCATGCACACTGGCTTAAAAAAACAAAACATTTGCTTCTACAGAAATGTTGTGTTCTGCCTGTAGAAGCAGCTCAATGTTCTCCTATGTGTCCTTGCACATTAGGACGATTACAGGCATATTTTGAGCTCAACGTTTAGAGGCAGAAAAAATAAAAATAAAACTTCTAGTTCGTGTTCCTGATTGGAGCTTACTGGCAGAACTCTCCTAAACATTGTACAACAAATGATATATATGAGCGTTTACTCCCAACAGAACAGAGGTTTTTTTTTATGCCCAGTGTGCATGGAACCTAAAAGTATGCAAACCCAGCATTTCATATTCCTGATTTGTGCCTCTTTATATGAAATCCCTAGTGTTCCTGTCATTCTATCTGCTTTTCTATTAAAAACTGACCACACTAAGCAGAACACAACGTGGCAAGTTCCCCCAGCTGTGTTGGGAACCCAGACTGCTCTCCTCCAATGATCAGACTGACCCTGATACACCACCCCCCTCCCCTGCACAACCTTTTACTGGGAAGCTCGGTGTTCTGCCGTCTCTCCTCCCCCAGCTCTTATGCAGCTGAGAACAGTGGGTATGTCCTCCTCCCCCAGCTCTTATGCAGCTGAGAACAGTGGGTATGTGATCTCTTATAAAAAGAGAAAAAAGTGTTTATATTTTTTTATAACTATACAAGTTTTGCCTTTAATTTCTATTTTAAACTGAACGGGTAGTTTTACAAAGTGAGGGTTTGCATACATTTTAAATAAGCGTTTAGCTTGCAAAACCTAGCAAAAACCTGGTAAAATCCTGTTCAAGTAAACAGCATTCCCCCAGAGAAGCTCATTCAGCACTTTGGGTCGGTTTAAATGGTTAAAGAAATCATCTTTAAAAATTGTTAAATACTTTTTTACTGCTTTGTGGATCTGATGCTCTTTAGACTAACATTTACAATCCAAGATTATATGTTGTCTATGTATATTAAGGACAAGTTCCGGCGTGTTCGCAAACCCCACGTGCAAAGCCCGCCAGGAATTTGGCACTAATCACAGGCAGCGAGACATTGTCCCGATGCATGGCTGCAGAGATCGGGAAATGTCTCACTGTGATTAGCACAGCGCAGTGCCGACTTCCTGGTGGGCTCTGCATGTGGGGTTTGCGAACACACTGGAGCTCATCCTTAATGTATATACTGCCAACCTCTGACGTAGCCTGGAAAGGAAGGAGGAAGTGGCAAGAATGGTTGTTCCATCAATCATTGGCTTTGCCATCTATATTACACAGCAACAGGAGTGATACATATAGCTACTGATGTGCAGTAAACAGCTTTGCAATGCTGGGTTTTTAGAAGTGGTAAGGAAAGATGAAATAGAAAGTCCAATGGCATGAGTGAGATTGGGGTATCAGCACTTTATTCTGCTTTGGATAAGCCACATAGACAGGACATATTCCTTCCAACAAGGCCACATCAAAAGGAGAAAGGAGAAAGTTTTAACGAGGAGCTAATCCTGTTGTAGTGAGCTCAGCCTGCAGCTGATTCCCAGCCAGGCCTTCTCAGAAAGCCAAAAGCTTTATTGTGTGAGAGCACAGGCGAAGATGAAGGCCACAGTGAAAGGATACCCTGAGCATCTTCAACAGTGTGGCTTACTGGGGATTTCTTCCACAGGAAGCAATAACAGTCATGATCTTTGCAGGGCCAAAATGAACTAATTACTCATTGTGCAGGATATAATGCAGGAGGATCCTGGCGGAAGAGGCCCCTGCTTATATATCTGGTCCCCTCCAGTTTGTCCTAACTTGCAAAACCCTTTGTCGCATCATAACTTCATAGCAAAACATAACTTTGAAATACAATCCCTTAAAAAGTTTTATACTAGGTCTTAGAGCTGCTGGTCCTGCATACAAAATTAGAAAAAAAAAAAAAATGAAAATCAAAAAACTCTGGGCATCAAAAGCCCAGCTATACAATATTTAATAAATTGTGTTTTAAAATACTGCTTGTGTAAAGTCTTAAAAGCTATTTACATCTTACATTCCAAAAGTTTACTTTGCTACAGTAATCAGACTGGGAATAATAAGACTGAAGGGTAATATAGAGCGTCAGATACTGCTATACTGAACAGTGCTGCCAACCTAACAGGTTTTCATTTAAAGGGAACTGGACTGGCGCTGCTCTGGCAGCTTATTAGAAGAGACAAATATAGGTAGGACCTTAGTGATGTGTTTTTGCTCTTTCAGAGAATAAATGACTAGGCAGACTCCAAAAGCCACAATAATTAAGAATTGCATCACCACCCTGGCTATGCAGTTTAAAACAGTTGAATGGCTGAACAAAATTTAAAATGTTTCACAAAAAAAAAAAAAAAAAAAAAGTAGGTGAAACTCCATGGAATTAACTGGTTATCTGCAGTAATTTGCCATACAATTCAATCTGATCCCCATCTGTCATTTGTACATAGGCAAAAATATGTTTAATACACGAATACATACACACACACACACACACACACACACATATATATATATATATATATATATACACACACACACACACATATATATATATATATATATATAAAAAAAACACAATTGTGAATTATATCTAAAACTCACCATTCACCCAGCACCGAATAAATGTTTGCTAATGTAAATGGCAAATTAAATAAAATAGAATAAAAAGGTAGCTAATAAAATTAAGAAAAATCGATTTTTATAAATAGATCCTGAACATATGAACAGAGTCAATATCCCACTCCACATTCATCCCCTGTGGATGATGGGTCTGTAACTCGTATATCCAGAAAGTTTCCAATCTGGATACTCCTCTAGTGTTGGCCCGCCCTTCCACAGAGCAATGCATCTGTCTATATTGCTCTGTGGAGGGGCGGGGCGGGGTGAGCAGTGAGTTTTAGAGTTTAGAGATATAGAGTTTAGATATAATTCACAATTGTAATATATGTATATGTATATATATATTTTTTTTTAATAATTAATGTATTAAACATATGATTTGTTTGTCTATGTACAAATTACTCCAATCTGGAAGTGAAATTTGCACCAATGATGTGATTATTAAGCCGCGCTGTGGATGTACATTTATGCAGTAGGATTAGCTTTGGCCCTGGCATTAACTATGTTTATGTGGTATTTTTTATCTTCCGGGTCTTTGCCCTTCATTGTTCTATATTTTTTCCAGAGTGAGGCTTGGTTCAACCTGTTGTGAATGAAAATTTCCAGTTATTCTCATGCAGAGGTTGTCTCCATTATAACTATCAGCGCCATGATGTGCCAGCGGAACTGACGCGTTCCAGCCTCGTTTTCATAACGAGACTTTGACATATCCACAAAGAGCCATATCAACATCTCCTTTGGCTTGATGATGCGCGAGCGGAACGGACGTCATCCGACCCCATTCATAACAATGCTTGGTTGATGTTTGTGCATCCGGTTTGTACCATTAACTCTCGATGTGGCCTCGGACGGATTTTTAGATTGTATTGGTTTATGGCCATGTCCGTCACTTTCCTATACAATGTATTGTGGAATTAATTCCTACATGTATGTGAATTTCTTATTGAATGTTGCCAGTTTGTTCTGCCGTCGTCACTTCCTGTTTGCAAAAAGGAAGTGATGTCATATCACTTCCGGAGTCATGGGCATTCCAATTGGAGTCATTTTATCTATATATAGCGATGTAGATGTGGGGGGTCCATACCCCAGATGACGACTTTTCAGTTGAAACGTGTCGGGTGGACCCATCTACAGGGAGTGCAGAATTATTAGGCAAATGAGTATTTTGACCACATCATCCTCTTTATGCATGTTGTCTTACTCCAAGCTGTATAGGCTCGAAAGCCTACTACCAATTAAGCATATTAGGTGATGTGCATCTCTGTAATGAGAAGGGGTGTGGTCTAATGACATCAACACCCTATATCAGGTGTGCATAATTATTAGGCAACTTCCTTTCCTTTGGCAAAATGGGTCAAAAGAAGGACTTGACAGGCTCAGAAAAGTCAAAAATAGTGAGATATCTTGCAGAGGGATGCAGCACTCTTAAAATTGCAAAGCTTCTGAAGCGTGATCATCGAACAATCAAGCGTTTCATTCAAAATAGTCAACAGGGTCGCAAGAAGCGTGTGGAAAAACCAAGGCGCAAAATAACTGCCCATGAACTGAGAAAAGTCAAGCGTGCAGCTGCCAAGATGCCACTTGCCACCAGTTTGGCCATATTTCAGAGCTGCAACATCACTGGAGTGCCCAAAAGCACAAGGTGTGCAATACTCAGAGACATGGCCAAGGTAAGAAAGGCTGAAAGACGACCACCACTGAACAAGACACACAAGTTGAAACGTCAAGACTGGGCCAAGAAATATCTCAAGACTGATTTTTCTAAGGTTTTATGGACTGATGAAATGAGAGTGAGTCTTGATGGGCCAGATGGATGGGCCCGTGGCTGGATTGGTAAAGGGCAGAGAGCTCCAGTCCGACTCAGACGCCAGCAAGGTGGAGGTGGAGTACTGGTTTGGGCTGGTATCATCAAAGATGAGCTTGTGGGGCCTTTTCGGGTTGAGGATGGAGTCAAGCTCAACTCCCAGTCCTACTGCCAGTTTCTGGAAGACACCTTCTTCAAGCAGTGGTACAGGAAGAAGTCTGCATCCTTCAAGAAAAACATGATTTTCATGCAGGACAATGCTCCATCACACGCGTCCAAGTACTCCACAGCGTGGCTGGCAAGAAAGGGTATAAAAGAAGAAAAACTAATGACATGGCCTCCTTGTTCACCTGATCTGAACCTCATTGAGAACCTGTGGTCCATCATCAAATGTGAGATTTACAAGGAGGGAAAACAGTACACCTCTCTGAACAGTGTCTGGGAGGCTGTGGTTGCTGCTGCACGCAATGTTGATGGTGAACAGATCAAAACACTGACAGAATCCATGGATGGCAGGCTTTTGAGTGTCCTTGCAAAGAAAGGTGGCTATATTGGTCACTGATTTGTTTTTGAATGTCAGAAATGTATATTTGTGAATGTTGAGATGTTATATTGGTTTCACTGGTAAAAATAAATAATTGAAATGGGTATATATTTTTTTTTTGTTAAGTTGCCTAATAATTATGCACAGTAATAGTCACCTGCACACACAGATATCCCCCTAAAATAGCTAAAACTAAAAACAAACTAAAAACTACTTCCAAAAATATTCAGCTTTGATATTAATGAGTTTTTTTGGGTTCATTGAGAACATGGTTGTTGTTCAATAATAAAATTAATCCTCAAAAATGCAACTTGCCTAATAATTCTGCACTCCCTGTACATACATCGCTTATGTACCTGCACTTTATGATAAGCTTATGATGATCTTACAAAAGTGAGTTTTTATTTCAAACTTTTTAATAAATATAACTCTGTTACGGTATCACACTATGTGAGTTTTCTTTCATTATATAACGCATGGCATATGGATACCGAGTCTCT
This sequence comes from Rana temporaria, assembly GCF_905171775.1. Taxonomy (NCBI): domain Eukaryota; kingdom Metazoa; phylum Chordata; class Amphibia; order Anura; family Ranidae; genus Rana; species Rana temporaria. The sequence continues at coordinate 97,425,057 of NC_053496.1, forward strand.
GTCCCCAATAAGAATATATGATAACATTGTTTGGTATTCATTGAAGTTTTGGATTGCTGGTGTCGAGTTGCCGGTTGGATCCAGGATCATCTGTACCCATCGAGTCGACTGACCATATAAGATTTTCCTGACTTGGGTGGTATATGCCTCTCTAAGTCACTGGCATCCAGTAAGCCTCCCCTTACTATCGGTGGTGGTGCTCTTGACAACTGTTTTTCCATCTGGAGGGTAGCACCTGTGTTGGATTTTTTGTCAGACCACATCTATTAATTGGGACCATTTTCCCTTCACAATATTGGACTTAATTTCCTTTATTTATCGATATGTCTTTTATGGTTTTTGTGGAATCAATTTTCATTCAGTGATTTTTCACTGAACTTAATCACGTGGTGATATTTGATGATATTTATATACATTTGTTTTGTATCATTTAATTAGATGTGTTCAGTTTTTACACATATACCGTACACAATAATTAGCGCTACACTTTCTCCATAATCACATTGTTGCTTTTTGTCTACAGCTGTGTGGCAGCCAATTTTTTGTATTCACTTTTGCACACAGCGCAGTATATTTTTTATATTTTTTACAATGTCAGGGTGTCTGCCAGCTGAAACTTCGTAGAAGTTAGGTGATGCAAGAGGACAATGACCTTAATCAAAGTAAATCCACCAGACTGGCTTTAGAAAAAGAAAATGTATCTTTTGAAGTGGCCCAGTCAGAGCCCAGACCCCAACCCCATAGAGATGTGTAACGACCTCAAGAGAGCTGTTAACACCAGACATCCTACAACGGTGTCTGAGATTAAGCAGTTTTGTAAAGAGGAATGGTTACAAAATTCATCCTGAACGATGTGCATGTCTGATCTAGAGCCGGATAGCACTTACTTGAAGTATTTGCTGCCAAAGGAGGTTCGACCAGCTATTCACTCCAAGGATTCACTTATGCCCCTCACACACGATCGGAATTTTCGATGGCCTAAAATCTGATGGAATTTTTCATCTGAATTCTGTTCAAGCTGTCTTGCATGCACACTGTCAGACCAAATTCCGACTGTCCAAAACGCGGTGACGTTAAACGCTACGACATGCCAAGAAAAAGTTCAATGTTTCCCAGCATGCGTCGACTTGATTCTGAGCATGCATGGTTTTTTTCTCCGTCGGAGTTGCACACAGACGATAGGAAATTCCTATTGTTTTTTTTTCCATCAGAAAAAAATAAAACCTGTTCTATTTCTAAACACAGATGGAAAAACGTCCATAGCACCATACCACACACTGACCAACGAGCATTTCTGTGACTTCTGAGCTAGAACACTGATATCTGGGCCACTGAAAAAAAATAAACCTCTAGATTAAAGGGGTTGTAAAGGTTTGTTTTTTATTTTCTAAATAGGTTCCTTTAAGCTATTATTGGTTCAGTTACCTTTTCCTTCGATTTCCCTTCTAAATGTTTTTTTTCTTTTTCTGAATTTCTCAATTCCTGTTCCTCAGTAAGCTTTCCTGCCCCCATCATCCAAACCATTTTGGCTGGGGGTTAGTCAGCGTACTCGCCCCTTCCCCTGGAACTACATCCCTGCGGGGAGACGCTATGTTCACCCAGCGACCCCGCCCCTTATGACATCACAGTCCCGGGGCATGATGGGACAGTGTGACGTCATAAGGGACGGGGTGACAACACCCGATGACCACACCCCATGCCTATATAGGTCGTTGCGCGCCGTGCACACGGCATTACAGCGGGAGAGAGCGTTGTGTCAACATCGGGAAGACGACGGAGGAGAAGACCGGCCAATGCTAGTAAAAGAGCTGGAAGATAGTGGAGGAGCCCGGCAGAAGGCACCAGAGAGCGGGAGAAGGGGCCAAAGAGAGCCGAGGAGTCAAAAGAGACCCCCCAAGTCATCTGGAATATGCAGTTCAGTTTTGGGCCCCAGTTCTCAAAAAGGATATCGGAGAACTGGAGAAAGTGCAGAGAAGGACAACCAAACTGATAAGAGGCATGGAGGAGCTTAGCTATGAGGAAAGACTAGAAGACCTAAATGTATTCACTCTTGAGAAGAGGAGAATAAGGGGGGGATATGATCAACATGTAAAAATATATAAGGGGTCCATATAGTGAACTTGGTGTTGAGTTATTCACTTTACGGTCAACACTGACGACAAGGGGGCACTCTTTACGTCTAGAGGAAAAGAGATTTCACCTCCAAATACGGAAAGCGTTGGCGTAAAATGAAGGATGGATGGCCGCACTCCAAACCAAACAGATTGTCTTTATTTAAACGAACAGCAAAAACATACCAGATCACAGCAACAGAAACAGGAGGATAACCGATGTTTCGCACTGACTTAGTGCTTATTCATGGCTAACATGCATTAAGACTGTTTAGTATATATAGAGATCAAAAGCTGACATGTGACCTGATCGAATGATTGGCTGGAGGTGGCCCGCAATCACTGGACACACCAGAAGCCAATATCAGGTCACAGACTGCTGGTGCATACCAAAAGGGAAAAAAGGAAAACATTTTTTTTTAAAAGAAAAACAAAATATAAATAAACCAAAATCTTTTTTTTATCAATTACATACGACAGGACTTGTGCATTAACTAATATGCAGACACAGACAACCTCAGTATTCAATGTCTCCATGCATTTTTTTTTTTTTTGCAATATGGAATCTCATCCCCATAGGGTTTTGTACTATGACATCTGTAGGTCACATATATATTTTTTAGGGAACTATTTAGTTCCCGGATATCCATTTTTACACTTTGGCATATGTCACAATTGTTTCCTTTCACATGTCCTCCACTTGTGTTTCTTTAGAACTTCACATCACGGTCTTCGACCGCTTTACACTTCTTCATTGAGCATTTCACCTTTTAAAAGATCTTTTTTACTTCTATAAATAATAAATGTGCACTGCATCTTTACTACGTCTTACAGAGTGTAGTACTCCGCATTTCCACATTCTCACATATTATTCGGTTTTCTTCTCTCTGGTTTTTGATAGATAATAGGATGATCTACAATACACCTCCTTTAATTTTGACCTATTATCGGGACGAGAGTCTGCTATATGGATTTACCATTGCAGCCATTGATTCTTGAGCTCACACACTCATGCAGACTGACTCCCGATATATACACACACACCTCCTGGCGCTTGTCGCCAATGTGGCAACTTTAGAGACGGCACCTCACCATCCATACATTTACTCTTATTTCACACTCACAATGAATCTAATTCTTTGTTATACCTATATTGATATATATTGTTTTGTATAAGTGTTTGATGGTATTTAATTGCACTATGTTTGTTTATTCACTTAAACATACTTAGTCCAGATATATATTTATGTGGATTATGTTTGTACTTTGGCACCTTGGATTTTGGTTTATTTATATTTTGTTTTCCTTTTTAAAAAAATGTTTTCCTTTTTTCCCTTTTGGTATGCACCAGCAGTCTGTGACCTGATATTGGCTTCTGGTGTGTCCAGTGATTGCGGGCCACCTCCAGCCAATCATTCAATCAGGTCACATGTCAGCTTTTGATCTCTATATATACTAAACAGTCTTAATGCATGTTAGCCATGAATAAGCACTAAGTCAGTGCGAAACGTCGGTTATCCTCCTGTTTCTGTTGCTGTGATCTGGTATGTTTTTGCTGTTCGTTTAAATAAAGACAACCTGTTTGGTTTGGAGTGCGGCCATCCATCCCTCATTTTACGCCAAAGCTTGCCTAGTGCACTGCCAGCACCCTTGGAATCCTACACCTGTGTATGACCCTATAGCAGACCCACCTTGAGCGGTGATTTTTCTTCTTCCAAAAACGGAAAGGTTTCTTCACAGTAAGAGCTGTGAAAATGTGGAACAGACTCCCCCCAGACGTGGTTCTGGCCAGCTCAGTAGATTGCTTTAAGAAAGGCCTGGATTCTTTCCTAAATGTACATAATATAACTGAGTACTAAGATTTGTAGGTAAAGTTGATCCAGGGTTAAATCAGATTGCCTCTCTGGGGATCAAAAAGGAATTTTTTCCCCTGCTGTAGCAAATTGGATCATGCTCTGCTGTTTTTTTTTTGCCTTCCTCTGGATCAACTGTGGGTATGGAGTTTGGTGTATGGGATTGTATTGTGTTTTTTATGTTGTTTGTTTATTTTTTTGTGATTGAACTGGATGGACTTGTGTCTTTTTTCAACCTGACTAACTATGTAATGTAACTATGTAAGTCGGAAGAAGAACCCCCGAGCTGCCTAATAAATTACTTTAAAAAAACCTGTCTAGTGTGTTTTTTTTATTGACACTTTTTTCCTCCAGGTAAAAGGGTAGGGGGGGTACAGTACCCATACTCATTCACATAGGGTGGGGGGCCAGGGTCTGTGGGTCCCCTTGTTAAAGGGGGTTCCCGGATTCCGATAAGCCCCCTGCAGACCCCGACAACCAACGGGCAGGGTTGTCGGGAAGAGGTCCTTTTCCTCATCACCATGGGGACAAGGTGCTTTGGAGTGGGGGGGCCGCAGGGCGCCCCCCTGCCCCAAAGCAGCCACCCCCCATGTTGAGGGCATGCGGCCTGGTAGAGTTATGGAGGGGGGGGCGCTCGTCCCCACCCCCTTTCCTGACCAGACGGGTTGCATGCTCGGATAAGGGTCTGGTATGGATTTTGGGGGGACCCCTGCGCCATTTTTCGGCATAGGGGTTCCCCTTTAAATCCATACCAGACCCGAGGGCCTGGTATGCTCCTGGAGGGGGAACCCATGCCCTTTTTTTTAATTTAAAATTTGGCATGGAGTTCCCCCTCAACATCATCAGAGTACAGGTTGCATGCCAAAGTAGGAGCATGCAAGATGGCGTTCCAACTTTGATCCTACTTTAATGATATTCAATGGGCTGAAGTAGGATCAAAGTCAGACCAAAGTAGTACAGGGAGCAATTTCAAACTCGGTCCGACTTTTGTCGGACCAGTTAGGACAGCTCCCATAGGGAAACATTGATTTTCACACGTCATGCGACATGAGCTCCCAATGTCGGAGCGTTTGTCGCAGCAGTGTGAACCCGGCCTTATATACACACACACACACACACACACACACACACTAATTACAAGCAAACAGATCACAGGTGAGGATGGTTACCTTTAATAACCATTCAAACCCCTTTGTGTTAACTTGTGTGTATGTTATCAGGCCAAAATCACCAGGGTATGTTAACTTTTGATCAGGGTCATTTGGATAGTTTCTGTTGTCATAATGATTTAAAAAGAGTAAACACAGTTGATTGACAATAAATGGCTTCAGCCAGACACTAACCATAAGTGAAATAAAAGTTGTGTGTTATTCATATTCTCTAAAAAATAAGTTATATAAAAAAATATATATATAATATATATATATAATATATATATATAATATATATATATATATATATATATATATATATATATATATATATATATATATATATATATATATATATATATATATATATATATATATATATATATATATACACATACACATACACACACACACACACACACACACACACACACATACATATATTTTTATTATTATTTATTGTGGCAGTGGGACCCTGTCCTGTGTGCTGGGCTATTAGTTGGGACCCGACTATGGCTCAGAGCTTCACCCAAAAGACAGAAGGTCTGTACAGTGGAGTCAGATGGACTTCCATCTTCTCCGGAGTTAGAGGCTACATGGGGGCAGCCAGAGCATGCATGTCTGCCGGAGGCAGACTAAGGCCTGGTTCACACCTATGCATTTTTTTAGTGCGCTTTGAGTTTGGTAGAAACACATTACAGTCTATTTAACATGGTTTCCTATAGATGTAGTTCACATCTGTGCATTTTATGGAAAGGGCCAGGAACGTTTCTCTGGTTTTTGGTTTCATAGACTTTAATAGATCAAAAGCATGTATTGAAAAATGCAAAATGCACCTGCAATATGCAAACTGCAACCTGCATAGGTTTGAATTAGGTCTTAGGCTGGATTCACACTTGTGCATTTTTAGTGCTTTTTGCAGATTTGCACACTATAGCCCATTTTACATGATTTCCTATGGAACAAGTTCTGTAGTGCAAATCTGCAAAATGCACTAAAAATGCATAGGTGTGAATCCAGCCATAGTCTGTGACAGAGCAGCAAGCTGATCGTGGGTAACCTATGAGCAAGCTTGACTTTGAGGAACTATTTTGGTCTGAGAAGCAGACCTAAGGCCTAAGCGGGGGGGGGTAAGAATCTTCAGCCGATTGACAGCCTCAGCTCTGTTTAGCCTAGCCTTTATGCCCCTTTCACACTTTACTGGTTTTACCCCCGCTAGCAGCCGAGAAAGTGCTAAAAACCACCGCAAAACGCCTCTGCGCATTGCCGGCGGTATAGCCACGCCTTCCCATTGATTTCAATGGATGGGAGTGGTATACACACCGCTCCAAATATGCGGCTAGCAGGACTTTTTTTTACCGTCCTGCTAGCGCACCACCAGGGCTTTCACACTGGAGACACAGCAGCGGCTGTTTAGGGTCGGTTTGCAGGTGCTATTTTTAGCGCAATAGCACCTGCAAACCACTCCAGTGTGAAAGGAGTCTTAAAGATTTTGGATTTTTACGCCGCCGTACCTAACCTGGCTTTAGTTCGAATCATTAAAGATTTTGCACCATAAGTTACGGCGGTGTAGTCTATCTCTGGCGGCGGAATTCAAAACGGCAATTAGGGGGCGTTTCATTTAAATGAAGCGTGTCCCCGCGCCGAATGAACTGTGCATGCGCCGTCCCCGAAATTTCCCGCCGTGCATTGCGCTAAATGACGTCGCTAGGACGTCATTTTTTTTTAACATAGATGTGAATTACGTCCATCCCGATTCACGGACGACTTATGCAAAAAAAAATAAAAAATTAAACGCGGGAACGACGGCCATACTTAACATGGCAAGTCTAACTATACGCCGCAAAACACCAGCTTTAACTATACGCCGGAAAAAGCCGACTAGAGACGACGTAAAAGAATGCGACGGCCGCGCGTACGTTTGTGGATCGTCGGAAATAGCTAATTTGCATACCCGACGTGGAAAACGACGTGAACTCCACCCAGCGGACGCCGAAGTATTGCATCTAAGATCCGAAGGCGTACGTACGCCTGTCGGATCTAACCCAGATGCCGTCGTATCTTGGTTTGAGGATTCAAACTAAAGATACGACGTGGGTAATTTGAAAGTACGACGGCGTATCAATAGATACGCCGGCGTACTCGCTCTGTGGATTTGCCCCTTTGAATCTTTCCAAGAGAATCACTGGATTGTAAATACACTACTTAAATCTGGAGCTGCTATATTACCTTTTTTCGTTGCATACCGGCTTTCAATGAATCCGCCCAACTTTCATGCTCTCCTGCCGAGGGAAAACATAGTAAATATCATATATACAGCAGTATAGAATGTGTACAAAAGTAGATTGGATTCTGGTTTATGATGTGCGATTTAGAAATAAAATTGAAAATTAATCTATGGTCCAGCTCTAGCACTATGTGATCATTTGCGGCTATTGCAGATCTGTGTGTTCAGTGTGGTGTAATAAATGAATAAACTATCTGTTAGGGGTAGGGACAATTCTTGTTTGCAAAGTAACGTAATGCAGAGTGTGACACAATTAAGGACTGACGGTCTTCTTGCTGCCATTTAATCTCAAATGACATATGTGCCCATGTGTGTGGCCACCTTGTGGCTTTTGGACAATTGAGATCACTTATTTTACTTTGTCCACACCTTTAGCAGACATGTTTGTAATGATTCAAAATGTTTATATGCAAAGCTTGTAGTGCACACCACCAGCATAACATAAAAGCCATTACTAAAGCATAAGCAAAATTTTGATCGGGCTTCAAAAGATCAATAAAATGGGGCCATGCAAAGAACCATTAACAAATCAGTAATTTAACAGATATGTTCGCTCTAATGACAGATGTTGATTCCCTTTTTTTGGGAACAGAAAATCAACACAAAAGTTTTATCAGTGTCTATTCTAACTGCCATTAACAGTTATTAGTACTTTCAAATATAGACAAAAGCTAGGTTAATAACAAAAACAAATGATTTTATCAAACAGTAAGCACATTAAAAACAAGCATTCTCAACTTTGCAGTGTCGGTGTTCAAAACTTCTGTAAAGTGTATTGTCACATTAACATAACACTGCTTAGAATTGATAAAAGTGTTGTAGCCGCGCTATAATGTAAATGGAGAGCTACAATAAAAGACTAAAGCCTTGTGTCCTTTCCTGTGATATTACTTTGCGATTCATTCTTTAAATAGGGGTCGGCAGCAGAGATATGAGGAACATGGAGTTCGAGGATTCAGTTAGCATTCCTTCTTTTAGGCACACACATCCTCAACTCATATGTTGTCATAATCATTCTTTTGTAGCATGTTATTGTTTTATTTAGCTTTATATATATATATATATATATATATATATATATATATATATATATATATATATATATATATATATATATATATATATATATATATATATATATATATATATATATATATATCACTTCTGACACATTTTTGGGACCATTGGCATTTTTATAGCGATCAGTGCTATAAAAATGCATTGATTACTGTAAAAATGGCAATGGCAGGGAAGGGGTTAGCACTAGGGGGCAAAGAAGGGGTTAATTATGTTCCCTAGGTGTGTTCTAACTGAAGGGGGGTGGGACTGACTAGGGGAAATGACAGATCGCTGTTCATACATTGTATGAACAGCGAACGGTCATTTCTCCCCCTGACAGGACCAGGAGCTGTGTGTTTACACACAGCTCCCGGTTGTCGCTCTGTAACGAGTGTCGCGAGTGCCTGGCGGTGATCGCGACCGCCTGGCACGCGCATCGGCACCAGGGGCGAGCAAGGGGGGCGCGCCCTATTGGTTGCAATGCGAAATGACGTATAGCTACGTGATCTCGCGCAGCCGAGCCGACCTGCTGCCGTATAACTGCGGCGACTAGTGGTTAAAAAAAAAAAAAAAAAAATTAAGGTTAGCAGCAACAAATAATGTAGCTGCTGACTTTTAATATAAGGACACTCAACTGTCCAGGGGTCCCGTGAGGTCTGCCCCATCGGCTCGGGTGCAGGAACCGCCATTGCAACCAAAGGAAACCGGCAGTGAAGACTTCTGGCTTTACAGCTGGTTTAATACTGTGCATGTGCGAGTCGCTTTGTGCTTTCTGAATGGCCCTGTCGTCCCGAAAAGCAGCAGGGGATAGAGGAGACACCCCCCCTTCTTGGATAGTGCCACTGCTGTGAGGAGGCTGTGACCCATTAGCAAATCACAGCCTGCCTTTTGCAGCTGTAGCCAATAGGGGCATGGACAGCAGAAGATGTACACAGATGGGAAAAGTACCCCCGCCTTCCCACTGTGTTCGTCACAAATACCCTGCCCCTCTTTCAACACTCACACTCCATGCACAACCCCAGGATAGAACAGGGAGGAGCCTTTGCCGTTATGCGACTTCTGGATTAAACAAACAAAAAAAGGTACCAGAATTATTAGAATTACTGTATTTATTGGCGTATAACACTCACTTTTTTTACCCTGTAAATAGAGGGTAAACTGTGCCTGCGTGTTATACGCAGGGGGCTGTGGAAAGTTTTTTTCCTGAAACTTCCCTCTTAAAGTTAGGGTGCGTGTTATATGCCGATAAATACGGTAATTAAAGGATGGCTATAATTGTTCTCTACGATCCCACTGTAAGTAGGCTAACTAGGGACTGTAATATGTATTGTGAATAGAGCAGTGCACATGCACTGCTCATTTCAGACAAACAAAAGTGAGGGGGAAAAGGAGACATTCAGGAGCTCATGGAAGATTTTACAAGAAAATGAAAATAAAAAAACAGTAAGAAACGATGTCGTGAAAAATAAATTACAGGGCCATTAAAGGGTAAGTTCACTTTTACAGAAAATCTATAAGGTGAACTTGCACTGGACCCCTCCCCATCCCGCTATCACCCACTGTGACACATTCAGTCGCAGCTTCACTAGTCCAAGGTTTTGAAATGTCTGCGGTAGGGCCGAAACAACCAATCGATTAATCGACAACCAATCGATTAATCGACAACTAATCGATTATGAAATTAATCGATTACAATTTTCATAATCGATTAATCGGCCAGTAACCTAATGAGGTTAAAAAAAACTAAAATTAGTCCCTTTATAGTACAAAAAAAATCGCTACTGTAAATATTACTTTCACTGTCCCACAGTAAAAAAAAATTAACACCCCTTACAGTAGCAATTATTTGCTCTTTTTGTACTTATTTTTGTTTTTTTAACCCCATTATGTTACTAAACATCTCAGGCCTGGGTTCACACATCTGTTTTTGGTGCTTTTTGCAGAAACACACTACAGTTCATTTACATGTTTTCCTATGGGACACGTTCACATCCATGATTTTCTTTCAGCTGCTGCGTATTTGGAAATGGCAAGGACTTTTTAATGCAAAACGGTGCTATTTTGTTCTTTTTGGTTCAATATACCTCAATGGAGAAGCTGCAGAAAAGCATGTAATGTGTTTTTGCGGCAATTTGTGTTTTGTAATCTGCCCAACAACAAATTGGCCCAAAAAAAAAAAAAAATTCAATTTTTTTTTTTTTTTTTAAAGGCTATTATCCGATTAATCGAAACAATAATTGGCCAACTAATCGATTATGAAAATAATCGTTAGTTGCAGCCCTAGTCTGCGGCTTAATCTGCTAAACATATCTTGTAAAAGGTACGTATAGAAGGGATTGAAATTAGTCGACACCGATCAATCAGAACCCGCCTAGCCCGTCCTGTCAGCGCAGGATAAGAGGAGAGAAAGTCGCCAGGAAAGTGCAAATCCCTGGACCGGTAAAGCGGCAGACCTGATGTCTCACAGCGGGTGATTGCAGAACTCGGGTACAGCGGGACAGGGGGGGAATCTAAAATACAAGTTCACTTTACAGATTTTCTGTAAAGGTGAAGTTACACTTTAAGTAGTGGATGTGTATGGATTATTTTTGAAAAATGAGGATATTGTTTAGTGCCACTTTAAGCCTTTTTTTCTAGTTTTGAACAGAGCTGGAAAGGTTATAAACCAGTCAGATGTTTACTGCAATCTAGGGCTCGGTTAGTGAAATTTCTCCTTACTTAAAAAAGGTCAGAGTGACAATGTCATCCCATGACAAGGTATGAGGGAAGACCTGCAAAAGAGATGTAGACCGCAAGAAAATGCTGCCAGAGGTTCTTGCTTAGTCCCCCTCTACAAATAAAAACATTTGTTTAGGTTTGTTGCAGATTTCCCCTCACCGCTTTTCTTACTAAACAGTTTTCGCTATGGGGGGAAATCTCTCAAATGGAGACCTAGATATAAGCAAAAACCTGGACACTTTAAAGCTGGGGCCAAGAAGCAGCTTATACTTACCCTTCACTCCTCTGCTACCGTGTTCAACTACCAGAAACAAAGAAACAGCATTTTACTCACTTTGCTTTCTAAACAGTGACAGCACTAGTGCCCAGCAAAAGGCACCCAGTGTGGTCACATGAGGGCATTGACTCATGCTCTGTTGCAATTCAGAGGTTACATAGGGCTTGAAATCCTCACCCCTGGCAGCCAAATAAAGCGATTAGGAAGTGAAATGAATATAAGCACATGCAGCAGACTGGGCTGTCATTAAAGTAAAACCTGTTGTTTTGGTCTGCATGGAGACAAACAAAATGGTTCACATTAAACCAGGGTTCCACCCAAAAGTGGAACTTCTGCTGTAAGGCCTCCTCCCCAGTTAATTTTTGTGAAACTGAGCTTTGAGGGGGGGGGGGGGGGGGGGTGCAGGTACCCAAATTTTGACAGCTACCCGCTGCCCCTCCGTTTCGATTGTTAGGTTATCGGAAGCAGAAGTTCTCCTACCCTCTTCCACCCGAAGTCTTCTGAAACAAATGAGAGGTCCTAGAAGACTTTGGGAGCAATCACAGCGCGCAGCTCTACTCGCTCATGCGCAGTGGGCATCAAACTGTGAAGCCGCAAGCTGTTATAGCCAGGTGCCCATAGTAGAGATGCCTGCGCCGCTGAGGGAGAAAAGGGAGTGAAAACTGCTGCGCTGGGATGAGTGCATCGCTGGACCTTAGGACTGGTGAGTGCATGTTTATTAAAAGTCAGCAGCAACAGTTTTTGTAGCTGCTGACTTAACACAAAAATTACTGGAACTCCGCTTTAATTAATCATGAACTACATCAAATCTTTATGTGCCTGATATATATAGCCAATAACTGGCAAATTCATTGGTCAATGGATATTATCGATAATATTCATCCTCATCACATCAATAACACCCTAATGGTACTATACAGCAAAATAAAAATAGGATTTTTTGTACTCACCGTAAAATCCTTTTCTCTGAGTCCATGGACGGACACAGCTCCTTGAATCTTGACAAGTGGGGTTATGTTCCCTGTTTACAGGAGAGGACTAGGCAGAAACATGTTAGATAATTAAATACATGTTACAATAACAGAGTTGAACAGCCCCGCCCAGGGGGCGGTCCCTCCAGACATGACCCTCCTCACTGCAGCATGCAGCCTCAGTTCGTAACAAGCAGTACAAACCTGAAAAGGAGGGGTGGGTGCCGTGTCCGTCCATGGACTCAGAGGAAAGGATTTTACGGTGAGTACAAAAAATCCTATTTCTCTTATCGTCCATGGACGGACACAGCTCCTTGAATCTTGACAAGTGGGACGTCCCCAAGCAGTGTCAAAAACGAGGGGTGGGAAATATATCAGTAAAACCAATTTTAACTTCACCCCAAAACAAGCAGAGCTCCTCAACAGAGGAGGTGCAACTTTAAACAGCTGCCGGCAAAAACTAGCGGCCGAAAAAAGCATAAGATGCACTCACAGCAACCATGTAAATTCTGGAAAAAGCGCGAACGGACGAGTAAGTCGCCGCCTCGCCCACCTGTGAGACCGACGCATGATGTCGAAAAAAAAAACAGGAAGCACCAATTGCCCTGGTCCAAAGTGCCGTGACCGGAAAGGGGGGCCCGCCCCTTAAGAGCATAGGCCTGTATGACAGCCTGCCTGATCCACCGAGAAATGGTGGTCGACGGGACCGCCAGGCCCTTTTGTGGACCAGACACGACACAAAAGAGAGTCAGATCTCCGAAACGGAGCCGTAGCAGGCTGATACACCCGCGAAGCGCGTACCACGCCTAAAGTATGAAAGGCAACCTCCGTAGGATGCGCCGGCCGAGGACAGAAGGATGGGAGAACAATGTGCTTATTGCGGCGAAAGGCCGAAACCACCTTCGGAAGAAGGGAAGGTCGCGGGCGCACCACCACCTAATCCTTATGGAGGATCAAGCATGGCGGCTTGCAAGACAAGACTGCCAACTCAGAAACCCCTCTAACAGGGGTAAAGGCCACTAAAGGGGCCACCTTCTGAGACAGTGTCAAGAGAAAATCTCTCTGATGTTTCCAAAAGGAAGGTTCCTGAAGAACCAAGAGCACCAGAGTCAAAACTCATGGGGGAAGAGATGTGCCAAGAGGGGAAAGTATATGACAAACCCCCTGCACACAAAAAGGGACCCACCAGGGAACAGGCCGCAAAAAGGCCACTGAAAGAACACAGCCAAGGCTGAAATCTGCCCTCAAACGGTGCTTTAAGCAATTTTTAGATCCACTCCAAGCTGTAAAAACAGCAGGACCCTGGACACATTACGTCCGTGGACGTCACTCCATCCCTTCGCCCCAAGAGATGTAGGCCTGCCAGGTGTGACAGTAGATCCTCCGGAAGAAGACTACCGTGCCCTCAGCATTGTTGAGACAGTCGGACAGACCCCGGTCACTTAAAGTCTGGCTTCCAATAGCCATGTTGAGCAAGTCAGTGACTGTACAACAGTAGGAAGTATGGGACCTCGAGACAGAGGGACCTCTTGCCCTGGCAATCGCCAGGGTACCTCCGCTACCAGGCGCCCGATATCAGCATACCAAGGACGCCAAGGTCAATCTGGAGCGATTAGAATCATTGGGATCTCCTCAGCCTCCACTCTGTGGAGCAGCTGAGGAAGCAACTACAATGGAGGAACGGCAAAAAGTCGCCGATACAGACCCCACATCGCGACTTACGCGTCTGTACCAGATCACTAGACCTGGCCACTAACTTCGACACCCTTGCGGTGGAGACCAGAGGCCAGGAGATCCATGCCCTGTGAGGCTCACCTCCTTGCAAGGGAGCCAAAACACCCCAAGCACAAAGACCAGTCGTCATGGTCCAGCATATAGTGACTCCAGTAGTCCGACTGCCGGTATACCTGATGGTAGACCGAAGCCACGGCTGAAACCAGATTGGACGACCTTGCAATCTCCTCGACCACGAGGAGAAGCATAGCCTAATCCCCTAAAATAGTAGGACAATGAACGGTAGATAGCACCTGGTATTCCGAGGCGGTCTCCCACCCAGGCACTAGCCAGGCCCGACCCTGGGTAGCTACCGAGACCAGACGAGAGACCAGATGAGAGCGGGCACATTCAGGGAGGTGTGGCCGTAGGTCCACGCAAGTCCAGCGACTCAGGGCCGACTGGACCGACTGGTTGTGAGGTTCACAACCCGTGAGGCTGGCATCCGTCGTAAACACCGACCACTGGAAGGAAGAAACAACTTCCCGGACCGAAGAGTCCGGGATCTCTGTCACCAACTCAGAGAGACTGACTAGGTGGCGCACCGGAATCTGATGATTTCAGAGACAAGAGATTTTTACCACCTGGACAGTAATTCCTGTGGAAAACCTGAGTGTGGAACTGGGCATACAGTACCGCCTCGCAGGAGGCTACCCACGGGCCCCGGACCAGCAGGCGCCCAGAGAGAAGACAGATTGCGTGATGCCAATACCTTCACCGCAGACTGAAGAGTCTGCAATTTCTCCAGGGGAAGAAGGACCTTCGCCACCGAGGAGTCCGAATCAACCCTAGATACTCCAACACTGAGTCGGAACCTAGCAGGGCTGGGACAATGGGTGGGCAGGAGGGATGGCTGTCCTGGGCACTGTGGTATCATGTGGTGTAGGGGGGCACCATAAGCAGATTTGGGGGGAGGGAAACTGTGTTGGATGGGGGAATTTGGGGGAGGGTGGTATGGGGTTAGAATTGTTCTAGGAGGGGAAATTCTGGTAGGTGTGCTGGGAGCGGTAATTTGGGGGAATTTGTGTTGGAAGGGGGATGGGTGAAGAGGATTTTTGCTAGGAGGGAGTGATTTGTGGTGGGGGGGGGTTGTGCTAGAAAAGGCAATATGGTTCTGAGGAGGGATTTGTGCTAAGATCAGAAAACAAAATTTGGATTGTGGCGGGGGGATTTGTGCTAGGGCGGGGGGATTTGGAATGGGGGAGAAGTTTTGTACTTGGGGGGGGGGGGGGGGGGGATATGTGCTGAGGGCATAGGGGAAGAGAGAGGATTTGAGCTGGGGCAAACATTTTTGCCAGGAGGGGATTTTAGCAGGGGTGTGGCTTTGTACTGGGAGGAAGGGGGATTTATGTTTAGGGGTAGAACGCTGATTAGTGCTCAATTTTGTATTGGGAGGGGGGATTTTCGTTTACTGGCACATAATCGTACATCTTGGGGGGGCGCAATTTGGCATGATTGCCCTGAACTCCAGAAAACCTTGTCCCGGCACTGGAACCTAGCATGCACAGGATTTGAACCCTGGGTCACACACATGGAGGGCAGGCTTGCTGCCACTGAGCTACACCTTCTGGCCTAAACGTTTAACACCCACCCGAATCTTCAGAGGGTCTGAATGGGAATGACACATCCACTAGGTCCGAGACAGAAGCTGCTCTAAGAAGAAAGTCGTCCAGGTAGCCAATGAGGCAAAGTTAGAATAAGTTAGAATAAGTTAGAATAAGTTAGAATAAGTTAGAATAAGTTCGAGCTCCCAGCTGAAAACCCCATGGTGCTTACACCAGATCAAAAGGGAGGACCACAGGCTGACAGAGACCCTCTCTCATCACGAAACACAGAAAAAAACACTGAAATGCGCAAAACGGGACATGCATGTATGCGTCCCTGATGTCCGAGGATGCCAGGACGTCCCCCGGATGGAGCGCAGCTACCACCGAACGAATGGATTCCATGCGGAACTACCCGACGTTCACAAAAGGTATTTAGGGCCTGAGGCCCATAGAAAACCCCAAACCTCTCGTCCTGCAGGAAATGTAAAATTACCCCGCAGCTTAGCAAGTCCCACACTGCCCAAGGCAGACCGACGGGCCGGGAGAGGAAGACACAAGGAAAGAACTTTGTTCTGTGGATAGGAGGAAACCCTATCTAGTACTCCGAAGAGACAACCTCACAGACCCACTGGTCGGAGAGCAGGGAGGTTTCACCGAATTGTGAACCTGCAAGCCGCCCCTCCCACCTAGAGACAGGGAGGGAAGGCTACATACATTGGCAGGATTTGGGTGCCGGCGTGATCGGCTTACGCACCCAGGGACGGATTAGTCCCCCAGCTGGGCCTTTGACGGCCTGGGAGGGTTGCCCCCTAAATAATACAAACACACATAGTGTGTATGTATATTATGTAGGTGCATGCACACATGCCTTTGGAGGAAACCGGAGTTCCCGGAGGAACCCACGCAAACACAGGGAGCGACAATGCAAGCTCCAGGCAGATTGGCGTCAGTGTCCGGATTCGAACCAATGACTCTCTTCCTGCCAAGTAATGGCGTTAACCACTACACCGTGTGCATAAAACCATTCTGAAACAGAAGCCCTGGATAACAAGGGCGCAGCATTCAATGAAGCATCACAGACCTATATGAGGCCCTGGACCAGCAGGTCCGCTAGCCTAATAACTTCGGGAGAGAGTCGGAGCACCTACACTGTCTGGTGCAAAATGCTCACTCCGTGAGTTGTATACAGCAATAGGGGTCAGGACTACTCCAAGATGGCCGCAGGAGCGTTCAGAACGCGGCCACTGGAAAAAGGCTGACCGCAATGTAAAGCTGCGCCATAGCACGGCTACGACAAAATGGCCGCCAATGGGAGTTTTCAATGTAATTGAAAAACCTCCCATAAAAAGGTGCCAGCGCCGACTGAGACCCCAGAGTAGTGGCCACAATAGGCCGCAAGTCAGACCCCAGCATGGTTAACATGGAACGGGTCAGTACTTCGGATCTACCAGTCAGATCCATACAAGTGGGGGTTCCCGCAATAGGGAGAGTGGTCACCTATACATGACACCCGGAGGGTCCACCACCGGAGAAGAAGCCCACCTTTTGAAAAGGCTCTCCTCAAAGGGGCACTGAACCGCCCGGTGGTGAGAGACTACAAAATCCCTCAGCGGCTGTTCTCATTCCGCCCCTTAGAAATTATCAAAGAAGGGCACAGAAGGAAAAAACCTACACAGAGTGGTCTGATTTGTGTGATCCAAAAAAGGGCGAGCCCTCGGCGGAAACCCAGCTGCACTATCCAGCTTAAGAGAGTCCCTTGCAGCAGTGAAAAGCGCACCCATAAATGCCTTATCCTGCTTTTCTTTTTTTTACCCAGGTACCTGGTCCATGGCTCCATAACAGAGCATTCCCCAGGGGATAACGGGGGAAGGGGGCACTCTTTTACCGCCCGTCCGCAGTTCACCCCCACCCTGGCACAAACGTGTCCAGGACTAACAATAAAACCTCTGTGGGAATCCCAGGTGCTAACACCTGCTGCCACCACCAGCATGTTGGACCCAGATACTGACTCCAAATATTAATAATATTTACATAGTGTGTATGTATAATATGCACACCTGTCCTTACAAATAAACAAAAGCTCCTAGTGCCCTATTCAGGGCCTATCACCCACCTGCTGCGCTGATCAGGGGTACCCAGGAGACTCACCTCAGGAGGAGACTGCCCAGCGCTGCCGTCCACTCTCAGCACACAGCGGGAGAGGAAAAGAACTGAGGTAACGGTGCGGCATCTGCAGGGACCTGTGTGTCAAATGGCGGCAAAATGCTGCGTTTAAACAGGAAAAGCCTCCTAGGGCTTTTTAACAGTGAAAAACCCCTCACAGGAAAGCCCCATACAAAAAAGAAAAAAAAAAAACACAGGCCATATTACACAGTCCCCTCAGAAAGACCCCTCCCCCCCTGACAGTGGCAATGTTAGCAATGCAGCAAGGGAAAAGGAGCAGGGAAGGGAGGAGAAGAGGACCCCTGAACCCCAGCCGTACCAACCCACCAAAGCGGGAGGGACTGTACTTACCCGTCCGAGCGAGGACTCGCTGACGCGTTCCTGACAGAACTACAAATCGCAATGGAGGTAGCTGTCGGCCCGGTCCACTGTGAGTGAGACAACACCACAGCCCAGTCATATGTGGACCTCGGAGCAAAGCTCATCGGCCACCCCAGGAGTCATGGGGTATGGCGTGGCAGACCCAGCCTCTTTGCAAAGGTGTGCCCATGCTTGCTGGACGGACTGAGTAGACAACAAGGATCTATATTATCCAGTCTGTCTCTCAGCCGACAGTTGAAAAAATATTCTTCAAGAAAAAGTAAAATAAAATAAAATTTCTCCTCAGGGCGCTGGGCCCAAAGGGAGCCATACATCCTCCTTGCTCGGCAGAACGAAACTGAGGCTTCATGCTGCAGTGAGGAGGGTTATGTCTGGAGGGACCGCCCCCTGGGCGGGGCTGTTCAACTCTGTTAATGTAACATGCATTTAATTACCTAACATGTTTCTGCCTAGTCCTCTCCTGTAAACAGGGAACATAACCCCACTTGTCAAGATTCAAGGAGCTGTGTCCGTCCATGGACGATAAGAGAAATATTAGGTTTATCCACTAAACGACCACAAGCTTTTTCAAATAAGCCAATCACTTAACACAAGCAGCACAAGGGGAATACATCCATGCCGCAAAGCTTTACCTGCTGCATCTTTCCTATCCTGCAGCCAGGAAAACGAACCTAGAAATTAAAAGATCATTCAAGACATTTAACACCAGATATGCCCAATTTTGAAGTTAGAGGGTATTTTATAGCATTTTGGAAATGTTGTTCTTCCTCATTTTCTACTTTACAGACTAAAACACACAATTTCGAAAACTTGTTTTTTTGTCAGTTGTATATGAAATATTACATATGACTATTATTTATCCAGTTATAGCCAGTTTAATGCCTAATCTGTCCCTTTTCCCTCAGTCTGGAGTTTCAATTAGACAGTCTGAATACAAAAGCTTCTGCTCTGTGATATCAGCATCATGGGTGTACCTTGAATTAAAGGCGTTCTATAATCACCAAATACACTGAGCCCGCTCTTTTCAAATCGTGACAGCAGGTACGGGGAGAAAATCCCCAGCCTGCTGTCACATAAAGGGGGGGGGGGGGGGTTGGCTGCAGGATTCGGAACATGTTACATGTTCCCAAAAGTGAACCTATCCTTTAATAGGAGTAGACTATATAAAAAAAAAACACGAATGATATTTAAAAACTTTGGCCATAGACTCACTTTAAAGTGGAGGTTCCATCAAAAAAACAATTTTGTTTTAAACTGTAGCTTACGACTAAAAAACTATTCTTTTTACTCATCTGGAAATGCCTGTTGCTATGCAGTCCCACGAAATCTGCCTTTGAAACCACCTAGAATTCTGACATCTCCCTCTAATGCTCCTGGGAAATGTGTGTCATCATTTCCCAGGATGCAGTGCGCTACCCAATTATCACTCCCCATCCAAGACTTCCAGGAAGTGCTTGTAGGCTTCACAATGCCCAAAAGCAAAATGACAACGGTGTAGATATAGTTTTATAAACTATCTTTTTTGAATATCTATGCGGATCGGCGGCAGATTGTAAAATAGTAAGTGACCAGATTTATATTATAAAAACGCAGGATGAAAAGACATACATTTAAAAAATGCTAATTGTAGTTTGAACTCCGCTTTAACTGTAATAATATTATATTATATATACACACACATACAGTACAGACCAAAAGTTTGGACACACCTTCTCATTCAAAGAGTTTTCTTTATTTTCATGACTATGAAAATTGTAGATTCACACTGAATGCATTAAAACCATGAATTAACACATGTGGAATTATACATAACAAAAAAGTGTGAAACAACTGAAAATATATTTCATATTCTAGGTTCTTCAAAGTAGCCACCTTTTGCAGCAGACACATCTCTAGAACTGTTAAGAGGAGTCTGTGTGAATCAGGCCTTCATGGTAGAATCGTGTTCGATTAATCGATTTATTTTTTAATCGATTAATCGACTAATCTACTAATTTCGATTAATTATAATGCACATACAGATCCAACTACTTTTAGCTGATATCCTTACATTGCAACTCTGCATTAGTCAGTGGTATATACTATATACAATCACCCGAAACTAGTTAGTTTCCACAATCCATGACTTAACTTCACTGTTCACACAAATACGTTTTAAATTCAAATTGTAGAACTGACGCAAGTAATTTTTTCTTATTAAGCTTTAAGAAAAACTTAGAAAGTTAGTTTAACTTTAATTATACATCAGACAGGAGGCTCATATCTTATGCATTATCTTTCTTTAATAATGCCCATAGCAGAAATACAGTAAACATTTATTGTAACTTAAAAAATTCAAAGAACTACCCTTCCCAGCAGTCCCTGGGCCAGTGTAGCCCCTCCCAGACCGTAGCCTATATAAGGGACTGTCTGAGGTAACCTACTCCTCTTTCTTTCTGCTCATAGCCAGAACTCAGATAAGTACATTACTCTATGTTTATAATTTTTATGTAGGCTTGCTTGTTATTTGGTTATCAGCAGCCCCTTTTTTAATTTGTGTAGATCCTAATGTCACATCGTCTTTCCACAGGGTGCTGGGGATCCCCCCCCCCCTCCCACCCCGGCTTTTATTACAGCTACGGAGGTTTTTCCCTCCTCCGCTATTCCCTTCAACTTCCACCTGTATCTACATATACCCTCTGATCCCCTCAGACCTTCATCTGTGTGTTGTTCTATCAACCTTCTGTCTTATGAAGCACAACTGATATTTCTAAAAATGATAAACGTTTAGTTTTTGCTGTATGTTTTTCCCACTTTGCTATCTGTGCCACCCGTTTTGTAGAGAACGCGGTTTCCTCTGATGTGTACATCTTACAGTCATTGGGCTTCTTTATTTGTTTATTTTACAATATACCGCTGCTTTGCTTCTTTTGTTTCCCCCCGGTGCGCTCTGCACACTGCTCGTTTTCTGACTGGAGGTAGGACGGCGCCATTTTAACATCTCGGCGCCTTTTTTCCTACCTCCCTTCTTCTCCTCAGAGCGTCTCATCTCTGAGGGGGGCGTGGCGGTGAGAATCTCCCTGCACAAATCGCGCTATTGTCGCGAATCGACGGCGCCATTGCTGCGGACCTGTCCTGGGGACCCCATCCTCCGTGTGCTAGGCCGTCTCTCCCCATCGCCGCCACGCCAGGGTGCGGGCGGCTGTATGGTTGGAACTCTGTGTAGATCTCACTGATCTATGCGAATCACGTTAGGCCGTAGTCTCGCAAGACTACGGCCCCGAGCCTCACGTCTAGCTCTCCTTGTGGTGGGGAATATCTCCCCTCATCTAACTTCTGTCACTCACACCTAGCTGGTGGGGAATTCCTCCCCTCCCCTGCTTCTGTCACTCCTTCACCTTCAGTTACATTAACATCAGTTCTTGTTCTGGGAATTTATTCCCCTGTAGTCTATTCTACATATAATGAATATATTAATACATGTAAATAAATAATAAATTTAAATAATTATACGAATGAATAAATTATTGACTTATTAAATAAATATAAATACATCAATGAACATAAATGTCTATAAATAAATAATTTATACAATCTATATGATTGAATAAATAAATAAATATATAAATATATATAATAAACAAATTTTAAATATAAACTATTAAACTATACTTTATATATAATTGAATAAATAAATACATATATATATATATATATATATATATATAAATAAACAAATTATAACAATAATTGAATGAATTATAGAAATTACTATACAAGTTATAGTACATAACTTCCGTATCTTCCTGTGCTGCACGGCCGTGCTGTCCGCAGACAGCTGACTCCTCTCCTGTGGCTGGCGACAGATCCTTTACTCCCTACTGGTGCCACTGAAGTGGTGGACGTAGCCCGGGAAGGCCCTACCTACCTCAGTGCTGCACTGGTTCCTGAGCTGGTCGGTAGGTCCGTCCAGACTACCAGGGCATCGGTTGTTCCAACCCACATGCACCCCTATGTCCAGATCTCCCGGCAAGGATATAACGCCCCTGAGTAGGGCATGACGTCCCGTATGCGCCGTCACATTAATGTGGCCTCCGTCTCCCCGGCAGGGGAAGTAATTAACATGCCCCAGGCAGTACCCTCCCAGGACTGCCGACCCATTGACTCCCCGACAGGGGAAGTAAATAACATGCCCCAGGCAGTACCCTCCCAGGACTGCCGACCCTCTGACTCCCCGGCAGGGGAAGTACATAACATGCCCCAGGCAGTACCTTCCCAGGACTGCCGACCCACGGACTCCCCGGCAGGGGAAGTAAATAACATGCCCCAGGCAGTACCCTCCCGGGCCTGCCGACCCACTGCCTTCCCGGACTCCAATCGACCCCCGAGCCTCGGGGAGATGCACATGCAGAGGCAGCGATCCGCTAGACGGACTGAGCCAGACTCCTCGTGGACTCTTCCAGAGTCGTCCGCGGAGTACGAGGCGGCTAACACCTTTGAGTCTGAGGATGAAAATGATGATGATAATGATGATGATTATGTGAGCAGTGGGCACATGGCGCTCCATGACGACGCCAACCCTAGGTCCCAGGGTAAAACCTTATTGGACTCTTGTGGAGTACCATTTTTCGATCAGGAGGTGATTGGCCACCCACACTCCGGTGACTGGGCACCTCTACCTGAGGTGATCCAATAGATCGAATGCTGGACCCGGAGATCGATCGGTACGCTAACCGGACAAGTTGAGGGTGGAATACTCACCCTTCCATTACCAAATACGGTGGTGCTCACTCCAGAGGTGGATCCCATAATCATTCAGTATTCCAGGAAGGGAATAGAGAGGGCCTTTGGGACCTCACAGTACTGGATCTTAGATCTCTGGACCTATCACCTAACCCTACGCCTTAGTGAGCAGGCTACCGCCTCTGTAAGCCGGTTGACCTAGCACAATGGGATCACGCTAATTGATGATATCTTTAAGACGGTAGGACAAATGGAGTTATATTACTAGGCGTATACCTGGTTCACCATCCCATTCGGTTTTTCAAACCTAAACACCGTCCTAATGGACAACAGGTTGCTAGACCTTGGACCAAACAGCCAATAGTAGAGATGGACCCGCTCTCTTTGAACTTCCTCAACAACATCTTCCCGATCAGGAAGAAGAAAGGCGGTTTTTCGTCCGGTGGGAGCTTGAGAAATCTCACCAACTTACTGCCCTGTGGAACAAGGGTGAGGTTGAACATCTACTTGAACGACCTACTTCTAATGGCTGGTTCCCCTCGCCTAGCGAGCGAACACGCCTCCTGGATGGTCGGATCGTTTCGCGATCTGGGACTCCTTATAGATCACGAACACCTATTATCTCCCCATTTCAGGAGATAGAGTTTTTGGGGTTCTTGGTGTACACCAACCGAGCGATCCTTCGGCTACCCATACCCAATTAGCCGCCATCCGCAGACAGTTTTATGCTGGGCAGCAGCGGGTGTCCTTACGCGGACTGACTCGCTTAGTCGGCCTGTTCCCGGTGTCAATCCAGGCCACTCTCCAGCCCCTCTTCACTGTCGAACCCTCCAGAGACTCGAGACTCTACATCTTCGCTAGGGGCTTCGCTATACAAACTAAGTGAAGCCATGGTGGACCTAAGGTAGTGGTTACGTCATGCCGTCAAACGGAACGGCGAGACATTTTCAACTCCTCACCAGATTTCGTCATAGGGTCGGATACCATGGTGGACCTAAGGTAGTGGTTACGTCATGCCGTCAAACGGAACGGCGAGACATTTTCAACTCCTCACCAGATTTCGTCATAGGGTCGGATACCAGCCGCCTCGGCTGGGGTGCTCGGTGCAGTCCCTCGTCCTCCGGTAGGACATGGTCCGCAGAGAACCCTCGGCTGCACATCAACACGTACACCCCTGACGGCCTTTTTTGCCATCGGAAGTCTGTTGCCACGCACGTCCATCTGCTGTGTGCTATTGCCTTCGGACAACGTACCCGCAGTCCGGTACATCGATCGCTTGGTGGGCCCCTGATCCAGAATCCTAGCGGATCTAGTAAGACTTCGGGCACTTCTGCCTGGAATGCAACATCGTCCCGATTGCGGGATATGCCACAGACTATCCCTATAGGGTGGCAGATTGGATTCTCGTTACCTGACCGATTCCAACGATTGGCGACCGCACCGGTCAGGGTCCCTGATCCTCGCTCACTTCGCGGATCCTTCTCTATGGACCTGTTCGTTCCCCGTATCAACCACCAGTTTCCGCGCTCTTACAACCGGAGGCCGGATCCGGAGGCGCACCATGTGGACGCCCTCCACCAAACGTGGTCACAGGGGACACATTACACGTTCCCCTGTTCCCGGTGACCCTCAGGGTCCTCCTTCACTTAGCGAGCCGGAGGGCATCAGTCGTGCGGTTCACTCCGTGGTGGCCGACGCAGCCATGGTTTCTCCTCCTTCTGAGGACGACGGTGGAACTCCCCAGGTTGTTTCCTCATTCCCCCCACCTCCTCGCTGGTCCGAACGGGGATCTGCACCCTCTACTCACGAAGCACATCCTACCTCTCCTCACATGGTTAGTATCGGGGTTTCCGGTCGCAGACTACGACCTTTCGGGAACAGCTAGGGATTCCCTGCCTTGGACTGGGCCCCGGGACTAGATCGGCAGCTCGATCTACCTGGGGACTCTGGGTTACTTGGTGTGATCAACGACGGGTCGACCCCGTTCAAGCGCCAGGGTCTGTAATAGCCAATTATCTGGCGGACTCTTTGGATCCGTTGGTGTGTCAATTTTGAAGGCGTTAAGTTTAAATCGCCCAATGTACCAGCACACTTGGGATTTTTCCAAGGTCATGATCATGTTCTCGGGCTGGGGGACGTTGACACTCTGTTTTGAGGTTCCTGTCTTTCGAGCTTACTGTCTTCTTGTGTCTGATTTCCATCATCGTGGGTCAGACGTCAAGGCTTTGGACATATCCAGGCGTCATTCCTCGTCTCAGAGACTCAAGTCTTTTTCCGTTGTGCGTTGGACCAGACGGTACTTCGATCGGTTTTCTACCCGTTCTTCCCCGCACATCCACAACTGTATGTGGTCCGCTGTCTACAGACTTATATGTCCTTGACAGCCTCGCTGCGATCTTCGCAAGTCTTTCAACTCCTCGTTTCCTACGTTAATCCTCTCTTCCCGGTTTCCTCTGTGACTTACTATAGCGGCGGACTGTTGTCAGCGACCGCTTTTCCGCCAATCCCGCTTTGAACAGGAGGTACACATATCTATGTCAGTGTTGTGGATTATTTTGATTGTTATTGGTCATATGCATTGTTATAGCTTTGAACTTGCATAAGATATGAGCCTCCTGTCTGATGTATAATTCGAGATTTTCCTAGCTTGTGACGGAAAATATTAATTATATGAAGACAGGAGGCGAGTATCTTCCCTCCCAACCCAACCCTGTCACGAGGTTGTCTCTCTCTCGTTCTAGACTGATGAACCACGCACCCTGCAAGTCGGAGGCTGGTACGCCCCGGGAGTTCGTTTTCACTATCCCCGTTGGGATTGCTGTCCGTTTCGATCCATGGGTTTAGTTCACCGCAGATGGAGGTTCCTACTGCGTTCCAGATCCGGAGTCGGGATGCCGTTGACTGAATCCGTTGGTCCATGTTCCTGAGGACAACTGACCGGTCGGCTCCGAATGGTTTGGGTTTCCTATGGTCCCCGTTGGGATGAAGTTGGTCCGGATGAAGTTGGTCCGTGTTGGCCTTGTCCTTTCGTTTCCTCCAGATTCGGATGTTGTGTTTCGGTCGGAAGGTTCCCGGCAGCCGCGGAGATGTCTAATTGGACTTTCGGTTCCTGTTTACACTAATTTGCATGAAGAAAGAGGAATAGGTTACCTCAGACAGTCCCTTATATAGGCTACGGTCTGGGAGGGGCTACACTGGCCCAGGGACTGCTGGGAAGGGTAGTTCTTTGAATTTAAGTTACAATAAATGTTTACTGTATTTCTGCTATGGGCATTATTAAAGAAAGATAATGCATAAGATACTCGCCTCCTGTCTTCATATAATTAATATTTTCCGTCACAAGCTAGGAAAATCTCGAATTATAAAACGTATCTAGTATATTGACGGTCAGTCACTTTATAGTAGGCAAGTAGGCATCAATTTAGCCAGTTACACAGACATACCATTTACATTTTCTGGAAGCAGACATGATCGCATTTTTATTGACAATATACCCTCAAGAACTGAACAGTCTTTCACACGGAACAGATGTTGCCGATACACAAAGAATTGTCTGCACAAAACTGCTTAGGACAGGAAAACAATGGTTATTTTTGCCCCCTTCCCCTGATGGAGCCCGATGCATCCTCCTGCTCCACAGATGCAAAGGTACCTCAATCCAATGGGTGCAGTTTTCTCGCATCCAGCAGGGTAAGTCTCACTGTCCAGGCTGTCCGGTGATGTCAAGAATTTTGATCGATCAAAAGAATTTTGACCGATCAAAAAAATTAAAGATTAATCGAGGAATTAATCTTTAATTTCCCCAGCCCTAATATATATATATATATATACATACAGTGAGGAAAATAAGTATTTGAACACCCTGCTATTTTGCAAGTTCTCCCACTTGGAAATCATGGAGGGGTCTGAAATGGTCATCGTAGGTGCATGTCCACTGTGAGAGACATAATCAAAAAAAAAAATTCCAGAAATCACAATTTATGATTTTTTAACTATTTGTATGATACAGCTGCAAATAAGTATTTGAACACCTGTCTATCAGCTAGAATTCTGACCCTCAAAGACCTGTTAGTCTGCCTTTAAAATGTCCACCTCCACTCCATTTATTATCCTAAATTAGATGCACCTGTTTGAGGTCATTAGCTGCATAGACACCTGTCCACCCCATACAACCAGTAAGAATCCAACTACTAACATGGCCAAGACCAAAGAGCTGTCCAAAGACACTAGAGACAAAATTGTACACCTCCACAAGGCTGGAAAGGGCTACGGGGAAATTGCCAAGCAGCTTGGTGAAAAAAGGTCCACTGTTGGAGCAATCATTAGAAAATGGAAGAAGCTAAACATGGACTGTCAATCTCCCTCGGACTGGGGCTCCATGCAAAATCTCACCTCGTGGGGTCTCAATGATCCTAAGAAAGGTGAGAAATCAGCCCAGGACTACACGGGAGGAGCTGGTCAATGACCTGAAAAGAGCTGGGACCACCGTTTCCAACTGTTGGTAATACACTAAGACGTCATAGTTTGAAATCATGCATGGCACGGAAGGTTCCCCTGCTTAAACCAGCACATGTCAAGGCCCGTCTTAAGTTTGCCAATGACCATTTGGATGATCCAGAGGAGTCATGGGAGAAAGTCATGTGGTCAGATGAGACCAAAATAGAACTTTTTGGTCATAATTCCACTAACCGTGTTTGGAGGAAGAAGAATGATGAGTACCATCCCAAGAACACCATCCCTACTGTGAAGCATGGGGGTGGTAGCATCATGCTTTGGGGGTGTTTTTCTGCACATGGGACAGGGCGACTGCACTGTATTAAGGAGAGGATGACCGGGGCCATGTATTGCAAGATTTTGGGCAACAACCTCCTTCCCTCAGTTAGAGCTTTGAAGATGGGTCGAGGCTGGGTCTTCCAACATGACAATGACCCGAAGCACACAGCCAGGATAACCAAGGAGTGGCTCTGTAAGAAGCATATCAAGGTTCTGGCGTGGCCTAGCCAGTCTCCAGACCTAAACCCAATAGAGAATCTTTGGAGGGAGCTCAAACTCCGTGTTTCTCAGCGACAGCCCAGAAACCTGACTGATCTAGAGAAGATCTGTGTGGAGGAGTGGGCCAAAATCCCTCCTCCAGTGTGTGCAAACCTGGTGAAAAACTACAAGAAACGTTTGACCTCTGTAATTGCAAACAAAGGCTACTTTACCAAATATTAACATTGATTTTCTCAGGTGTTCAAATACTTATTTGCAGCTGTATCATACAAATAAATAGTTAAAAAAATCATAAATTGTGATTTCTGGATTTTTTTTTTTTTTTATTATGTATCTCACAGTGGACATGCACCTACGATAACAATTTCAGACCCCTTCATGATTTCCAAGTGGGAGAACTTGCAAAATAGCAGGGTGTTCAAATACTTATTTTCCTCACTGTATATATATTATATATATATATATATACATATATACACACATATATACATATACACACACACACATACATACACAGTAGGTGCACGCGATATTGTGTCAATCTCGCTCTCTTTCTCGGCGAGATTGAGCACCTACGAGCCCCATCGCGGGAGCCAGCGCCGAGCTGGCTTGCCGCGATGGAGACAGAGCCGCCATAAAAGCGACGGGAGATCCGACTTGGATTCCCGCCAATTCTACACGTGTGCGGCGTTTGTTATGAATCCTGAGGGGGAAGTCCCCGCCGGATTTTAAATAAAAATTCGGCATGGGTTCCCCCCTCAGGAACATACCGGGCCCTTAGGTCTGTTATGGGTTGTAAGGAGAGGCCCCCTACGCCGAAAAAACGGCGTAGGGGGTCCCCCTACAATCCATACCAGACCCGTATCCAAAGCACGCTACCCGGCCGGTCAGGAAAAGAGTGGGGACGAGCGAGCGCCCCCCCCTCCTGAGCCGTATCAGGCTGCATGCCCTCAACATGGGGGGGTTGGGTGCTCTGGGGCAGGGGGGTGCACTGCGGGGCCCCCCCACCCCAGAGCACCCTGTCCCCATGTTGATAAGGACAGGGCCCCTTCCCGACAACCCTGGCCGTTGGTTGTTGGGGTATGCGGGCGGGAGGCTTATCGGAATCTGGGAGCCCCCTTTAATAAGGGGGCCCCCAGATACCGGCCCCCCACCCTAAGTGAATGGATATGGGGTACATCGTACCCCTACCCATTCACCTGGAGGAAAAATGTTAAAGTCAATAAACACAACACAAGAGTTTTTAAAATAATTTATTAGTCTGCTCCGGAGGCCGCCCCGTCTTCTTTAGCTCTGTTTACCAGGGGGGGCTTCTTCTTTGACGTCTTCGGGTGGGGGCCGCTCTTCGCCGCCGTCCGGTTCTCTTCCACCACCGGGGGGGTTGCTTTTATAAAAGCGCCCACTCCTCTGCGGGTTTCCTCCGACGTCTTCGGCGGGGGGTGGTGTGCTTCTTCTTCCGCTATCCGGGGGGGTCTTCTTCGGCTATCCGGGGGGTCTTCTTCACTCTCCGGGGGTCTTCTGCTATGTTCGCCGCTCTCCGCTGTTGACTCGGCGCACCCCGGTTCTTCCTCCAGCTGTCCGGTGCCTTCTCCTTCAGCGATGAACGTCTATCTTCTTCTTCCGTGCTGTGACGTATTCTTCTTCTTCCGGGCTGTGACGTATTCTTCTTCTTCTTCCGGGCTGTGACGTCATCTTCTTCTCTTCTCCAGATGTTGACACGCCGGCTCTTCTCGCTGAAATGACGTGTGCGCAGCTTGCATCGGACCTATATAGGCCTCACAGTCCCATCATGCTCTGTACCTACCCATGTGATACCTACCCACGTGGGTAGGTATCACATGAATACAGCATGTATTCCCAAAAAGATGCTCTGCTGCGACCTGTAGTACCACCAGATGTGCATGGCTGTGGTCTGTACTCTCCAGAACCGCCAGATTGCCATTACCTGTAGTCCCACAAGGATGCTCTGTAGTGATTCTGTAGTACCACCAGGTGTGCACCACTGTGACCGATACTCCCCAAAACTAGCCGTCTGCTGTTACCTGTAGTCTCACAAGACACTTCCAATGATTTCCTCAGCCGAGCTGTCCCCTTGTCTTTACTGCTGATCATACAGGCAGTAAGAAAACCAGGTGCTCTGCCACACTTGTGATGTCATAGCTGCACTGCATGTGACCCAGGTTGTACAGAGTAAATGCAGGGGGTGAAGGAAAGCTGTCTGGCTTCTGCATCTAGAGCCTCCTGGGAGCTACACAGTACCCTCAAATTGAAGCACAAGCAAAAACGTAAAAAATTATAAGTGAGACCCACACATTTGTTCTACCGTAGGGGAAAGGGGGTCATTGTGAGGGGGGGTTGGAATACTAGCAGGGCTATTGCCAGTGCACTCACACACTGCACCAGAGGATGACATTCGATCTTAACCCATCACAGTGTGCTCTGCCACTAGGGGCCATCAGACTTGATTCTCCAGCTGGGGATCACTACCCTAAACCTGTAAAGCATCTTACCAGTCTGCAAGGCAATATATCATTGCACAGGGTCCTGCTTCGCTGGGTCCAATGCTGGCTGGCAACCTTACAGTCCGTCTCCTCATATCCAGTGCAGGGTGCAGGTAGCATTCCTCTGAGCATTGAAAAACCATACATAATTCATCTGGAGAAGCTAGTCGCCCAATTATTGAGAAGTCCGCTATTATTTTGTGCAGAGACTACACCTAGAACACTAGCAAAAAAAAAATTAAGCTTTGCCTAATGGGGAAGGGTTATGCTTTAAAGGGAATTTCCTGCCTTTTTTGCCAGTGTCCAATTACATTAACCACTTCAGCCCCGGAAGATTTTACCCCTTTAATGACCAGAGCACTTTTTGCGATTCGGCACTGCGTAGCTTTAAAGTGGACCCACTCTCATCCTTTCTAAACTACTGCCATAGTGCTGATCTATAAGGATATACATGCCTCCTGCATGTATCCTTACCTGTCAAATGTTTCCCCTCTGTTATAAGAACTGAAAAACTGCAGATTCTGTGGATATGTTGTCTGGAGCTTGGTGGGTGAGTTCTACGCCTGCTGCCTATACTGCGCTCTTTTTATCTGTGATCACTTCGTGTAGCCATTGCCGGATGTTTACTACTATTTTTTATCTGCCATTTTTTATACTTTTGTTTGGTTCCTGTGTTTTAATAAACCCTTTTTTGATTACTCTGATCTACGCCATGTGGAGGCTTTTTTTGCTTTCTTCCATGTTTTTTACATACCCTCAAGCTGTGGAGGAGTAACATCACTGCTTCAGCATACACCAACAAACTGCCGGGAGTCTATGAATGTGGAGGAGGTCATCAGGATTCCCGACGGGAGAAGCTACAGTGGGTGACCGCGATATTGTGTCAAACTCGCTCCCTTTCTCGGCGAGATTGAGCACCTACGAGCCCCATCGCGGGAGCCAGCGCCGAGCTGGCTTGCCGCGATGGAGACAAAGCCGTCATAGAAGCGACGGGAGATCCGACTTGGATTTCCGCCAATTTTACACGTGTGCGGCGTTTGTTATGAATCCTGAGGGGGAAGTCCCCGCCGGATTTTAAATAAAAATCCGGCATGGGTTCCCCCCTCAGGAGCATACCGGGCCCTTAGGTCTGGTATGGGTTGTAAGGAGACCCCCCTACGCCGAAAAACGGCGTAGGGGGTCCCCCTACAATCCATACCAGACCCGTATCGAAAGCATGCTACCCGGCCGGCCAGGAAAGGAGTGGGGACGAGCGAGCGCCCCCCCCCCTCCTGAGCCGTAATTTATTAGTCTGCTCCGGAGGCACCCCCTGTCTTCTTTAGCTCTTTTTAGCAGGTGGGGCTTCTTCTTTGACGTCTTCGGGTGGGGGCCGCTCTTTTTCGCCGCCGTCTGGTTCTCTTCCACCGCGGGGGGGGGGTCGCTTTTATAAAAGCGCCCACCCCCGGCGAGTTTCCTCCGACGTCTTCGGCGGGGGGTGGTGTGCTTCTCAGGGGGGGCTTCTTCTTCCGCTATCCGGTGGGGTCTTCTCTGCTATCCGGGGGGTCTTCTCCACTCTCCGGGGGTCTTCTTCTATGTTTGCCGCTCTCCGCTGTTGACTCGGCGCACCCCGGTTCTTCCTCCCGCTGTCCGGTGCCTTCTCCTTCAGGGCTGAACGTCGTCTTCTTCCGTGCTGTGACGTCGTCTTCTTCTTCTGTGCTGTGACGTCGTCGTCTTCTCTTCTTCAGCCTTCTCCCGATGTTGACACGTCGCCTCTTCTCGCTGCAATGACAGGTGCACGGTTTGCATCTGACTTATATAGGCCTCACAGTCCCATCATGCTCCGGTACCTACCCACGTGGGTAGGTATCACATGGGTAGGTACGGAGCATGATGGGACTGTGAGGCCTATATAAGTCAGATGCAAACCGCGCACCTGTCATTGCAGCGAGAAGAGGCGACGTGTCAACATCGGGAGAAGGCTGAAGAAGAGAAGAGAAGAAGAAGACGTCACAGCACAGAAGAAGAAGACATCACAGTACGGAAGAAGAAGAAGACGTCACAGCACGGAAGAAGAAGACGTCACAGCACGGAAGAAGAAGACGACGACGTCACAGCACAGAAAAAGAAGGCACCGGACAGCGGGAGGAAGAACCGGGGTGCGCCAAGTCAACAGCGGAGGGCGGCGAACATAGAAGAAGACCCCCGGAGAGTAGAGAAGACCCCCCGGATAGCGGAGAAGACCCCACCGGATAGCGGAAGAAGAAGCCCCCCCTGAGAAGCACACCACCCCCCGCCGAAGACGTCGGAGGAAACCCGCCGGGGGGTGGGCGCTTTTATAAAAGCGACCCCCCCGGCGGTGGAAGAGAACCAGACGACAGCGAAGAAGAGCGGCCCCCACCCGAAGACGTCAAAGAAGAAGCCCCCCCTGCTAAAAAGAGCTAAAGAAGACAGGGGGTGCCTCCGGAGCAGACTAATAAATTATTTTAAAAACC
This sequence comes from Rana temporaria, assembly GCF_905171775.1. Taxonomy (NCBI): domain Eukaryota; kingdom Metazoa; phylum Chordata; class Amphibia; order Anura; family Ranidae; genus Rana; species Rana temporaria. The sequence goes on from NC_053496.1 coordinate 97,458,034, forward strand.
CTTGTGTCGTGTTTATTAACTTTAACATTTTTCCTCCAGGTGAATGGGTAGGGGTACGATGTGCCCCATATCCATTCACTTATTAAAGGGGGCTCCCAGATTCCGATAAGCCTCCCGCCCGCATACCCCGACAACCAACGGCCAGGGTTGTCGGGAAGGGGCCCTGTCCTCATCAACATGGGGACAGGGTGCTCTGGGGTGGGAGGGCCCCGCAGTGCGCCCCCCTGCCCCAGAGCACCCAACCCCCCATGTTGAGGGCATGCAGCCTGGTACGGCTCAGGAGGGGGGGGGCTCGCTCGTCCCCACTCCTTTCCTGGCCGGCCAGGTAGCGTGCTTTGGATACGGGTCTGGTATGGATTGTAGGGGGACCACCTACGCTGTTTTTTCGGCGTAGGGGGGTCTCCTTACAACCCATACCAGACCTAAAGGCCCGGTATGCTCCTGAGGGGGGAACCCATGCCGGATTTTTATTTAAAATCCGGCGGGGACTTCCCCCTCAGGATTCATAACAAACGCCGCACACGTGTAGAATTGGCGGGAATCCAAGTCGGATCTCCTGTCGCTTCTATGACGCGCTTGCTGGAATGTGCTTGTACTATTCCAGTGCGAGATGTCGGCACCCTGTCGCCGAGAATCAGCGCGATGCCGTCATGCTAAAAACACATTCTCGGTGGCAGGCACTGTATACAACACTAACAGACGGTGACGGAAAGAGCCTGTTACTACATCACTCTTACCTCTGCTTGATTGACCCAGACCGAGAGGTATTTGGGTCCACGCCACATGGTAAGAGTATGCAACTTATCTATATACGATTGTCTCCTTGTCCACCTCTCCCCACCTCCCAATCAGCTGGAAGATCGGTTATGATCAACATTATTGTCGCATAGACATTCCATCCGTCGCTGTGTGCAGTTTTCCATTGTTGCATAGACATTTCATCTGTTGCTACGTACAGTTTTCTATTTGTCGCATAGATATCTGTTGCTGTGCATAGTTTTTTTCATTTTTTTTTTCATTTTTGCATAGACATAGATCTATTGCTGTATGCAGTTTTTTATTAGACCTGCAATATCAGCTCACGTTCACTAATAAAATTAGTTTTTGACGTTTGGACTAACATAAGTCTCTTATGCTGAGATGCTCGTATATACAGCAATTTAATTTCCTGTTATAATCATTCTCTAAATTTACCCTTGTTCCCACTGTGACTTGTGTTTACATTGATTCATATAACTTTCACATAGCCTGCTCACTAGGGTTTGCTCACTCCTGTAGTGCTGCACATTTTACCTTTATTCGTGATGTCAGTAGACTCCCCGCCCTTCTCTTCACTCCCCTTCTCTACATGCTTTTTTTTATGTATTCCTTACACTAAATTCTGCTATGATCACCAACATCCAGTCAAAGTAACCACATGACTTCAGAAAAGGAGTGGGGGTGGGAATTAATAAATAATGCCTGTCTCCAGGCTAGTGCATGAGATATGTAAAATAACCTGTCACTCACAGCAAGGGGGCGGAACGGACTAAGGATTTTCTCTGTAAGTCTGTTTTATTTCACTGAAAAGTAAAAGAGGATTGCTCAGAGCTAGATTAACTCTGTGTGGCAAGACTGGGCACAGATGATAGGAAATCTTATACTGTACATTGTGACATAAAAAAAAAAAAAAAAAAAAAAAACACAATTTGGGTTTACATCCACTTTAACTGATAATTGCACGGCCGTGCGACATTGTACTTAAACAAAATTGATGCCTTTTTTTCCCCACAAATAGAGCTTTCTTTTGGTGGTATTTCATTACCTCTGCGGTTTTTATTTTTTGCGCTATAAACCAAAATTTTTTATTTTGCTATAATAAATATCTATAAAAAATATAGATATAAAAAAAAAAAAAAAAAATGTTTCTCAGTTTAGGCCAATATGTATTCTACATATTTTTAGTAAAAAAAAATAAAAAAAAAATAGGGGATAGATTTATGGAATTTTTATTATTTTTATCGGGACTGCAACATTGTGGCGAACAGATTGGAAACTTTTGACACTATTTTGGGACCATTGACATTGATACAGCAATCAGAGCTAAAAATAGCCACTGATAACTGTAAAAGTCACCGGCAGGGAAGAAGTTAAACACTTTTGCACACCCGTGCCATTCTGTTGACGTACAGTTGCAAGAAAAAGTATGTGAACCCTTTTGGAATGAAATGGATTTTTGCACAAATTGGTCATAAAATGTGATCTGCTCTTCATCCAAGTCACAACAATAGACAGTCACAATAATTGATAGTGATCTTGCGCTTAAGAAATAAAATACAAAAACGTGCAAACTGCAAGAAAGTGACTAAGTGCTGTACCCAAATTACAATAAAATCATAAATGATACAAATGCGTGAACCAATAAATGGCAAATAGATAAACAGCAAATGTATACAACATGAATATATGATCAATAGTCCCAAAGTGCACAAAGTCGCAAAAAAGTGCAAAGTGCTAATCGTGCAAAAATATATAAAAAAAGCCAGGATGGATTTAGCTGAATGTGAAGATTGGTTCAGTATAACAATAAATGATAAGAGAATGCAGGATGTAATAAAGTTCTGTTTAAATGGATGATGGGAACAAACAGGGTCAATCTTCCAATATATCAATATTCTTGATGGATATGTTTCCTTAATTGCAGTATTGAACCATACTCTGTGTCCTCCACCAGTCTCTCAGAACTCTCACCTCACTGCAAAGGATCTTAAGCACATCAACTTATTCCCTTATCAGTCGTCTCTGCTGCAAATGTTGTAGCCACTGCGAAATGTTCATCATTAGGCTCCTCTATTCCTTTAGTAGCTCTACAACAGCAAAAAGGAAGGGGAAGTGAGAAAACTCCAGCCCATACCCAGGGTATAAAGCAAAGAGGAGAGGAAGATCCAATAGTGTAGTATAAAAAATGAACCATTAATAGTTACACACATAAAAATGGACTCTTACAATGTATAAAAGAAAAAGTGAGCATGTAAAGTTTAAATGCAGCAAAATGCGCTGTCTTACGATTCCCTTCGCTCCTTCCGATCTGCGGTAGCCCCTGTATCCCTACAACGTTACGTACCTCGTGACTTCCTCAGGGGAACCCGATTGGTTGTTGAGGCATCCTCATTATACCGTCCTAAAACCGGAAGTCTACGATCTGCCATTTTGTCAGCGGTTGAAAACAAATATGGGCACCGCCATTTTCCCTAGGATCCAGGAAACGGCAGGCAGCTCCATTTTGCTGAAGTCTTGTTTATCCTTGTCAGTGGACATTTATTTATAATATAATTGTCTTGTATTAGTAGCATTGTGGATGGCTAAACAGCTGTGTTACTATCCCTATTATGTAAATTCACACAGCGGGCTGACTATAATACTAAAGCATACGGGACTGTCCCATCAGCCATGGAAGTCACCCATAAGGTATTCCCACTAATACTCCACATTATTGACATTAATATACAAGCTAGTATAAACAATAATCAAATGTGGATAATTTCAATAAAAAACCCAAACATTAAAATACTATAAAATAGAATAAAATGAATATAAAATGACCAGCTCTATTAATCCAGATTAATCTCTCATAATGTACATGCCACCGCATATCTTGGAGTAGCGCAGGGACAGCAAGTAGGATAGAGATTTAAATGTATGAATACGATCACAACCTCACTATATAATTCTAAATAGTGATATTACTAGCCTAGTACAAAATTGAGTCTACTTAAAGTGGAGGTTCACCCTATAAAAAATTTCTAACACTACATCCAGCACCGTGCTGCATATAAAATGACATTGACCTTTATTTATTTTTTGCCGTAGATATCATTTAGCCGTGGAATTCACCACGGCTTCCGGGTAGGGAATCCCGCGGGAGTGGGCTTTCCTATTGTCATGCCAATTGATTGACATGCTAAACGACGGAGCACACAGCGCGTCACGACTTCCCGAAGGAAGCTCGGGTCGGCTCGGCTCTATTCGGCGCCTGCCCACCGGTGCCGAATAGAGCCGAGCTTCTTACGGGAAGTCATGACGCGCTGTGTGCGCCGTCGTTTAGCATGTCAATCAATTGGCATGACAATAGGAACACCCACTCCCGCGGGATTCCCTACCCGGGAAGCCGTGGTGAATTCCACGGCTAAACGATATCTACGGCAAAAATAAAAATAAAGGTCAGTGTCATTTTATATGCAGCACGGTGCTGGATGTAGTGTTAGACATTTTTTATAGGGTGAACCTCCACTTTAAAAACATAATGTGCTCAAATGAACAATTAAAAATTGCTTAAAAAGCAGTTTAAATCAAACTCTACATTCATTCCTCCCGGTGTTAGAGTATTTAAAGTATATATCCACCGGGATTCTTTTTGGCCAATATCCCTGATTTTATGACTACCACCACTCCATGAGCCCTTGTGTTTTTCAATACCCCAAAACTGTAGTTATGAACTAATGCAAAGTGTCGTGATACATTGTGCTTCGGAAAGCCTTTGCGTATATTCTGAATATGTTCTTTTATTCTTACTTTGAGGGCTCTTTTTGTTCTGCCTACATACTGAAGTTTACAGCTGCATTGTAATATGTATACTACTCCCTCAGTGTGGCATTCTATAAAGTCCCTAATAATATGTGTCCAGTGTTGGTTCCAATAAAATCAGTTCTCTTTCCCTGTAGTTATTTGGCATGTTAACACGCATAGCAATTTCTGCAAGGGAAAAAACCTTTACAGTTAAAGAAAGTGTAGCTTTGTTTTGGTGGTGATACTACTACAGATTTACCAATCACGTCCCTCAGGGTGGTAGCGCTCTTATAAATAATTTTGTTTAAGGTCTTTATCTTTTTTTAAGTATAAGCCAATGTCGTTCTATTAGTTTGGCTACTTTGTGTTGTACGTTGAAATTTAAAATGAGACATGGGTAATCTTGCTGATTTGGGGATTTTTTTTTATTTTGTAGCATGACATTCCTGTCCATCTCATGTACTTCTTGTGTTCGATCTTGTAGCCAGGAATGTGGCTCACGCATGCGTTTGCAAATTCGTGCTGACAAAACCCCTGTTTTTAACGCATACTGTTAGACAGGTTAATTTGGTTGTTCTGCAGGCTGGTCGGTAAGGAGGCTTGGGTTTTCCCTGGGAATTCTCCAGGTTTTGTTATCTGTGTTAGCCTTCCTATGCCACTTACTGCGATTGCCAGCAATAGATGGGGGCGGTGGATACGTTTTTGTTTCACCTGTGGTGTTTATATTGGTCCAGCAGTGCACCAACACCTTTGCAGCCATTGTGCTATATGCTGGGTGTTTGGTGTGCTCCTGTACCTTTAAGGAGGGGTGGCTCCCCTTCAGTCCACCTGCCCCCATCTATCCATTAGAATGCATGTGCCTCCACTGTGGGGACGCTCATTGTTTAGTGTTCGGACCACAGATTACAGGGTGCCTTGGCACAGCTCTGTGGCTCAGGCATGCGTTTGCAAATGCGTGCGGACAAAACCCCTGTTTTTAACGCATACTGTTAGACAGGTTAATTTGGTTGTTCTGCAGGCTGGTCGGTAAGGAGGCTTGGTTTTTCCCTGGGCATTCCCCAGGTTTTGTTATTAGGAATGATCATATCCCTTTTCTTCCAATCTTTTTCCTATGTGTTGGGCCTGTTCTTTAAAGTCTTCTTCCTTACTGCAGTTCCTTTTCAGCCTTATTAATTGTCCCTTTGGGATGTTATAAAGCCACAGCTTGTGGTGGCAGCTTTCCAAGGACAGATAGCTGTTGGTGTCTACCTTTTAAAAAAAGGTTTTGGTGGCAATTTTGTTTCCCTCAATGGACACAGACAGATCTAAAAAGTCAACCGACTTTTGATAAATTTTCCATACTAGTCGGATGTTATTATCATTACCATTTAATTTCTCCAAAAATGCTTCTAGATGTTCTCTACTACCATCCCATACTATAAGATCATCGATGTAGCGTTTGTATAGAGTTACTTCTGGTGGTGGTTCCTGATATATTGCCTGTTCCTCCCACTGTGCCATGAAGGCATTAGCAACGCTCGGGGCAAATTTTGCTCCCATGGCAATGCCTACTGCTCGTTTGTAGTATGTTTGATCATGCCAGAAGTAATTAAACTTTATGCAAAAATCCAAGCATTTTATGAGAAACTTTGTTTGCACAGTAGGTGGCTATGATTTTTTAAAAGCAAATTTGGTAGCATGGCAGGCATCATGGTGTTGAACTATAGTGTAGAGAGATGTGACATCTGCTGTAGCTAGCAAAGTGCGGCCCTCTAATACTGGAACGGTCTCAATTAGTTGGAGTATGTGCTTAGTGTCCTTGAGGTATGCTCGTGTCCCTTGGACTGCCGGTTGAGTATAATAATCTATATACTGTCCAAGTCTAGATGTCAAAGAGTCTATGCCGTTTACAATCGGCCTTCCCAGTGGGTTGTCTGTTTTTGTGTATCTTAGGGACAGTATACATTATTGGGATCCTGCATGTTTCTGGTATGAAATAACAAGATTCTTTTGTATTAAGGATCTCTTTTTTCAATCCCAAATTGATAAGTAGTTTTAATTCCTTTTTATATTTCTTAGTGGGATTACCCACAAGTTTCATAGGTGTTTTCTTCTTGTAATTGTCTCTCAATTTCTTTTAAGTACTCTTCCTTGGCTTGTATTACTACTGCTCCGCCCTTATCCGCTGGGCAGATCACTATATATTTTCTTTCGGTCAGTGATTGGATTCCTTTCTTTATATGGATGGGATCATATTTCTTTTTCACTTCCAGAGCTTCCAAGTCCAATTTTTTTTAAAACCTCAATATGTTGTCCATCTTTTTTTTGTGGATTATAGTGTTTTTTTGTTCTTTAGAGTGTTATGTGTTATATTTCCCTGAGGGTCCATATTCATACTTTGTTTCGGGAAAGAGTTATTCATAAAATATTTCTTTATGTTCATTTTTCGGATATATTTTTTGATTCCTATGTATTGAACTTATTCAGATTTCTAACTGGAGCATTTTAAACCCCGGTTAAGAACCACAAGTTCTTCGGTGGTTAGAACACTACCACTGAGATTCACCACGTTATCTCCTAATATGCCGATTTTCTTTTGGACTCTTTCCTGCTCGGTTTCCTCTCTTTGTTCTGTATTTGGTCTTGGTCCATTCTCCTGTGTTCGTCTCCTGGATGAATGGTTGGGATCTTGTAGTTGTCTCTGGGGAGAGTGATCCCTCCTTTCCCTGTCTGCAAAAGGGTGTTGTGAATCGTAGTGTGGTTGTTGTGGATATTGTTGTTGGTAATTGTGCCGATATTGATAGTTCCTTATCGGATCAAATCTATTCAAAGTGGCTATCAGAGTACTATTATACTGGCCATAGTATTCCTGTGGTGGTGGTGGTGGTGGATCTCTATAGTCTCTGTAGCTGCCATTTTGTTCTTGCCACTGAGATAGAAATTAGAGAGACTACGGAGGACTATCATTTTGTTGCCAGTTATTATTGGGTTTCTTTTGTTTCTTAAATGGTTAGAGATAGAGCTGATCTTCTCACAAGTAAGACAGTATGTAATAAGCCATTTGTGGTTCCATTTGTAACCACTTATTCGGCACAACATTATAGTATTAAAAACTTTTCAGGAAACACTGGCATATTTTGGGAAACTATCCTCTACTCGGTTCTATTCTACCTGCTATACCTCAGGTGATATACAGAGGGGCGCCCGCATTAAGACATAGGTTGGCTCCCAATGTCCTTGAATCCCCTCCTATTAGAACTACGTTCCTTAATACAGGGCTCGACAAATCCCGGTTGCCATGGTGACTAGAAATAGCCTCCTGGCGACTTGGCTTGGAAGGTGGGCAAAAGAAAAAAAAAAAAAATTTGGTGAAGTCCCCAGCTCTTCCTTGTGTGAGCTGGCACCATCTGGTGGTGGCCTTTGGTATTACAAGTTAAAGCGGAGTTTCGGCCACAATTTCACTTGTTTAATATAAATACCCCTGCAATACACAAGCTTAATGTATTCTAGTAAAGTTAGGCTGTAAACTAAGGTCCGTTTTGTTAGGTTGTTACAGCATTTAGACACTTTATAAAATAGAAATTGACTGGGGCCATCTTAGGTGTGGGCATCATGAAGCCAGACTGTATGACTTCCTGGATTTCAGCCTTGCAGATCTCGCACATGCTCAGTGCTGCACAAGCAGTGTAATAGGTTTCAGATGAGGTTTCAGCACCTGTACTGTCCAAGTCACATGATTCTTCGAGACTGGGGAGTGCACAGACTCCTGGAAAGTTACACCCACTACATTGCCAGGAGTCTGTGCGGTGTAGGTTAGGAAGCTTAAGCACCTAGGTAAAGGAAGAGGGAAGATTAACTATTCTGCCTAGCAACAACACTTTGAAGGCATCTAAAAAAAAAAAATATATATTTTCTTAAAGGACTAATGACATTTTTTTAAAACTACTGATGTAATTGTTATATTTATGGGTGGAACTCCACTTTAAGCATTATAAGTTAAACAGCAATTCTAATGTAATTTTTCACTATTTTCACTGCCATCTTCTTCCCTCTAATTAGAACCCCCAAACATTATATATATTTTTTCTCCCAACACCCTAGAGAATAAAATGGCGATCGTTGCAATACTTTCTGTCAAACTGTATTTGTGCAGCGGTCTTACAAGCGCACTTTTTTGGTAAAAAAATACACTTTTTAAAATTAAAAAATAAGACAACAGTAAAGTTATCCCTATTTTTTTTTATATTATGAAAGATAATGTTATGCCGAGTAAATTCATACCCAACATGTCACGCTTCAAAAATGCTCCGCTCGTGGAATGCGACAAACTTTTACCCTTTAAAATCTTCATAGGCGACGTTTAAAAAAAAATCTACAGGTTGCATGTTGAGTTACAGAGGAGGTCTAGGGCTAGAATTATTGCTCTCGCTCTACCAATCGCAGCGATACCTCACATGTGTGGTTTGAACACCGTTTACATATGCAGGCGCTGCTCGTGTATGTGTTCGCTTCTGCACACAAGCTCGTCGGGACGGGGTGCGTTTTCTGGCTCCTAACTTTTTTAGCTGGCTCCTAGATTCCAAGCAAATTTGTCAAACCCTGCCTTAATACCTTTACAGGATTCTATCAATGTAGGAACTGTCGGGTATGTTCTTTTAATGGATGTACACACAGACGTACACATAAGTTCAGCTCTACAGTGACACTGCAGAAACATGTAATTGAGCCCTTCATAACCTGTTCTACCGAGGGGGTGGTCTACTTACTCCAATGCCCCTGTGGGCTTCAGTATGTCGGTAGGACAAAAAGACCCCTGTCAGTAAGGTTAAATGCACACATCACCAATATCAAAGCTGGGTTTCCCAAACATTCAGTCTCAAAGCATTATCTTTTAGCCCACAATAAAGATCCATCTAAAACGATATTCTTGGGGATCGATAAGTACCGCCCACATTGGCGGGGTAGCTCACTGGTGAGGAGCATTTCAAAACTCGAGAGGTCATGGATACACAGGTTAAAATGCTATACTCTGTTTGGACTCAACATTGAGGTTGATGTCAGTGCATTTATAGACAACTCCTAATTTGTTAATTGCTTATGTTTTTAATTTGAGTTAATCTATGTGAACTTGATCTGAGTCAAAGTTAGAATGCTCCCATATGTTGGCTTCCTGGTGGGGTGGGAGGTTTTTCATTTGGGAGTATTATGACTACCCTTTATGGGATTAGTATTTTTTCATCAGCAGGGATGTTTTTTTTTAGCTTATTCCCTCTTTTAACCACTTGGGATCCACGCTATGGACAAAAGACGTCCACAGCGCGGCTCTCAAGTGCCGGGTGGACGTTCCTGGACGTCCTGTTGTTCCCCGTGCGCGCAGCGGGGAAACAACGTGCCCGGCGCATCGCTCGGGAGCCCATGCGAGTGCCTGGCGGGCGCGATGTCCACCAGACACCCGCGATCGTCGGTGACACAGCAGGACGTGGAGCTCTGTGTGTAAACACAGAGCTCCACGTGCGGTCAGGGAGAGAGGAGACCGATCTGTGTCCCTTTACATAGGGACACAGCATCGGTCACCTCCCCCAGTCAGTCCCCTCCCCCCACACAGTAAGAACACACCCAGGGAATACATTTAACCCCTTCCTCACCCCCTAGTGTTAACCCCTTCACTGCCAGTCACATTTATACAGTAATTAGTGCATTTTTATAGCACTGATCGCTGTATAAATGTGAATGGTCCCAAAATTGTGTCAAAAGTGTCCGATACGTCCGCCGCAATATCGCAGGCCTGAAAAAAAAATAAAAAAGGCAAATCGCCGCCATTACTAGTAAAAAAAAAAAAAATCTAAAATCTATCCCTTATTTTGTAGGCGCTATAACTTTTGTGCAAACCAATCAATATACGCTTATTGCGATTTTTTTTTAACAAAAATATGTAGAAGAATACGTATCGACCTAAACCGAGGGAAATTTTTTTTTTAAATGGGATATTATTATAACAAAAAGTAAAAAATAGTGTTTTTTTTCCAAATTTTCGGTCTTTTTTTGTTTATAGCGCAAAAAATAAAAACCGCAGAGGTGATCAAATACCACCAAAAGAAAGCTCCATTTGTGGGGAAAAAATGATAAAAATATAATTTGGGTACAGTGTTGTATGACCGTGCAATTGTAATTCAAAATGCGTCAGCGCTGAAAGCTGAAAATTAGTCTGGGCACAAAGGGGGTTTAAGTGCCCAGTAATGAAGTGGTTAAATACAGTAAATTAACGAACTGGAATTTACTGCCATACTTTATTTGGGTTTTTTATTTGTATCTTATTATTTTTGTATTTTCCCATTTTTCTGTGAATATATCAAACATATATACATATATAATGGTATATTTAATTTAATCTTTACACACACATAGTTTTTGTTGCTCTGAACATATATGCTTCTTAGCATTCTTTGTGTGTCAGTATTAGCTATAGATGTATGTATATATCAATGTAAAGTTTTTACTTTCTCTGATTTCTTCATGCAATCATAGAAAGAATCCTCAACATTTTGTGAGGAATTTATGCCCACCATCCTTGGGGAATGTCCCCACATTCATATTACGTTCATTTTTTATATTGTATTTTCAATTTTTTTTTATATGTTATTAGATCCCTGTTTGTCATTTTTGACCTTTTTTATTATTTTTATTTTATGAAAAAAAAAAAAATTCTACCTGAGGTTCTTGTCTAGTACGACCGTTTTCTACCTCCGAGTTACCATGCACAGGTCATTGGAGTCTCAGACTCAACTCAAGGTTTGGTTTCCTGATTGTTTTTTTGGAGTTCATCTCCGGGATTAAAACGATCGTGTTTGGATCTCTAGGCCACCATACACGGGTATTCAGGGTGCTCGACTCAGATCGAGGCTTGGTTTCCCGAGATTGTATTTAATGCGATGCGTCAGTACGTCGCCTGTGCCCCAGACGTCATTTGTGTGATGAAACGCACATAGGGAGGAGACGTGCTGATGTTTTGCGTGACAGTCCGAGTGGACGGGCGTTCGTTTAAGCCGGCCGGCTTTATTTTATGCTTCTATATGTTTCGATCTTTTGTAAGTGTTTTCACACTTTATACTATGGTATTTCACTATTGTGAGTCCCATTATTTTCTGGGTATCCCATGCATCTGGTGACATCTGTGCCTGGAGGATCCATTGGATACACTGGTGTGTGCTGCAGTCCATGACTAAAGGCCCGGGCTGGGGTTTACAGCCGCAAGCCATCTGTGCTTGCCATCTGGTAAGCCTTCATTTCTTGTGGTGTCTTCACTTTGGGTGGTGGATTTTTTCAACATTTTGAATTATAATTTGAACCACTGAAGAATTTACTTTAATTGTGTTTTATCTTTGGACTTCACTGAACACATGATTAACACAGCTGTCATTGCTTCATTTAATATTTTTTGTTATTTGTTTAGTTTATTTAGTTTTTTAGTTTATCATAGCGCAACTACATTTTTTCTATTTGACTGTTTGGTGTGTATATCACTTTTTAGTTGCAGCTTCATATCAGTGTTTTACTTAGCGCGGTAATTTCTTTTCTATATAAGCAGTAGGCATTACCATGGGAGCAAAATTTGCCCCGAGCGTTGCCAATGCCTTCATGGCACAGTGGGAGGAACAGGCAATATATCAGGAACCACCACCAGAACTAACTCTATACAATCGCTACATCGATGATCTTATTATAGTATGGAATGGTAGTAGAGAACATCTAGAAGCATTTTTGGAGAAACTAAATGGTAATGATAACATCCGACTAGTATGGAAAATTGATCAAAAGTCGGTTGACTTTTTAGATCTGTCTGTGTCCATTGAGGGAAACAAAATTACCACAAACCTTTTTTTTAAAAAGGTAGACACCAACAGCGACCTGTCCTTAGAAAGCTGCCACCACAAGCCGTGGCTTTATAACATCCCAAAGGGACAATTAATAAGGCTGAAAAGGAACTGCAGTAAGGAAGAAGAATTTAAAGAACAGGCCCAACACATAGGAAAAAAGATTTGAAGAAAAGGGAAATGATCATTCCTGGCTACAAGATCGAATACAAGAAGTACACGAGATGGACAGGAATGTCATGCTACAAAATAAAGAAAAATCCCCAAATCAGCAAGATTACCCATGTCTCATTTTAGATTTCAACGTACAACACAAAGAAGTAGCCAAACTAATAGAACGACATTGGCATATACTTAAAAAAGATAAAGACCTTAAACAAATCCTACCAGATAAACCTAAAATTATTTATAAGAGAGCTCCCACCCTGAGGGACGTGATTGTTAAATCTGTAGTAGTATCACCACCAAAACAAAGCTACACTTTCTTTAACTGTAAAGGTTTTTTCCCTTGCAGAAATTGCTATGCGTGTAAACATGCCAAATAACTACAGGGAAAGAGAACTGATTTTATTAGAACCAACACTGGACACATATTATTAGGGACTTTATAGGATGCCACACTGAGGGAGTAGTATACATATTACAATGCAGATGTAAACTTCAGTATGTAGGCAGAACAAAAAGAGCCCTCAAAGTAAGAATAAAAGAACATATTCAGAATATACGCAAAGGCTTTCCGAAGCACAATGTATCACAACACTTTGCATTAGTTCATAACAAAGATCTGTCACAACTACAGTTTTGGGGTATTGAAAAACACAAATGCTCATGGAGAGGTAGTCATAAAATCAGGGATATTGGCCAAAAAGAATCCCGGTGGATATATACTTTAAATACTCTAACACCGGGAGGAATGAATGTAGAGTTTGATTTAAACTGCTTTTTAAGCAATTTTTTTTGCTTTCAATAAATTTTTATTGAGAATTCATGTCAGGTTACAACAATGTGATAAGCATCATGAGCAACGTATGCCCTAACTGAACATACATGTTAATATGATTATATTATAAACAATTACCAAATAAAGACTCTATTAAATCTATAAGCAATAAGAATGTCTGCTTGCAAATCATTAAATTGTTGGAGAATAAAAACCCCAAATATCAAGCAGACTACCGGTAATGTTACCCTGACTACAGGGAAACTGGTCCAGATGAGACCCCAAGCCCCCTCCCCCAGCACCCCGATTGGGATCATGCTGTGCCAGAGTGTGGACCCCCAATCCCCCCAGACCCTCCCCCCTAACTCGCATTACTCTCACCAATGCGATTTAGATAGAGAAATACCCAAGGGTAACGAGAGGAATACCCCATCAAAATAGGTACATAACGTATGTAAAATAAAGTAAATAAATACGGGCAATCCATATATAACTTAGAGTTATAACCCCACATTAAACGTGTAGTCTGGTTGATAAAAGAACAATAACCAAGAGAGATAGAACAGAGAGGTAAAGTGAGAATAAAAGAAAAGAAGAGAGAGTAGGGAAGGGATAAGGGTTAGGGTGGTCGGAATAGTGCCTAACCTCACAGACAAAGTCTTCTCAACATTTAAATGGGGTCGGGGATAAGACGAATGCCAACATAATCAGCCCAGGGATTCCACAGTTCATGGAAAGCCTTGGTTGAATTAGAGAGAATGCTGGATAATTTTTCTTGAAGCATGATCCAAGAGATTTTTTGTCTGACCATTGAGATGAGCGGCCTGGGCCGTTTCCAAGATTTGGCTATAGCGATCTTAGAGCCAAGTAACATGAAGTGGATCAGCTTTTGTGAGGATCTAGGAAGAAGAGGGATATTAGCATTCAATAAGGCAACATTGGGTGTCCTGGGAATCCGAAATCCTGTAACCTTATAGATCATATTGAATATGATCCTCCAAAAGGAGCGTATTCTAGGGCATTCCCACCAAATGTGAGCCATGTTGCCCCGGAGCTGGCATCCCCTAAAGCATAGAGGATCAGCTGTGGGGAAAATGGCGGCTAGTTTGGATGGAGTCAGGTACCATCTAGTGATGACCTTAATGCTTGCCTCCATCAAGGAGATTCCTTGTATACCCCGAAAAGATCTATAGACAGCTTTGTGCCAGTTCTCCAGGTTAATGTCACATTGGAAGTCGGACTCCCAGGCAACCATATAGGATGTTTTAGACGTCGGGTGGGTGAGGGCCGAGTAGATCAGTGAGATGCCACCCCTCCCCTCCATGGCCTGTCCGCACCAAAATTCATACGAAGTAAAGTTAGGGGGTAGGGGTTTAGAGTTCCAGATACTATATAGAAATTGTGATATTTGTTCGAAGTGGGCCCTCTCAGAGTCCGGAATGTGAAGGGATTGTCCACAATATTTGAGGGAAATGGGGCCACTAGAAGTAAAGTATTGTCCTATCCGATACAGCCCCTTGTCCATCCACCATTTAAACTCTGAGGATTGTAGTCCTGGCGGGAAGTCAGGGTTGTTGAAAATATGAGCTAAAGGGTGGGCGGAGGATGTTATGCATTTGTTATGTCTAAGGCGATCCCACAGGACAAAAGACTGAGACAGCACTGGGGATAGGATGGCAGGGCGGGTCTTGACAGGGGACCATAAAAGGTAGTCTAGGGGGATAGTGGGGACAGCTTGCTGTTCAATATTCACCCAATCAGGAATATTGTGTTTGGCATATATTGTGGAAAATTTAGCTAATCTTGCTGAAAGATAATAATTGTGGAGATCGGGGAGTCCTAGCCCCCCCCTTTACTCCTATGACGAAAAAGTGTGTTCTGCGGTACTCGATACCCTGATGAACCCCAGATGAACTTAAGTACTTTACTCTGCATAGATCTTAGGTGACTTCTCTTAATTGGAATTGGTAGAGAGCGAAATAAATAGAGTAACCTTGGAAACAACGTCATCTTGATCGAGTTAATCTTCCCCAACCAGGAGAGAAAAAGCTTAGACCATGCAATAATATCAGCCTCTAGTCTTTTATACATAGTGGGGGTAGTTAAGATCATAGAGGGTCTCCGTTCTGGCTGCCAAATTGATACCCAGGTACTGAATCGAGGAGTGGCTCCAGGTAAACTTAAATGATTGTTTAAGATTAAGAACTAAAGGAGGGGATAAAGAAATATTAAGTGCCTTTGATTTGGAGAAGTTGACCGTCAGGCCTGAGATTTTAGAGAAGTCCTCGAGAGTGCGGCATAAATTGGGAAGGGTGGACATTGGGGCGGTTAAGAAAAGCAGGATGTCATCCGCAAAAAGGGCACATTTGTGAATTTGATCCCCACAGTTTACTCCTAAAATGTTAGGGTTTAGTCTTATAGCAATTGCTAGGGTCTCAATAGCAATTGCAAATATTAGCGGAGACAAAGGGCATCCTTGTCGAGTTCCTCTTGCAATTGCAATAGGTTCGGAGTAATGACCCTTAATCCAGATGAGAGCTTTGGGAGAGGTGTACAGGGCCCGGAGCAAACCCAGGAACCTAGACCCAAATCCCCATTTGTTTAGTACTTTGAAAATGTATGACCAGGACACTGAGTCAAAGGCCTTTTGAAGGTCCAGTGACAACAGGAATCCATTTTGGGGGGGTCCTCCTGGCCAATTAGTTTGTAGGATTGACACTAGGTCAATTGCTCGTCGAATTTGGTCCGGGCCCTGCCTGCCTGGAATGAAACCTACCTGGTCTTTGTGTACATATTGCCCTATGAACCCTGCCAGTCTATTGGCTAAGATTTTTGTGAGTATTTTAAGGTCATTGTTTATTAGGGAAATGGGACGGTAGTTGCTGACGTCTTCCGGGTTTTTGTCTGGTTTGGGAATCACTGTGATAAAAGCCGTATTAATCTGGGAATCAAAAGGGTCACCTTTGGCCTTAGAGTTGAAAAATCTGGTCAAGTGTGGTGACAAAATATCCGAAAAAGTTTTGTAATATGGAATGGAGAGACCATCCGACCCCAGAGCTGAGCCAGAACGGAGACCCTCTATCACCCTCCTCACCTCCTCCACCGAGAACTCGGCATCCATTATCTCTCTGTGGGCCGTTGTCAGAGAAGGGATAGGAAGTCCGTCGAAAAATTTAGATGTTAAGTCAGCCGAAGGAAGAGTGGGAGGGTCATAGAGGCGCGAGTAGAAGCCATGAAAAGCTTCCAGTATCTTGGAAGGGTTGGTCGTAGGAGGTTGCCCCCCTATTCTAATCTTAGGCATGGAAAGGAGCTTGGGTTTTGGGGTTAGTTTGGCCGCTAAGAGTGGGCCTATTCTGTTGGCCTGGATATGAAATTTGTGTTTGCTCCATCTGATGGCTTTTTCTGCCCGAGTCGTAAGCGCCAGGTTAAGAGCCTTTAAGCAATTTTTAATCGTTCATTTGAGCAATTATGTTTTTAAGTAGACTTAAGAGAGATTAATCTGGATAAATAGAGCTGGTCATTTTAATTCAATTCATTTTATTCTATTTTATAGTATTTTAATATTTGTTTTTTTTATTGAAATTATCCACATTTGATTATTGTCTATACTAGCTTGTATATTAATGTCAATAATGTGGAGTATTAGTGGGAATACCTTATGGGTGACTTCCATGGCTGGTGGGACAGTCCCGTATGCTTTAGTATTACATAGTCAGCCCACTGTGTGAATTTACATAATAGGCATAGTAACACAGCTGCTTAGCCATCCACAATGCTACTAATACAGGACGATGTTATTATAAATAAATGTCCACTGACAAGGATAAACAAGACTTCAGCAAAATGGAGCTGCCTGCCTTTTTCTGGATCCTAGGGAAAATGGCGGTGCCCATATTATTTGTTTACGACCACCGACAAAATGGCGGATTTTCGACTTCAGGTTTTAGGACGGTATAATTAGGATGCCTCAACAACCAATCAGGTTCTTCTGAGGAAGTCACGAGGTACGTGATGTAACGTCGTAGGGATACAGAGGCTACCGCAAATTGGAAGGAGCGAAGGGAACCGTAAGACAGCACATTTTTGCTGCATTTAAACCCTACATGCTCACTTTTTCTTTATACGAGTCCATTTTTATGTGTGTAACTATTAAAGGTTAATTTTTATACTACACTATTGGAGCTTCCTCTTCTCCTTGCTTTATACCCTGGGAATGAGCTGGAGTTTTCTTCCTCCCCCCTTCTTTTTTGCTGTTGTAGAGCTACTATAAGGAATAGAGGAGTCCAATAGTGAACATACGACATTTGCAGCAGAGAAGACTGATAAGGGAATAAGTTGATGTGCTTAAGATCCTTTGCAGTGAGGTGAGACTTCTGAGAGACTGGTGGAGGACACAAAGTATGGTTCAATACTGCAATTAAGGAAACATATCTATCAAGAACATTGATATATTGGAAGATTGACCCTGTTTGTTCCCATCATCCATTTAAACAGAACTTTATTATATCCTGCATTCTCTTATCATTTATTGTTATATTGAACAATTCTTCACATTCAGCTAAATCCATCCTGGCTTTTTTATACATTTTTGCACATTTTGCAATTTTGCACAATTAGCACTTTGCACTTTTTTGCAACTTTGTGCACTTTGGGACTATTGATCATATATTCATGTTGTATACATTTGCTGTTTATCTATTTGCCATTTATTGGTTCACACATTTGTATCATTTATGATTTTATTGCAATTTAGGTACAGCACTTCGTCACTTTCTTGCAGTTTGCACATTTTTGTAAATGTTACCATGTATTTATTGAACACACCATGTAAACATTCACAGTGCAGGTGGAAAAAGTATGTGAATCCCTAGACCAGGGAACTTCAAACTACAGTTCTCCAGCTGTTGCGGAACTACACATCCCATGAGGCATTGTAAAACTCTGACATTCAAGGGCATGATGGGAGGGCATGATGGGAGTCATAGTTCCTGAACAACTGGAGAGCCATAGTTTGAAGACCCCTGTCCTAGACTAATGACACCTCCAAGAGCTAATTGGAGTGAGGTGTCAGCCAACTGGAGTCCAATGAGATGAGATGAGATTGGAGGTGTTGGTTACAGCTGCCCTGCCCTATAAAAAAAAAAAAAAAAACACGCCAGTTCTGGGTTTGCTTTTCACAAGAAGCATTGCCTGATGTGAATGATGCATCGCACAAAAGAGCTCTCAGAAGACCTACGATTAAGAATTGTTGACTTGCATAAAGCTGAAAAGGGTTATAAAAGTATCTCCAAAAGCTTTGCTGTTCATCACTCCACGGTAAGACAAATTGTCTATAAATGGAGAAAGTTCAGCACTGCTGCTACTCTCCCTAGGAGTGACTGTCCTGTAAAGATGACTGTAAGAGCACAGCGCAGACTGCTTAATGAGGTGAAGAAGAATCCTAGAGTGTCAGCTAAAGACTTACACAAGTCTCTGACATATGCAAACATCCCCGTTAGCGAATCTACAATACGTAAAAAATACTAAACAAGAATGGATTTCATGGGAGGATACCACAGAGGAAGCCACTGCTGTCCAAAAAAGACATTGCTGCACACTTACAGTTTGCACAAGAGCACCTGGATGTTCCACAGCAGTACTGGCAAAATATTCTGTGGACAGATGAAACCAAAGTTCAGTTGTTTGGAAGAAACACACAACACTGTGTGGAGAAAGAGGCACAGCACACCAACATCAAAACCTCATCCCAACTGTGAAGTATAGTGGTGGGGGCATCATGGTTTGGGGCTGCTTTGCAGCGTCAGGGCCTGGACGGATTGCCATCATCGAAGAAAAAATGTATTCCCAAGTTTATCAAGACATTTTGCAGGAGAACTTAAGGCCATCTGTCAACCAGCTGAAGCTCAACAGAAGATGGGTGTTGCAACAGGACAACGACTCAAAGCATAGAAGTAAATCAACAGAATGGCTTAAATAGAAGAAAATACGCCTTCTGGAGTGGCCCAGTCAGAGTCCTGACCTCAACCCGATTGAGATGCTGTGGCATGACCTCAAGAAAGTGATTCACACCAGACATCCCAAGAATATTGCTGAATTGAAACAGTTCTGTAAAGAGGAATGGTCAAGAATTACTCCTGACCGTTGTGTGCACGTCTGATCTGCAACTACAGGAAACATTTGGTTCAAGTTATTGCTGCCAAAGAAGGTTCAACCAGTTATTAAATCCAAGGGTTCACATACTTTTTCCACCTGCACTGTGAATGTTTACATGGTGTGTTCAATAAAAACATGGTAACATTTAATTCTTTGTGTGTTATTAGTTTAAGCAGACTGTGATTGTCTATTGTTGTGACTTAGATGATGATCAGATCACATTTTATGACCAATTTGTGCAGAAATCCATATCATTCCAAAAGGGTTCACAGTTTTTCTTGCAACTGTACATCGGCGTGCAGTGGTCGAGAAACGGTTAAGGTAACAGCATAACCTTATAGTAGTAGATATAAAGATTTTCTGCGTCCCGTGATAAAGAAAGGAGAATTGCCCTGTTTGTTTTAATAACTTACCTTTGATTATTAAATGGTAGGAGAACTGGTTTTATTTTCTTGCTTTCAATAAACAAAACAAAAAAAACACATACCTGTTGGAGGTGGTGGTAGATTAGATGGAGCTCCTGGTCCACCATGGTGAAATCCCAACCCCACTGGGTAGTTAAATGGAGTATAAGAGGCAGTCATGGAGGGGGGTGTTGGAGGTTGACCCATTAACATAGATGATGCTGAAGCTGGGTAGGTGGTAGATCCATGTGACGAATGGTGGGAGGCTGGAGGGAAGAACGTGGTTCCAGAAGGAGTAGGAACACTTTGTACATTCATAGGATTAGCAGGTGGTATATGTCCTGTAACTGGTGATGGAGTTAAACTAGTAGCCGTTGGAATCTGGGCGGTCTGCTTTAATGGTTGACACTGTACAAATCCTGCAAGGAGATGACAAAATAAACATGTAATCTTAGTTATATATATATATATATATATATATATATATATATACATATACACACACATACATACACACACACACACACACACACACACACACACACACACACACACACACACACACATTTTACCCTGCATAATATTTACCCCGTAAACAACTAGATTTATATTGCACCTGAACTTTAAATTGTTCTAAACCTTGTTGGTATCAGTACATTTACCTGCTCAAAATTTGGATGGCATCATTCAATACTGTCAAATTCAAATACAACACTAGCCAAAATTTGATTCAATGAACCCCTTGCAATTTCCCATTTAAGGCCTCATTCACACTTGGCGGACTCCTTTGCTACGGAGTCCGCCTGCTCCTGTCGGCTCAGCGGGAGATCAGTCCGCAGATCTCCGCTGAGCCGACGGATGACAAGCTCCTCTCTGCTCACTGAGCGGGGAGGGGCTTGTCGGGCACCGCTGTCTCCCTATGGAGCGATCTGATGAAAACGGACAGAATGTCCGTTTTCATCAGATCTTACCCGATCCGATCCGCATGGACGGATGGGGACGTGGCCCCCATACGTCTGTTTTTAGCGGGTCGGAATCGGGTCGGATGTCAGCGGACATGTCTCCGCTGACATCCGACGCTCCATAGTGATGCATGGCCCGAAGTGTGAATGAGGCCTAAGTGTTCCTGTTGGCCAACATATACAGGCACACATAAACCACACGCACTTCAATGCCAAACTCAGCACTACATATATTTTTATTTTGGAGACAAACTAAAAATTTATTTTGGCAAAATTGCCCTGCAAAATGCATTTACGGTATTTTCTAAAGCAAAGGAAGTTAAAAAAATGTGTACTTGTACTGACAGACATATCATATGCTAGGGTTTCAAATTTGGGACTAAAAATACTGAAGTCACTGACACACAGATAATCTGCAGTGAAGAAAAAAGCATCCAATAGGTGCTAGGACTTGAATGTGAGTCAATACAAAAAGAGTGATTAAATAATATATTGAGTGCTTACTGGCTGGCTTGGGTCAGGCTGCTCACAACAGACAGGGCTACCCCCACCAATGGAAGGAGCACCAAACCAAATAAGAGGTCCAAATTAATTTATTGGTGTGCACAGTATATACAGACCAATATATCACGTAAACAAGCTTTATTTTTTACATGAATTTTTTAGGGCGAACTAATTACCACTTCAATACAGGGCACTTCCCCCTTCCTGCCCAGGTCAAATTCCAGCTTTTGGCACGGTCACAATATGAATGACAATTGCGCGGTCATGCAACACTGTACTCATCTGAAATTTTTATCATACAAATAGTTTTTTTTTTTTTTTTTATGGTGACTCAAGATTACAATGGTTTATTGGTTACAGATAATATTTACACATTTATCATTAGGGAACCCCCCCACGGGTCGGCCAATTACAGCAGGACACGATAGTTATACAATGCAATAGTAGGTTAGGATTAAACACATATTCTGCTTGGAGACAATTCCAAGAATTTGATAAGGACATACAACACAAAAAGCTACGCGTTCAGTCAAGGTTCTTGTTTGTCCCTATAAAGAGACACATTGTATGTTTATTAGCTTGGGCTAACCGCAGGCTACATCCTTATCATGCCAAGCTAAATGTCAATGCCATACTTCTGCTTCTAGCATACAGAATGTTACTTTTAATTTATCCTAGTAAAACATAAAGGGGTACTCTTACAGAAATTATATATATATAAATAAATTAGACCTGCACAACTAATCGTTAAAAAAATTGTGATCTCGATTCAACCCCCCCTGGCGATCTCCAATGCAGAGTTTGCCGATTCTTTCATATAAGTA
Source organism: Rana temporaria (assembly GCF_905171775.1). NCBI lineage: Eukaryota > Metazoa > Chordata > Amphibia > Anura > Ranidae > Rana > Rana temporaria. The sequence continues at coordinate 97,480,216 of NC_053496.1, forward strand.
GAGACTTATCAGCTGTCAAAAGTAAATATCCGGGCAGACTGACAAGTTTTTAACAGGAAACATTAATCTTTTTTTTATTTTATTAGGTATAAAGTACATACAATATTTCATTCACAGACAAATAGCCTGTTCCGGTCCAAGACATATACAAAAATACGTTATTTTCCAGTTTTAAGAAAACCCCAACCCAAACCCTGCCCTCTTCTCTCCGACCAACCATCTCGTGTCATGTCTCCCTTTGCCTATTGCCCTTCCTGCGCTATACCATCCTGTCTGCAAATCTCTGTGTCAGCTTATATTTTACCCAATCTTGCCATTTTAGTTTAAATCCCCCTTCTCCTTGCTCCCCCATAAACCTTAGCTGTTCTGTGTAATAAATATCATTTATTTTACCAGTTCCTCACCGTAGGGCTCTTAGGATCCTTCCACTGTCTGGGAATCAAACTTTTCGCTGCATTTAGAAAATGGGGAAGTAAGGTTCTAATGTACTGTTTGATAGGCATTTTTGTCCCGTGAAACAGGCATACCCACGGCTCCTCTGGTATTTTAGTTCCAGTAATTTCCTCTATTACTCATATCACTTTGTTCCAGTAGGTTTTAATTTTTGGACAAGTCCACCATAAGTGTGACATAGTTCCCGGTTCCAAACAGCCCCTACAACAGAATTGAGAGGTTTCCCTTTGATAGTGGTGTGCTATGTCCGGGGTTATATACCAGCGTGCTAGGCATTTGTAATTAATTTCTATCAAACCACAGTTGGTTGATGTGAAATGCGTCAACTTTAATATTTTCCCAACATCTATCTCAGTTTCAACTGTTTCCAACTTCTCTTCCCATTTTTTTATATACGGTGGTGGCCCTGAAAATTTTAACCCAATCAAAATTTTATAAATCAGGGAAATCCCACCCTTTCCATTTGGTGCTGAGCACAAGCACTCTAGTGGGAGCAGATTACCCTCCGGCCTAATCGGATAAGGGAGGGATTCCACGAAATGTTTCAGCTGTGCATATCGCCACCTGTTTAGATCAAATATTTCTTATTTTTATAATCAGTTCCTCATAAGTGCATATTTTACCTTCTTTTAGTATGTCCCTTAATTGTGCATCTTTTTTTTTTTTATCCAATTACCAAACAAACTCACTTTCCCCAGTGCAAAATAATTTGCATCATTTAGTGAAATTAGTGGGGAATTATATCTCCATTTTTCCTTTTTGTGTACCCTATGCCAAATTGACATTGATGTCAGTGTGATCATGTGCTCGTTTTGGTGGATTTAACCCACCTTTTCTCTTAATTTTTTTTATACCCAATCAACCACCCGTGCCATATGAATAGCCTTGTAATATGTGTTAATGTCCGGTACCCACAGACCTCCGTGTGCCTTATCTCTTGTTAATATTGCCATACTTATGCACAATTTTTTATTTTGCCATATAAACCTACCCAATAGCTTTTAATGTTTTGAAGTATGCTTCCGGAAGTGAGGTCGGTAGCATTTGTATTTTATATAAAATCTTGGGGAGGGTTAGCATTTTAAAACGGTTTATTCTCCCTAGCATAGATCTCTGTCTAGATGCGATTTTATTTAAATCCGTTTTAATATCATTCAATAGTGGGATGTAATTATGTTGGAAATTGACTCAGGGGATGATGTTATATTGACTCCTAAATATTTTAACTCGGTGTCTCTCCAGATAGATGGGAAGTCTTGTTTGTATCTACATTCCTCCTGTGCTTTGACGCTTATTGTTAAGTATTTCCGATTTTAAGGGATTAATTTTGAAACTTGATACCTCCCCATATGTTTTAAGAGTTTTTAATACATTAGGGAGAGTTATCATTGGGTTCATTATGTAAAGCAGAATATCATCGGCGTACGCCGCAAGTTTGTGTTCCTCTTCTTCTATCTGTATCCCCATGATGTCAGGATTATTTCCAATCCCCGCCAGCAATGGTTCTAGAGATAGGATAAACAGTAAGGGGGACAGGGGACACCCCTGTTGGGTCCCATTAAAACATCTCAAATGGCCCTGATACTGTCCCGTTTATTTTAACTCTAGCGGTTGAGTAATTGTAAAGAGCATTTATCCACCACAACATCTTAGGTCCCACCCCATAAGCCTCTAATGTGTTCTGAAGAAATCCCCAGTCTACTCTGTCAGATGCTTTTTCAGCGTCTATTGACAGAAGTAGACCTGGGGATTTACTTTCTTTTATTCTCTGTATCAGTAGGAGCGCTCTAATGCTATTAACCCTACTTTCCCTGCCTGGGATAAAACCCACTTGATCGGTATGCACCAGATCCTATATAAATGGACTTCATTCTGCCGGCTAATATTTTAGCGAACAGCTTCACGTCAGCGTTCAGTAGGGAGATGGGTCTGTAACTGGAACACAGAGAGGGATCCTTGCCTTCCTTAAGGATTATCGTTATCGCGGCCTCCAGTGCCTCGCGGCGAATCTCCCAATTAGTGCCGATATCATTCATATAGGAACACATCTTGGGGACCAAAATATCGCTAAACTTCTTGTAGAATGCGGTCGTCAGCCCATCGGGGCCTGGACTTTTCCCTGTGGGGGACTCCCTTAAATTTTGCCGTATTTCCGCTTCCGTAATGGGGTCTTCTAGGGAACTAAATTTATCCGCTGTTATTTATTTTTTTTAAACCTATTTCTGTTAGTAGTTTTTTAGTATTATCTGACCGCCTTTTTACTTTATCTGGAGGGTCACTTTGGGTTATCGAGTACAGCTTCCCATAATATTCTTGGAATACTCTCATGATTTCAGGGGTTGTGTATACCTTACCAACTTTACCCATTTGTATACTTTCGATAAAGTTAGACCTCGATTATTATTTTTTTTTTAACATTTTGGATAGGTATTTTCCCGACAAGTCACCCCATTGATACGTCTCTTTAAGTCTCTAGAAGGCCGTTCTGTTTTCTTGTTCAATGAGATCTCTTAATTCCTCTTTTTTTAGAATGACAGTAGGTTCAGCTTCATGATCACCTGTTTGTTTATGACGCTGTTCGAGATCAAAGATTATTTAATGTAACTCATCACATTTCCTCCTGCTTTCCTTTTTTTTCCGCTGTTCCTATTGCAATCAGTATTCCCCCAATATAGGCATACTAATAATTCTGACATATATTCTGAGCTGTTTGTTTGAAAATACAGCTCTAGCTCCTCTTTTTTTTTTTGCTAAATCTTTTTTATTGAGATTTATATTGACATACAAAATTAGCCCACGCAGGGGCCGAACAGTTGCCCACGCAGGGGCAGTACCCCGGTCGCGACAACATGCCGCAACAGGGCACAACACACATCTTAAACATCCTAACGTAACTTATACTATATCCCCAATGTGGGGAGAGGGTAACTTCAGGAAAATTTGTGCTCAAATCGGTATTGACAGAAGAGTGCAGCATGAAAATAGTTGGGTCAAGAGCTAACAAACTGCAGGCACATTATCTATCTAGGCATTTGCTACTGGATCATTTGCTCTAGCTCCTCTTTAATCCTGTCTGGGACCTCTACATCTTGTGTTAGATCTTCATTAAGTCTCCAGATATTATTTCTATTTTGCACTCCCTCTATTTTTAAGTTATTTGATACAGGGGCATGATCTGACAAGGTAACTATTCCTATATTAGAACTTGTCACTGAATCCAGTTATCTATGATCCACCAAAAATATGTTGATTCTTGAGTAAGTCCCGTGTACAGCAGAGTGGAATGTATAGTCACGTATTTTCGGGTGTTGTATTCTCCAAACGTCCATCAATTGATGTTGGTGTAGTTTCTCTTTAAGTGATTTCCATTGTGCATTCCCAATCCGCTACACGTGTGACGTACAATCGACTTCTGGGTCCAAACAGAGATTTAAATCACCGGCCATAATTACCCCGATTACCATAAACTTCTCGATTACCCCCTTAAGGAGTTTTTGTTTGGTCCATAGATATTCGCTATGGAATAATCAACTTTGTTTAGTTTGCCACTGAGCAAAAGATAGCGCCCTTCTGGGTCTACTATTCTCTCCCCAGGGACAAATCTTACTTCCCTGGCAAAACCCAATGGCGACTCCCTTCGCACGTTTAGTCGGAGAGTCCCCATAGTACCAAAGCGGGTAGTCGTGTGGGCAGATCTTAAGATTTGAATCCTGCAAGATGTGTCTCGTAGTAATACTACATCCGCTTTGAGATATTTTAGTTCTCTCAGAATATTACCCCTTTTTATGGGAGTGTTCAGCTCCGTACATTATACAAAACTATTTATAAAGTACCCATTTTATCTACCTGGTAATCGCCCTCCCCTCTCCCACCATTTTACTGTTTAATCCTAATTGGTTCATGTAGTTCTTTTCAGTGTATCGGCAGGTTTTCAATAGGCATTGGTACATTGCCACATCCAGTATCCTATTTCTTTTAAGTAGGAGAGAACCACAATCCGTACCCTCCCTCCCTCACCCCATCCAGCCCCCCACTAACCATCCCTCCCCCCACCCCCCTTCCAACTCAAAATGGGGGATTGAGGCCTTTCCAAGGCCCAAAGATATGTGGCCCTCCTAATCCATCCGGCCCTACGGTTCACCCCCCGGAGGTTGAGCTCTGAAAGTGGGTCTTCACCGGGACTGCTGCCCTCCCTAAAATTGGTGGGTGAGAACCCCCATACCCTCACCACTCCCCATTCATATTTCAATTACCACTTACCACCCCCACCCCCTCCTGCAACCCTCACAAAAAAAAACAATGTGGCACCCACATCAGTGGTACTCTTTTTTTCCCTCTTTTTACTCTGTTTCCCTCCTTCTTTCTACATTTCCCCCCCTCTGCCTATGTCCTTTATTCCTTCTTTCTCTTCCAATTTAGTTCTCGTTTCATTTCCCCCTTTTGTTTCTTGAAATAAGGTGCCAAGTCTGTCGTTCAGTTGTATAGGGCGTCTTCTCTTGTGTTTCACTCCAGCCAGGAATCTCTAACAGTGGGATATCCAATCTTTTGCAGAACTTTATCGTGTCTTACGGGAATCTTAAAGTTGTGGACCTGCCCTCTTTCTTCCCAATTAAACATGATGGAAAACCCCAGGAGTATTGAATACTGTGCGTTTTTAAATGTTCAAGTAGGGGTTTTAATATTGTCCTTCTGGAGAGGGTCTCTGTTGCTAGGTCCGGAAATATCTGTAGGTTGATCTCATTGTATATAGCGGGCTTATTAGATTTAAGGCTCTGCCAGATCTGATCTTTATTTGAAAGTTAAGGAATCTCGCGATCACGTCTGGGTATATCCCCTGCCATTTCTGCTGGTTTTTGGATCCGATGGATTCTTTCTAATTTTATTTTCTGTTTTACCCAAAATGTGGCCGAATACTTTATCCAATTTTTCTTGGAGATCTTCCCCTTGCTGATCCGGTAAACCTTGAATCCTCAGGTTTTTCCACCTGTTACGGTTTTCCTGATCTTCCAAACGGTACCTCATATTCCTTTGTTCCCTCTAACTCCTTCATCTGCTTTTTTTAACTCTGTCACTTCAGCCGCTTGGTAATACAATTTTTCTTTGGTCTCTTCTTAGTGTAAAATAAATAAAAATAGTCACAGTCCAATGCAGTCCCTCCAATACAACTCTTCAGGTAATGGAGATTAAAGGAGATAGGAGGTGACTCACCCTTTGTTGATTTTCTTAGTGAAGTTGTCTGAAGTTGAATGTCTGCTGAAATAATCCGTATTATGCCAGTTGTAACCTGGAGAACCTCAGAGACCTCAGAGGAGGAATACAGCCCGCGGTTAACAGTTGAATTTACGCAAGCTGTTTTTCTTTAGGAGCCTGGGGCTTAGGGCTAGTTGGGGCTTTGTTGATGCAAGCATGGCGATACAGCCTATACTCGTAATGGTGTGATCTGCGTGGCTGCGTTCAGAGGTTGCAACCAGAGACCCCCTCGATGTCTCTCTCAGCAGCTCTCACTATGTGCACCGTCCTTCATTCACTGCTGTGCACGGTTATGTAGTTGACAACCGCACGCTGCTCCCAGCTGCTTGCCCCTTCACTCCTACTCCCTCTCCTCTCTCCTGCCTCTGACTTCAGACACTCATACTTCTGCTCTGCTCTGTGCTCCAGCCTCCAAGCAGGGAGACAGACAGACTCCCGCATCAGGCTCCGTCCTCTTCTGAGGAAACATTTATCATACAAATAGAGCTTTCTTTTGGTGGTATTTATTTACCACTGGGTTTTTCATTTTTTGCTTAATAAAACTAAAAAGTCCAAAAAGTTTGGGGGGAATCTTTTTTGTTTTGGTTATTACATTTTGCAAATAAAAATTCTCTCTTCATAAACTTAGGCCAAACTGTATTTGCTACATTTCTTTGGTGAAAATAACCAAAATCAGTAATTATTAGATTGTAAGAAAGTCCAAACTTTGGTTATACAGCATCTCACAAAAGTGAGTACACCCCTCACATTTTTGTAAATATTTCATTACATCTTTTCATGCGACAACACTGAAGAATTTACACTTTGCTACAAATGTAAAGTAGTGAGTGTACAGCCTGTATAACAGTATAAATTTTGCTGTCCCTTCAAAATAATTTAACACACAGCCATTAATGTCTAAGCCATTGGCAACAAAAGCGAGTACACCCCTAAGTGAAAATGTCAAAATTGTGCCCCAAGTGTCAATATTTGGTGGCCACCATTATTTTCCAGCACTGCCTTAATGCTCTTGGGTATGGAGTTGAACTGGAGTCCTCTTCCACTCCTCCATGATGACATTACAGAGCTGGTAGAGACCTTGCACTCCTCCACCTTCCATTTGAGAAAGCCCCACAGATGCTCAATAAGGTTTAGGTCTGGAGACATGCTTGGCCAGTCCATCACCTTTACCCTCAGCTTCTTTAGCAAAGACAGTGGTTGTCTTGGAGGTGTATTTGGGGTCGTTATGTTGCAATATTGCCCTGCGGCCCAGTCTCTGAAGGGAGAGGACCATGCTCTGCTTCAATATGTCATAGTACATGTTGGCATTCATGGTTACCTCAATGAACTGTAGCTCCCCAATGCCGGCAGCACTCATGCAACTCCAGACCATGACACTGCCACCACCATGCTTGACTGCAGGCAAGACACACTTGTCTTAGCACTCCTCACCTGGTTGCCGCCAATGCTTGACACCATCTGAAACAAATAAGTTTATCTCGTCTCAAAAGGACCACAAGACTTTGTTCCAGTAATCCGTGTCCTTAGTCTGCGTTCAGCAAACTATTTACGGGGCTTTCATGTGCATCTTTAGAAGAGGTTTTCTTCTGGGACGTCATCCGGACCAATTTAATGCAGTGTGCAGCGTATGGTCTGAGCACTGAAAGGCTGATTCCCCCCACCCCTTCAGCAATGCTGGCAGCACTCAGAGGTTTATTTCCCAAAGACAACCTCTGAATATGAAGCCGAGCACGTGCACTCAACTTTTGGTCAACCATGGCTACGCCTGTTCTAAATGGAACCAGTCCTGTTAAACCACTGTATGGTCTTGGCCACTGTGCTGCAGCTCAGTTTCAGGGTCTTGACCATGGGTGCTCAACCTGTGGCTCTCCAGCTGTTTCAGAACTACAATTCCCATGAGGCATTGCAAGCTACTGACTGTTACAAGCATGACTCCCAAAGGCAGAGGCATGATGGGACTTGAAGTTCTGCAACAGCTGGAGAGCCACAAGTTAAGCACCCATGGTCTTGACAATCTTCTTATAGGCTAGGCCATCTTTATGTACAGCAACAATTTTTTTTTTCAGATCCTCAGAGTTCTTTGTCACGATGTGCCATGTTGAACTTTTTTTTTTGCGTTTCTTAAAGTGATGGTTATTTTTATATTAAAAAAAAGCGAGACTTTACAAACATGTTATACTTGCCTGCTCTGTTGCAGTGCTTTTTCTCGGGTGCCTCTTCTGTGCTCCTGGCCCCTCCCTCCTGTCGGGTGCCCCCACAGCAAGCAGCTTGCTATGAGGGCACCCGAGCCGGGTCACAGCTCCCTGTGACCATTCAGATTGGCTAGCCGACTTTGACAGCAACGGGAGCCAATGCTGTCAATCAGGAGGGAGAGTCTTGGGAGTGTCCACAAGACACTCGTGGACATTGCTGGACAGAGATGGGGCTCAGGTAAGTATTAGGGGGAGCTGCTGCACACAGAAGGCTTTTTATCTTAATGCATAGAATGCGACAAAATAAAAAAACCTTTTGAATTTACAACCCCTTAAACCCTCATACACACATACTAGTGTGTTTTTTTTTTTTAAACAAAAAAAAAAAAAAAAACTGACAGCTCAGGTCGAATCCTTCCTGCTGTACTATTGTGTTGTGACAGGGGAATGACCCACTCGCAAGAACACTCTAGTCTGCGTTCTCAGCCAACGGGGGAGCCAGTCGACAGACCTTTTTCAGTTATGACCCTTCAACAGAAGCTGTCAGACCAGCTGCCGTACACACAGGCCGAGAAGTTTCTATTGAACTGGCTGATGCCGCCTGCCATAAAAAGCCTGTGTGTATGAGGCTTTAATATGATGCTATTAGCCACAGAACAGTTGCATGGATGTGGTCTGGGCTCAAGCAAACCATAAAATGCATCAGAATTTTTTTAACTCTTTGAAAAGATCATTCAAATAAGTGGAACAACAATGAGTGTATACCTGCAACTGGCAACGTGTAGTATCCAGCTATATACTGCCTGGCAAAACCAAGGCCATATGCAAGATGGGAGTTATAGAATGTGGCAATTTCATCATTTGTGTTATTGTTAGATTTACAGGTGAAACTAGAAACATTTGAATATCATGCAAAAGTTCATTTATTTCACTTATGCAACTTAAAAAGGTAAAACTAATATATGGAGATAGACTCATTACATGCAAAGCAAGATAGTTCAAGCCGTGATTTGTCAGTTATGATGATTATGGCTGACATGCTCATGGAAACCTCAAACCCACAATCTCAGAAAATTTGATTACATGCAATCAATAAAACAAGGATTGTACATAGAACAATATCGGACCTCTGAAAAGTATAAGCATGCATATGTACTCTGTGCTTGGTTTGGACCCCTTTTGCAGCAATTACTGCCTCAATGCGGCGTGGCATGAAAGCCATCACACTGCTGAGGCGTTATGGAAGACTAGGATGGATGCTTCAATAGCATCCTTCCGCTCTTCTGCATTTTTCGGTCTCATGTCTCATCTTTCTCCTGGAAATGCCCCATAGATTCTCTATGGGGTTCAGGTCAGGCGAATTTGCTGGCCAATCAAGCACAGTTATCCCACGGTCATTGAACCAGGTTTTGCTGCTTTAGGCAGTATGGGCAGGTGTCAAGTCCTGCTGGTAAAAGAAGTCAGCATCCCCATAGAGCTCGTCTGTGGAAGGAAGCATGAAGTGCTCCAAAATCTCCTGGTAGATGGCTGCATTGACCCTGGACTTAATGAAGCACAGTGGACCAACACCAGCAGATAACATGGCTGCCCAAATCAACACAGACTGTGGAAACGTCACACTGGACTTCAAGCATCTTGCAGTGTGTGCCTCTCCATCCTTCCCACAATACTCTGTCTCCTTGGTTTCCAAAAATTTGCTCTCATCAGAAAAGGGGACTTTGAACCACTGAGCAACAGACCAGGTCTGTTTTCCTTTAGCCCAGGTAAGACGCTTCTGATGTTGTTTAGGAGTGGCTTGACAAGAGGAATACGACATTTGAAGCCCATGTCCAGGATCCGTCTGTGTGTGGTGGCTCTTGATACACTGACTCCAGCCTCAGTCCACTCATTGTGAAAGTCCCCAACACTTTTGAATGGCCTATTCCCGACAGTCCTCTCCAGGCTGTGGTCATTCCTGCTGCTTGTGCACCTTTTCCTGAAACACTTTTGCCTTCCAACTTTATATTAATGTTACATAGTTAGTCAGGTTGAAAAAAGACAAGTCCATCCAGATCAACTATAAAAAAAATAATATCACAGTCCCATAAACCCAAATCTATACCCACAGTTGATTCAGAGGAAGGCAAAAAAAAACAGCAGCGCATGATCCAATTTGCTACAGCAGGGGAAAAAAATCCTTCCTGATCCCTTGAGAGGCAATCGGATTTTACCTATAAATGTTAGTACCCAGTTATATGTACATTTAGGAAAGAATCCAGGCCTTTCTTAAAGCAATCTACTGAGCTGGCCAGAACCACATCTGCAGGGAGTCTATTCCACATCTTACTGTGAAGAAACCTTTCTGTATTTGGAGATGAAATTTGCTTTGATATAGCACTTTGGGAACATCCAACTTCTTTTGCAATTACCTTTTGAGGCTTGCCCTCCTTATGGAGTTTGTCAATGATTGTTTTCTGCACAACTTTAAGGTCATCCAGTCTTTCCCATAATTGTGATTCCTACTGAACCAGACACGGATACCATTTAAAGGCTCAGGAACGCTTTGCAGGTGTTATGGCTTAATTAGCTGATTAGAGTGGGACACTGAGCCTAGAATATTGCACCTTGTCACAATATTCAAATTTTCTGAGATTGTGGATTTGGGGTTTTCATGAGCTGAAAGTCATAATCATCACAATTATGACAAACCACGGCTTGAACTATCTTGCTTTGCATGATGTAATGAGTCTATCTCATATATTAACTTCACCTTTTAAGTTGCATTACTGAAATAAATTTACTTTTGCACGATATTAAGATTTTTCAAGTTTTACCCATATTACTGAAGGCATAATCTTGTTTGACAAAAACATTTTGTAATAGCTAAAATTGGTATAAAATTGTGTGTCAACATTCCATTCAATCTTTAAAAAAAAAACCACAACAAACCAGGAATAAGAATCCATCTTTCAGAAAGTCAAGCAGACAGGGACAGAAAAGTTCTCTCATTAATACACTTGTCTGCAGCCTGGAAGTCACAGGCCAGGAGAAACTTATTTCCCTACTGCTATTATAACTCCATCTCCTTGTAAAGAGTGGGCACAAAGAGCCAACACAGGGGAATTGTGTTCAAACAAAACCACATCAAGGACCTGCAGAAATCTCCCACAGCCACTGGAGTGTTTGGCAACAGTTGGCGGATTAAGCACTTGAGATGTGACCAGTTCCCCACCCACCTGCCACCAGTCTTTCAGCGATCTAAATGCATAGCAGACAAAGAGTGACAGACCTCATGCAGAAATGATGCTACTAAGCGCCTACATGGAGCAAGTAAAAGCAATTATGGGAGAATTAAATGGTAAAAGGGGCACAGCTTGCTCAAGTAGAAGAATTTTAAGGGATTAAATCCTACATTCTCCTAAATCAGACAGCAATACATGTTTTAAAATATTCTTTCAAAGTTACATTGCACATAAAAGAAGTGACACCTGCAACATAAGTAGTTTGCTAATCTTTTATTAATAAAAAGCTAAATCACATGATTCTTGAAGATTCTGCCAGAAGGCTAGATTAAATAAACTGAAACTACATACATACCTAGCAGCCACCTCGTCAGACAACCCCACACAGCCTTCAGTTAAGGTGGGGGGCCATTAAAGAAACCCAAATCTCTCCTATCCTTTCTGGCCTGTAGAACGTAAAACACGCTGCTCCATCTACCATAACAAATGTGCTACTTCCTTTTTGTTGCATGTTATCTTTACTGCATGTCAAAAGGGAGCCTAAGGTTGAGTGTTCTGGCAGACATAAAACCTATTCATGCTACATTTTTCTTTTTCATAAAAACATTCAATGTCATTTCAAGTTACCTAGAAGCTTTGAGAGCAGAAGAGAATGTTTTGAAAGATGGACAGAGTAGTGAGATGCTGTTTCTTTATTTTCGAAACTAGCAGGCTCAGAGCGTGCCCTAGGCCAATCCATACCAGTACAACTGGATTTTAAAGGCAAACCATGAGAGCAAAAATTTATAAAAATATAATTTATTAGAAAAAATTGTATTTCCTTAAAAAGGGGAACTGAGTAAATGCAAGGAAAAATATGTCAGGCACATTGATAATTCGCATAATATACATAAAATTGGTACAATCATGGATTGAAACATTTGTACAGATTTCCAATGAAAAATAAATTCCTCCTCTAGCCCAACATGTTTCAGGAATACCAATCCTTTCTTCGAAGGCTCTTGGTAGGAGAGAGTACAAATATATTCTAGAATGAAGCAAAGAAAATTTCTAAAAAGTTCCAAAAGGTCAACATCATTGAAGCCACAAACACATTCAATATACATACCAGGGGTTATGGAGGTTGGCCCCGTGTTCTTGTGAACACAGCTGCAACCTCCACTGATGTGTCTTTCATACAGGTCTGCTGACTTGATTGACAGACTTTGCTGACAAATTTCGGGTGTAATTTAAACCTACAAGTTATTTGGCTGCCTTTGCAAGTTTTTCTAATTATCAAAACACACTGGGTTTTCTTTTTTCCCCCTACGGCCTCTACACGGCGTTGAATTCTGGACTGGGACTCCCCACCTTATATGTGAAGTCATATACAGATTCCCTCCAATATTTGGCAAAAAACAAGAGCTGGCTGTCCTATACTAATTTATGGCCTTTGTGTAACCTCTGATGAAGCCAATTTGGCAAAATATATAGGGAAGCAACACCATACCTGGCCATCAATATATTGATAGTTTGAAACTATAAGGATCTTCCCTACCTGTATCATGTCTTTGATCTTGAAAAGGCTAACAAAGTGGAAATATTGAACATGGCAAATTGTAAAAAACAAATGAAGTCCGCTAATATATACTGAACCAAATGGAACAAAAATATCCAGGAAAGACAGAAAAAAGGGGGTGCAAAAAGGACCACCAGGGCAAAGACTGCACGGTGTCCCCCCATTTAAAAAATGGGGGGGGGGCGCCATGCAGAATAGGCCCACCAACGCAAAACAGCGGAAAAAAAAGCAATGCCACACAAAGTGTGACCCCATGGTATACCGCATGAAACGAGAAACGTCTGCCCCCAAAACCCATGAATGGAAGAGGGGAACGGGCTCCCTTGTGTCGGGCAGGGACAAACCGAGCAACAGAATGTACGAAGGCATGGAGCAATAAAAAAACGAAAAAAATATTTGAAATATAAATAACAGTTGCAAAACATCTGGGGTCATTTACTTATTGATGTGTCAGTGCCTCAATGCAACATTATGGCCAGGCTTGAATACCCAATTAAGTTTCCGTCCATTTTCGGACGGCTTCAGTTCAAGTTGTTGCGAAAAAGAATAAATATCTTTGGGCTACTTATGTTACATCACCGGACTGAGTTGAGTGCTAATTTGTTGATGCTTTTTTCGTTATTGATCGAGTTGATTGAGAATCTGTTGCTGTATTAGGATGACCAATGCATGTTCTTCCTTTGTCCTGTCATTTTAAGAATTTTGTTTTTCTACAATGCTATTTATATCTTGTTTGATGTCCAGCCTGTTTTACATCATGTTCCATTAGTTATCCACATCTGATTGCCACATTAAATCGCATCTACATACCGTGTGCATTTATTTTTGTTCCAATGTGCAAAAGGTCATTCAGGGACCTATTTGGTTCAATATATGATCATTTATTTATATTTCAAATATTTTTAGTTTTTTTTTTATTGCTCCATGCCTTCGCACATTCTGTTTCTCGGTTCGTCCCTGCCCAACGCACAGGAGCCCGTTCCCCTCTTCCATTCATGGGTTTTGGGGGCGGGCGTCTCGTTTCATGCGGTATACCACAGGGTCACACTTTGTGTGGCATTGCGGTTTTTGCCGCTGTTTTGCGTTGGTGGGCCTATTCTGCATTGCACCCCTCCCCATAATTTAAATGGGGAGACGCAGTGCAGTCTTCGCCCTGGGAGTCCTGTTTGCACCCCCTTTTATTTGTCTTTCCTGGATATTTTTGTTCCATTTGGTTCAGTATATATTAGCGGACTGCATTCATTTTCAAATTGTTTCAGGCTTTGGATATATTTCCACTTTGTTAGCCTTTTCAAGATCAAAGATATAATGATACACTTTTTCATATGTGCGGGCTTCTTTTGACATTTGAATTATTGCTTCATCATTTTGGGCTGATGCAGTGATTTGTTGTATTTACATTAACCGATTTCTCATTTCTAAATTCTTTTATTTTTTCTAATAATTTATTTTTATTTTTTCAATTCATTTCTAAAAATAGGATTTTTATAACAGCTTACCTGTAAAATCCTTTTCTTGGAGTACATCACGGGACACAGAAGCATAATAATTACTATGTGGGGTTATAGAGTCTACCTTCAGGTGATGACACTGGCACGCCCTTAAGGCAGGAAGTTCCCTCCCCTATATAACCCCTCCCATACCGGGAGGTACCTCAGTTTTGTAGCAAAGCAATAATTGTCCCAACATCCCCTTCAAGAGGGGCGGGAGCTCTGTGTCCCGTGATGTACTCCAAGAAAAGGATTTTACAGGTAAGCTGTTATAAAAATCCTATTTTCTTTATCGTGCATCACGGGACACAGAGAAGCATAGTAAAGCAATGCCAAATGAGGGGAGGGAGACACCAAAGTCCGCTGGGCACCATCAGACGTGAGGAATGCCTTCCTCACTCTTTCGTATATTCAATTGGTAAAATTTAGTGAAAGTGTGGACTGAAGACCAGGTCGCGGCCTTACAGAGCTGAGCCATGCTGATGCACTGCCCAGGAAGTGCCAACCGCTCTAGTGGAGTGCGCTTTAACCCTAAGCAGAGGAATCTTTCCTTTCAAGCCATAGGCTTGAGTAATGACCTGTCGAATCCATTTAGAAATAATGGACTTAGACGCTGCCTGTCCGCTTCTGGGACCATCCGGCAGAACAAATAAAATATCCGATTTCCAAATCTGAGCAGTAGCTTTAAGATAGATTTTTACTGCTCTCAGTACATCCAGAGTATGCAACGATCTTTCTGTTGCAGAACTAGGTTCTGGAAAAAAAGATCCTGGTTCAGATGGAAGTTTGAAACTACCTTGGGGAGGAAGGCCGGATGAGGCCGCAGGACCACTCTGTCCTTATGAAGAATTAGATATGGCTCTTTAAATGAAACCCTCCTAGCAGAGGCTATGGCTACCAAGAATACCCCCTTCCTGGTCAAGAGGACCAAGGGAATGTGAGCCAGAGGCTCAAAGGGTTGCTTCTGTAGGGCAGAGAGAACCAGATTCAGGTTCCACGGGCACAAGGGGGTTTTAATTGGAGGATTAATACGAATCACCCCCTGTAAGAAGGTCTTAACCAGAGAATGTGTAGCCAGTGGCCTTTGAAAAAATATTGATAAGGCCGAGACCTGGCCCTTGAGGGTACTCAAGGCTAATCTCATGTCTGCCCCTAACTGCAGAAACTCCAGTATTCTGCCTATGAGATACCTGCGAGGATGCCACCCTTTGGCTTCGCACCAGGTCACATATGCCTTCCAAACTCTGTAATAAATAAGCCTAGAAGCTGGCTTTCTGGCATTAAATTAGTGTAGACACTACAGAATTAGAGAGACCCCTCCTCTTTAGGATATGGGTTTCAACAGCCAGACTGTTAAATTTAGAGACCGTAAGGAAGGGTGGAATATTGGCCCCTGTGAGAGCGGGTTTGGACAGAGCGGAAGAATCCATGGATGTCCTATTGATATTCTTACAATCTCTGCGTACCAAGCCCTTCTGGGCCAAGCTGGAGCAACCAGAATTACTGTTTTTTCTTCCGACTTTATCCTGCGGGGTAACAATTGCAGTGGAGGAACGCATAGATCAGGGAGAACCGATCCAACGGAAACACCAGCGCATCTGTTCCGCAAGCGAGCGGATCCCTTGTTCGGGACAGAAAATTGTCCACCTTTGCGTTGAACCTTCATGCAAAGAAATCCACATCTGGTGTTTCCCACCTCTGACAAATGCCCTGGAAGATGTCTGGGTGAAGAGCCCACTCTCCTGGGAGCAACTGCTGGCGAATTAGGAAGTCTGCCTGCCAATTGTCTATTCCCGGAATGAAAATCGCTGAAATGTACGGGACATGCTTTTCTGCCCAAATCAGAATCTGATGCACTTCTTTTTGGGCCGCACGACTCCTTGTACCACCCTGGTGATTTATGTATGCCACAGCTAGGGCATTGTCGGATTGTACTGTGACCGCAACTTGTCTGTCCATGCTGATAGAAATTTAGGCAGCTTGTCTAGCCCTAATAGGTTGATGGGTAGAGATTTCTCGAAGACCAACCACTTTCCCTGGAGAGATAGCTGCTCCAGGACTGCACCCCAGCCTAGCAGACTGGCATCTGTAGTCACAACCCGCCAATATATTGGAACAAAGGACTTCCCTTTTAGCAAATTCTGGGGAACCAGCCACCAGCAAAGGCTCTGCCAAACTGTAGGGGAGAGCAACATAGGGAAGTCTAAGGCTTGGGCTTTCTTGTTCCAAGCGGTTAAGATGGCGTGTTGTAGTCTCCTTGAGTGGAACTGGGCAAATGGGACGGCCTCGAATGAGGCTACCATTTCCCCCAGGAGTCGCATACAAAGGCGAATGGAAGGCTGGCGCTTTAAAACTGACCAACTGGACTAGTTGCCTTAAAGAATTGTGATAGATTTCTGTAATAATGCCTATTTGATAAGCTGAGCTATTTTTTTATTAGAACTATTAATAATGTTTAGTATTTTTTATATATTCTTTTTGATACCTTTTTATACATAAATATATATGCATGAATGAAATCATATTAGTACCTATTTTCCTTGATGATTTTATATAAGATATGTTTAATGAAGTTGGCCTCCAGCATTGAAATATCAATGAACTGTGTTTAAAAAGTGTTTTCACTCTTCTCTGCCACCCCACACCAAAGGAATTCGTGTTCTGGACTGCTTATGCCCTTATAAAGGCAACACGCCTGCTTCTTGCGTATGGATATCTAAATGGACTATTTCAACCATAGGACTGCCTTTTCCCTGCGCCCCTGTTCTTGGACAAGCCCCTTTCCAGCCCATCTCATTAAGGACTCCTTGTAAGCTTCATTAGGTGTGATCTAAGTTCGAACAAAAGAGTCTTGCCATGTGCTTACAGGAGGGGAGGGTAAATGGGTGGGTCCATGGTGATTGGGAGGGATTGATAGGTGTGTATTCTGTGATGTCATGAGGTCAATAAATCTAAGATGAGAGGGCCGACTCCCTCTCTGCTCTCATTTTTCTGCTGCATTTCCTGTGTGTGTGTGTCTTTCTGTCTGTGCTCCAGCTGCTTCTGCTCTGCTCTGCTCTCCTCCTTCACTCTCCACAAGATGCGTGTGTGTGTTTGTTTGTCTCTTCTTATCTCAACAGATGGTGCCAGTGAAACACTGCAAGCCTCTCCTGTATTGAGACAGGAAAACAGTCCATATCAGAATCGACCTTCATTTGAGGCAAAGATATCTTTCTCTGATCTGTGTCTATGAGCAGACCTAAATATTCCAGCCTCTTCACAGGAACCAAGGCTGACTTGTCCAGGTTGAGAATCCAACCCATGGACTCCAGGTACCTTGCGGTTCTGCGTATTGCTTGATTCAGATCGGTAATTGAGCGATCTACCAGCAACAGATCGTCCAGATAGGCCACTATAGATATGCCGTGAGACCTTAGATTGGCCAACAGGGGGGCCAGCACCTTCATGAACACCCAAGGTGCCGTGGCTAATCCGAAGGGTAAAGCCACGAACTGAAAATGGCGCTGATTTATCGCGAAGCGCAACAGCTTCTGATGGCCAAGAAAGATAGGTACGTGTAGGTATGCGTCCTCGACAACTATGGACACTAATAGTTCCCATCCGAGCAGGGAGGCGGTCACTGACCGAATTGAATCCATGCGAAAGGATCGGATATTTAGGAACTGGTTTAGGGCCTTGAGATCCAGAATGGATCTTACGTCTCCCGTTTGGCTTGGGGACGGTAAAAGATTTGAAAAAAAACCCCAAACCTTGCTCTTCCACCGGTAGTTCTATAATCACCCCTTTGGGAGAGCAGATGATCAAGGCCAACGCTAGAGACTTTCTATTTCCCAGGGCTTTCGGGACGCTTGAGGCCAGGAAGCGGGGTGGAGGAAACTCTCGCAACTCCAGCCTGTACCCCTCGGAAACCGTGGAGAGGACCCAATTGTCTTGGATCCTTTTTAGCCAGGTCCCTGCAAACAGCTGAAGTCTTCCCCCCACCTGGCTGAGTGGGGGTGAACCTTCATAATGCTGACTTAGACGCAGGTTTGGCCGGCTTGCGGTTCCAGGCTTTCTTGGGAGCCTGAAATTGCTCTTGAGGTTTTCCTCCTGCATTTAACCTTCCGGGAGGCTGTCGGGACTGCCTGGAGGCAGAAGGCCCAGGAACTGGAGAGGAGGGCCTCTTAAAGGAGGGGGGACCCCTAAACCTCTTTTTAACTGGCAACAGCGTGCTTTTGCCACTGGAAATTTTCTGGATATACCTATCCAGATCTTGCCCAAACAAACGCTCTCCGTGGAAGGGAAACCTGGCTAGAAGCTTCTTGCAAGGGGTTTCAGCAGACCAGTTTTTCAACCAGAGCAGCCTACGCATATGTACTAAAAGTAGCTTAAGGCGGGAGGACTGTTGTATAGAGTCCTTGATGGCATCTACTGCAAAGCATAATGCCTTGGGAAAGTCGGCCAACTCCCGAGCTTGCTGAGCCGGGACATCTTTCAAGACCTGCTTCATCTGTTTTTTTAAGGCTTGGCAGATACCAATAGCTGCTACTGCAGGTTGGGTTATCCCTATGTCTGTAGCGAATGATGTTTTTAACAACGTCTCCAGTCGCTTATCTGTCAGGTCTTTAAACATCTGCACGTTGTCCACCGGAAAGGTCAGAGTCTTGTTCACACAGGGGATAGCTGCGTCCACTGCAGGGACACTCCATTTTTTAGTGAACTTCTCCATGGGATATAAAATAGAATTTTTTTTCAGGAGGCAGAAAATCTATCTGGATGTTCCCAATCTTGATAGATAAGACCTTCTAGTAGCGGATGAACCAGAAAGGAATCATCCGCCTGAGGGGCTTTCAAAGAGCCCAAAGAAGAGACCGAGCTAGAAGCTGGCTCTAATAGAGGTAACTTGAAGGCCGAACGGACCAGCTCAGTAAGGGACTGTACTAACAACCTTTCGGACTGAGAAGCCAAAAACGGTTTCTCCAGGGTAGAATCCTCATCTGACTGACTTTCTGCCTGATCTCCTGAGGCCCGATGGATCACCCGGGGCCACCTCTAATTTATCAGGAGAGAAAATAGCCGCAGGAGCATGCCCGAGATCCTCTGAGCCTGATGGCGAACCCTTTGGCCCAGATTCAGAGAGAGCAGGGCGCACATTACGCCGCCATAGGGCAAACAATGTACGCTACACCAACGCAGCGCAGAGAGGCAAGCACTGCATTCAGCAAGCCAGTGCTCCCAAAGGTTCGCCAGCGTGGCGTGGGTTTTGAAGGCGTACATCGGCGTAGGTGGAAGTGGGCATGAACCCATGCAAATGAGGCGTGACCCCATGCAAATGATGACCTACAACGCCATTTTCTGTAACTGCGGCTTGACCTATCTTCATCTCTAGAAGAAGCAACGTCCTCATCCTCCCCACCTTCTCGTTAGCCCTCCAAATTATCCCAAAAATCCCCATCCGGCTCCCAGGCGCTGCGAGACATACAGGCCCAGCGCTTTCATAAGGCCACTAACTGCTGAAGGTAACTCATTCCAGTGAGCATTCTATTGCCCCCTTGCTACCAGATCCTGTACTGCACCTGATAGAAGTTGTCCAACTGTTGGACCGTACACACGGATCTGAGTTGCACCAAATGGAGTTTGCTCCCTGCCCACCTAACCCCTGCCTCGAACCCTGATGTAGGGCCATGGGTGGTTAACCTGTTATAAGGCTGTTATACGCTGCCCCATCGATATAAGTATGGCAGTCTGTGATTGTTCAACTGCTTGGAGCGATTCCTGGAACGTTACAGGGTGGGAGGATATTGGAACTACAGGTGCTGAGCAGGCATTTTTGGCCGCTCGGTCACTCTGGGCTGCCCCGCTTGAAGTTGGTGGCCCTGGGTGCACGAGGGACCTTTGTTCCTATAGTAAACTATAGGGTTATATGTCTTATACGTACTAAGTTTGTCCTATTGTTTTTCTTTTTTGTGTTTGTTCTTTTTGATTATGTTTTCAGAATTTTGTTAGGTCTTGTACTAATGACATTTAAGTTGATCACTACATTTCATAGAAGGCTTGTGGTTCCGACAGACCACTGCTCCCCTGTGTGTCAGTACTTGTCCAAGACAGCTGTGTTGGCTAACATCCGACCCCGTTGTGGGCATTATAGCCCACACAGTGATGCATTCAAGTTCTCTATGTTCATTGTACTCTGAGTATCTCTCGGTTTGTTCATGTCCTATGTCCTGCTATCCTCTTCTACGTATTTCTTCTCCCTTCTACCCTCCTCTTCTCTTCCTTCAGTCCCCGGGTGTGTGGGCAGAGTATTCTTTAGGCGCACCTTTTTGATTTCATGACCCTGAACTGGCTGTCCCTTAATGTTCAGGGTATGAACTCCCCTCAAAAATGAGTGAAGGTTTTTAAATACCTCAAAAAACAAAACTGATATAGCATGTTTGCAGGAAAGCCATTTTCCCCCCATCTTCCTGTCCCAAATACTTTGATGCTCGTTATCCTCAAGTCTTTTTGGCTAATGGCCCTACCAAGCAAAGAGGCGTGCTCATTGCTCTACGCAAATCGGTCCCCTTTAGTTGCAGTAAACAGATAGCAGCCCCAAATGGCAGTTACTTTTTACTGCAAGGTACTATTCAAGACACCGAGGTGACCATCATGACTTACTATGCTCCAAATGAAAATCCGTGCATTTCCCGACTCACATCTGCTCCCTGTTGAAGTCCCTTCAGAAGGGCACCCTTCTCTTAGCGGGTGACTCCAATGCGACGCTGAACACCTCTCTTGATAAATATCCTTTAAACACAAACCCTCCTCTCCTGCTGCAAAAACAATTCTTGCAATCCTTGCAAAGCCATGACCTGGTGGATGTCTGGAGAGAGCTTCACCCCTTGGGCAAGAACTACTATCATTATTCTCATCCCCACCATTCTCACTCCAGGATTGACCACGTTTATACTGGGGAAACACCTTCCTTTAACTGTTTCCGCCTCTATCACATGATATCCCCCTTCGAGAGCATTACAGCTACCTACAGCTTCAACACTTTCTCCAACTTATAAAGTCTCGACCCACCCCTTACACTTTGACCTCCTTTGAAAACCTTTGTAGATCACGTTCCCAATTTTCTGGTTTAATCTATTTAATCTATGCAGCCAAAATGGGTTCCAAAAACACACCATTGAGACCTTACCATCTCCAGTGGGATGCAGAGCTCGGGAAACACCCAGAAGACTGGCAGATCATGACTATTGCCCTGTCCAAATGCTCCAAGAATGTTCTGTTCTTGTAAAATGCTTATTAAAGTATTTTACAGGTGGTATCGCACCCCGGCCAGATTGGCAAGTTTTAATTCCATCCTATTCTCCCTTATGTTTCCATTTATGTTCTCAAGAGGGTACAATGACGCACATTTGGTGGACATGTCCGAAGGTGTGCAGATTGTGGGTCAGGGTCTATACACTCCTTTGCAACTTATTCCACACCAAAGAGGGACATCTAAAGAGGGACGTCTAAAGAGGGACCCCTTTGAGGCTCTTCTGTGCAAACCAATTGCAGAACCGCTCCACCCGGAACGCCAGTTGGCATCGCACCTTTTTACTGCAACTAAACTGACCATAGTGATGGCTTGGAAGACACAGATTCTCCGTTTTGAAGCAGTTAAACACTGTGTGAATGACATTAAGGTAAATTAAAAATTGACAGCCATATTATCAGACATGGATAAGTTCCTTCAGGTTTGGCAACCTTGGGTAGCTCATAATCATTCTTCTAGATTTAATCCAGCGATCCTTTCACTCTAATATGCATCCCCCCCCCCAGCCGCCCCGCGGACTCCCCACCCCCTTTATTAATTTTCTTTTCCTGTTCTACACTCCCATTCTACCACTTCTCCTCTCCTTCTCCCTTGCTTTCTCCTCGTATTTTTCTGGCCCACCAGGCTTAGCCCTGGATGTGATGGTTACATGGTAAAAAACATTCTTTTTTGACATTTAGATGTACTATTTCTTAAGAAAAAATATAGGTTCTGTTTACATGTCCTGATAATCGCCTTACTTATGACTCCAAGACTGCCATTACTTACACCTTGTGCAGCATGCTGTCATATCCCAAGATTCCATAATGTGGCGATAACTCCTTAACGGTTATACATAATCGCCCTTGGACTTTCAAGCTCCCGAACAAATCTCTGCAACTTAGATCATCTTCTTTAAGTGTTTTCTTTTCCCCCCCCCCATGATATGACCATCAATGCTACTGTATTGTTATGTTAAACTGAACTTTAATAAAATCCTTTGTACAAGAAAATGAGAACCAACCAAAGCATTCACTTAGCTTCCTGTGCAAGTATTCTAGATCATACCAACTTATCGCTGTCAATAACACAATAGCCTTGGTTTTACAAATAGCATTTTTACCTATTTTCACCTACACCATTTGAATATTCTCACCTGGTACAACTGATTGTGACTGTTGTGTTGGGTAAGGCGGCCAGGCTCCTGCCCTTGGGTAGGCATTAGAATGTGGCACAGAGGCAGGTTGGAACGGGACGGATGGAGGAGGACCCACTGTTGTGTGCATTGGTTGCGGCATAAAAATGGAAGGCACTGATGGCTGAGGTGGAAATCCAGTGCTAGCTGGAGGTTTGGATGAAGCCTACAAATTCAGAAAAAAATGAAATAATGAATGCTTTCCAACAATTGTCTACCCAGTTTAATAACTAGATGAGATACAGTATATTAAATATGATTTATATGCCGTCAAAACACCATTAGGGCCTATGTTGACAGACTTTAGGCTTATATTGTTTGCATCTATTTGAGAGGCTTCTGAGATCATTCAATTTAGAGACAGGTGCCATTTTATCTGCAGTTGCATTTGATGCTTCAAGCAGGTTTTGCATTCCTATAGGCTTGTACAGCAATGCAAAGCTATCGGATGAAAAAAAAACCTGCAACAAAGTCTCTTTAGAAGATTAAAAAAATAATGTTTGTACTCAACATAAAATCCCTTTCTCCCGAGTTCACTGAGGGACACAGAAACCTTCAGGTTACAACGGTTTCCTACAAGGGTATTGGTCACTGGCAAATCAAAAACTGTAGTGCAGCCCCAGGATAACCCCTCCTACTACCATTATTTATGCCTTGGTTTTTGTAACAAAGAAGTACCGAAAGCATGATCATAAATACAGAGGAATGGGACCAGTGTCTCACAATTGGCTCCTAGAAAAAAAAAATTCTGGTCCATTAGAGGACAAGAGAAGTCTTTCGCCTTTGAGACGTCCAAAAACAATTCCACTGAGGGGTGGGCAACAGGACAATTAAACCCTAACAGCCCCAAGAAGAAACAATAAATATACTGGTAACTGCCTGCAGCTCAAAGAGCAATCTAAAAAGGACCTTACACCTGAAGCTGGCATCAGATGAGGCTGAAATATCCATGGGGTAAGACCTAAGAGAACGTGCGATTAAAAGACGGCAGGTGGCAGCCTTATAAATCTGGAAAACATACTTGATATAGAAAAGCACAAGAACTCCTCATAGATCTAGTAGAGTGCTCTTTAACATTAAAGAACCTGATCCACATCCCAAAAACTGAGGAAAATTCCTGTTTGGTGCATAGGAGCCAGACAGAGGGACAGAAAAACAATGCACTGAGTGAGAACATTAAAAGGCAAAAACTGCTTTAGGCATGAATGACGTTGTGGGCCCAAGCACCACCTTGCAATTTTGCAAAGTAACAAAGGGTTCCTTGAAGGCACAGATCTTGTAGTGATGGCTACAAGAAAACCACCTTGTCGGTGAGAGTAGAGGAAAATATCTAAAGAGTTTAAATGGTATTTGGTTTTCTGAAGTACAGAGAACCAGAATCCGATCTTATGGATTCACATGGGAAGGGACTGGAAGAGCTACACGAGAGACCCTTGTACAAAAGGTCCTAATCAAGAGTGAGAAGCCAAAGGTCTCTTGAATAGAACAAAGGGCAGAAACCAGGCCACCACCACCAGGCAAATAAATGTCATGTCCCACGTTGTGGAAAGCACAAATCTTCCTAGCTTTAATATGTGAATACCCCCGTGCACAAATGGGGATTAATTTCTCAAAAAATAGCAAATATTGTGCTGCTACATGTCCCCTCTGCGTTTATTCAGGGATCCAGGCTCCGGCGCTGTGAGTGGCCGAAGCTGCGATGACGTCACTCCCGCGGATGCATGCTGGAGTCCCCACAAGAACTTTAATACAGAAGCTGAGAATCAGACTATTACTGGAGATCAGAGAGTCTGAAGTTTCTACTGTGGAATAAACACTCTGGCCTGAGCTGTGTCCAGGACCAGACCTAATATTAAAAATGATAAGTTGAGTTCCAGTGACAATTTACTGTACTTAATCTGAACTGCTGTAACAAATAAGCAGTCAAAGACAGATTGTTCGACTAAGCTAGTGCCAACTGTTTCCTCAACAGCTGATCAAAAAAAAAAACACACAATGGGGATGCCTTGAGAGCACAGAATGGCTGATACTGGGGCCCGTACCTTGGTGAACATCCAAGATCCAGATAATAGCCCAAATATCACCACCCCTAACCCTTAATCAGCTGGGCGAATTACAATATTTTTATTTTCCAGCTCTTTAAATGCCTTTTACAATATAATGGGGGAGTGGAGGATTGATTTCTCAATTCGCTATCAATACCATCCATAACAGATGCCTCCCTCACACTAGGATCCAAAGGATTAGACAAAAAAAATATGTCTGTCTTCGGACTTAATTTCCTGATATATATTTCTGGGTATCAATATACACCTTCCTGCTCTGCACCCTTTGGATTTCTTTTTGGATCCCATAAGCATTGACCCATTGTCCCCAGGAATTAAGAGGTCCATTGATTGTTCAATTCTCTCTCTCTAAAAAAAAGGGGGGGGGTGATCGTTTCTTTAATCCAAAGAAGGGTTATATCTACTGTGAACCAGTGCATTTTAGCTGACTCTCCCCAATTTCCCATGTCGGAGAAAATTATGTTGATCGTCATATGCAAGCGATATGCAAGCATGGTTTATCTCTTCTAGGTTTCCCCAGGTAGGTCTTGTAGCCAGTTGTCCCTGGCCCTCCTAAAATCTTCCATTCTATGATAATGCGGCCTTGTTGTTTTTTTTTGTGCGTTGTATATGTACAACAGTGCTCACGAGGGCTGCAATATGTTGGCCGCATAAAAAGGCCTCTTAAGAAACGATTGGTAGAACACATACATAAAACAGAGAAGGGACATTAAACATCATAGTGTCCCTCCCACTTTAGGCAAGCTCATAATGGAGATGCTATCCTGCTACAATTTTGGGGTGCTAATAAGAGTATTTTAGTATTGTAGGGGATCCCATAGAGTAAGGAAGATCACCAAGATTAAAGCACAGTGGATCTACATGCTTAATTCATTGAGTCCTAATGGTCGCAACACTGAGCTGGACCTTAACTGCTTTATTAGTGATTTTTTGTTTTAGTTTCAGCTTTGAAACCATCCATTTATCCCGTGATATAAATTGTTCATTAATTTTACCCCCTGGTTTAGATATTGTATATTTATATGTTAGTACCTTATAAAATAAATTATATTTTATGATCATCACTAAGCATGAGGAGAAGTGCTTTTTAGCGTTGCATTTTATTTGTACAGGTCTTGATATTATGCATGTCATTGTTCTTTTAATATATACGAGGCTGGTGAGAGTTTGTTATCTTAATTATGCGCCATTCTGTTGGAATTTGCGAAGTTGTGGTTAAAACTGGGTTAAAATATAGAGATTATGGAATAAATGCTAAGAGAATACACCACTCGAAATGCATGAATTAGAGGTAGGCTGAGGAAGCGGTGATCCTGTATGTTCTTGATGCAATACAAGCGGCATGCAGAGCGGCTGGCTTTTAGCTATGGATGTGGCTTTAGGAAGGGAACCCAGTGGTAACTGCTGAAGTGCCTTTTTTTTTTTTTAAACGTTTGTTTACCTACGGAATTACACTAATCATGAGTCATTTCTCATTCTTTACTATGAGATGAGAAAAGAGCAGCCAGGGGGAGAAAGAGTCTGCAAGAAGGAATCAATATTAACCTTATACTTGACATGCTGATCTGTAATAGCAGAGGTGTAGATATTGGGGAGTCAATAAAAAAATAAAATCTGGTGCAGTGCTACTTGAGTTCTACAGTGTAGAACTGTATAATACAAATGATTTATCTAAATAAAGTTCAACAGTATATGAAACATGTACCATTATTCAATATGATTTAAAGTGACAAAATACGATACAATTAGTGATATACCATTATACTATAAATCAAAGTTAATAATAAAGTTCAAAGTGTCCATACATTCATAAATATCAGTAAAAAAAAGTCCTTTAATAGAATATTTCTATTCAGATACTATTTCACCACAGTGTAATAAAAATACAGTGACTTGCAAAAGTATTCAACCTCCTTGGCATTTTTCATGTTTTGTTGCCTCACAAACTGGAATGAACATGGATTGTTTTAGTATCTGCATCATTTCATTTACAGAACTTTGAAGATATTTTTTTTCTATTTATTTACAACAAATCGGACAAAATAACTGAAAAAGTCAATGCGCATAACTATTCAGCCCCCCCCCCCCTCCTAAAGTCAATACTTTGTAGAGCCACCTTTTGCGCCTATCACAGCTCCAAGTCGCTTTGGTAAGTCTCTATACGTTTGCCACATCATACCACTGGGATTTTTGCCCATTCCTCCTCACAAAACTGCTCCAGCAAGTTGGATGGTTTGCTCTTGTGAACAGCAATCTTTAAGTCTGACCACAGATTGTCTATTGAATTGAGGTCTAGGCTTTAACTAGGCCATTCCAACACATTTACATGTTTCCCCTTAAACCATTCAAGTGTTGCTTTAGCAGTGTGTTTGGGGTCATTGTCCTGCTGGAAGGTGAACCTCTGTGCTAGCCTCAAATCACACACAGAGTGAATACAGGTTTTGCTCAAGAATATCCCTGTTTATTAGCACCATCCATCTTTCCCTTAACTCTGACAAGTTTCCCAGTCCCGACTGCTGAAAAAAATTGGATTTTTTGTATTCGCCGTAAAATCCTTTTCTCTGTCGTCCATGGACGGACACAGCTCCTTAAATCTTGACAAGTGGGTTATGTTCCTGTTCATAGGAGACCTCTCCTGATAGACGGAACTTGTCAAGATTTAGGGAGCGGTTTCCATTCATGGACGAAAAGAGAAATATCACCACAGCATGATGCTGCCACCACCATGTTTCACTGTGGGGATGGTGTTCTTTGGGTGATGTGATGTGTTGGGTTTGCACCAAACATAGCTTTTTCTTTAATGGCCAAAAAGTAAAATTTTAGTCTCATCAGACCAGAGCACCTTCCTCCATACATTTTTGGAGTTTCCCACATGCCTTTTTGCAAACTCAAAACATGCCATTTTGTTTTTTGATGAACATAATGGCTTTCTTCTGGCCACTCTGCCATAAAGCTCAACTCTATGGAGCGCACGGCTTATTGTCGTCCTATGTACAGATACTCCAGTCTCTGCTGTGGAACTCTGCAGCTCCTCCAGGGTTACCTTAGGTCTCTGTGCTACCTCTTTGATTAATGCCCTCCTTGCCTGGTCCATGAGTTTTGGTGTGCAGCAGTCTCTTGGCAGGTTTGCTGTTGTGCCATGTTCTTTCCATTGGTTATGATAGATTTGATGGTGCTCCTAGGGATCATCAAAGATTTGGATTTTTTTTTTTTATAACCTAACCCTAATTGTCCCTTACTTGTTTAGAGAGTTCCTTGGTCTTAATGGCAGTGTTTGGTTAGTGGTGCCTCTTGCTTAGGTGTTGCAGCTTTTGGGGCCATTAAAAAAAAAGTGTGTATATGCAATGACAGATCACGTGACACTTAGATTGCACACAGGTGGACGAAATTTCATAAATTATGTGACTTCTGAAGATAATTGGTTGCACCAGAGCTTTTTATGGGCTTCATAACAAAGGGGGTGAATATGGCACATGCCAATTATTTTATTATTTCTGAAAAACAGTTTTATGTATATTTTTTTCTAATTTTACTTTACCAACTTAGACTATTGTGTTCTGATCCATCATATATAATTCAGATTAAAAAAAAAAAAAAAAAACATTGAACTAAAGGCTGTAATGTAACAAAATAGGTAAAAAGCCAAGGGGGTGAATACTTTTGCAAGGCACTGTAAATCCATAATGTGTTTGTGCTTTACTTCACCAGTGTGCTCTGGCCGCTCACCTCACATTACGACCCCTGTTTTACCAGTGGGTCATATTCAGCTGTTCCCCCGCAGGGAATACTATAGGATCTGTATAGCGTGCTGTCCCTCCATATCTCCTATTTCCTCCTGCCGGCTCCCAGAATCTCAGGTGTACTCAGAGGTAAATTATATATTAAGAGGAACAAAATACAAGATCTAGTGTTCTCAGTTTGACAAAAGATTTCATCTCGAAAGGTACAAAAGTAAAAGTAAACTCACGAGGCACTTTAGCAGTGCTGGCTTTAAAACACATCGTATGAATCCTCACATAACGAGATGGCTGCAGTATGTCGTCAGATAAGCAGGCTCCGTCCCCCCCCCAAACACATTACGTACCTAGGCGTGGACTTCCACAGTAGGGGTCTGGTAGAGGTCACAGAGCACTTGTGTGGTTATTGCACGTATATATATATATATATATATATATATATATATATATATATATATATATATATATATATATATATATATATATAATTTATTGATACATTTCTAATAACTTTTTCATTTTTGATACATGAATTCATGGATTGTGATATTATTGATATCACCGATATTGATTTGAATTAATTGATTTAATATTTTTAAAACAGCACTTTTTTTTTTTATAGTGAATGTTTATGTTTTGGAGTTTATTTAAAGTGGGAGCAAACTCATCTCTGACTTGTATCTGTAGGTAAGCCTATAATAAGGCTTACCTATGGGTACTGTAAATGTCTACTAAACGTGCACCCGGCGCATGTGTGGGTGAGACGTTATAGTGGCTCTGGCCAAATCGCACAGCCTGAGTCCGCAGACCCGTAAGGAAGACCGAGTGAAGATGGAATCGGCCTCCAGCGGTGAAAGCGCATCGCTGGAATGCTCCGTTTTCAGGTAAGTTTCACATAATGTGCAAGTATGCATATTTGCACATTATGATATCACCGTTAACTTACACAGCGCAGCATGTGTGTATATTTTGATTCACGGTTATAATTTTGGGGTGTTATAATGTGGCATCAGTACAGTTAATATTTGAGTCACTTTTAAACTCTCATGCTGCAATTTTTACATGTATTTATTGGGATACCTCTGGGAGCATCAAGCAGGGGTTTGGTTTATTATTACAATTGATGGATTTCATGCCAAACTTGTCGGAAGATTCTGACGCTTTAACTGACAATTGCGCGGTCATGCGACGCTGCACCCAAACAAAATTAGCGTCCTTTTACAAATAGAGCTTTCTTTTGGTGGTATTTAATCCCCTCTGCGGGTTTTTTTTGCGCTATAAACAAAAGAACAGAAACAATTTAAAAAAAATAATATCTTTTACTTTTTGCTATAATGAATAGCCCATTTTTTCAGTAATATCGTCTACAAAATAGGTGGATAGAATTACGACGTTTTTATTATAATTTTTTTTACTAGTAATGGTGGTGATCTGCGATTTTCATCGGGACTGACATTATGGCGGACAGATCGGACAATTTTACAGCGATCAGTGCTATAAAAATGGACCGATTACTGTAAAAATGTCACTGGCAGGGAAGGGGTTAAGACTAGGGGGCAATCAAGGGTTTAAATGTATTCCCTCCCTGTGTTCTAACTGAAGGGGGGATGGGACTGACTAGGGAAAATGACAGATCGCGTTTCATACTTGGTGTGAACAGATGAAGTCATTTCTTACCTGAGAGAACCGGGATTTTTTTGTATGTATACACACAGATCCCCGTTCTTGCCGTGTCATGAGCGATCTCGAGTGCCCCGCCACAGGGCGAAATGACATAACATAACATTGTTTCGCCCAGCCAAGTCATGTTGCCGCAGTAGAACTGCGGCGGCAGGTCAGCAAGTGGTTAAATTCCTACTCAAATGGGAACAAGGCCAATAAAAGTTTGGAGGAAGCAACCAGCTTTCCTAGGTGTTGCCAAACTCTGCACGAAAAGAGTTGGAAAAACAGGAGCAAAGGAAATTCTTCAATGCCTTAGGAGTGTAAATCACCCAAGAACTAGAAACAGCGCTTGTAGATGCAACAAGCTGAACAGCTAGTTTCAGAGTGTAGTGCACTGTATTGATGAGGGTTAAAAAGGTCTCCTTTAATATTAGTATAGCAGTAGACAGACTCTTTAGGGGAAGGCTCAACAATCAGGGACCGTAGCGACACCTAATAAGACAGAACCTTCTGTTGCCAATGACCCGCTTCCTGTTAGGACCACAAGCAATGAGTCTTGCATGACTGTAAAAAAGCAAACTACATCTCCTTGCCCTAGTGCAGGGCCAAAGTTACAAAATCTCTTGCCATTTACCAAGTAAAGTATGCCTTCCAAATATGATGGTCAACCTGGTGGGAAGTCGAGTTCCTAGCCTCTAGCATCGTGAGTGTCACCGATTCAGATATGCCCCTGTCCCGTTTAGGACCTGGGCTTCTACAGCTTGGCCATTAAAGCTAGTGATCATGAAACAAGGTGGTAAACTAGTCATTGGAACAGAAAATGTAGTCAATATAAAGTGCCCATGCAGCGTCTGGTGAGTCTCGGATCAGTTGCCACATCTGCCTGGGACCGTCTGAAGATATATGAGGATTACCAAAATTATCTTGCCTCTTGATACTGCAGAGCAGATGGAGGAGTTTCAGGAAAGAGAAAGGCTGTACTGATATCATAGAGCCACGAGAGCATCCACGGATTCTGCCAGAGAATCCCTGTACAAAACCTGTCCAGTTTGCTATTAAACCTGGGGAGGTCTCCATTTAGTTTCCCCCATCTTTGACATAGGTTCTAAAACACCTCTTGATCTAGGAGCTGCTGACTGAGGTAGTCTGCTTACCAATTGTTCATGCCTGGGAAGTAAATTTTAACAAGACTGGGATACGATGTTCCACCAAGAACAGGATCTCTTCTACCTCTTCCCAGGGTGAGACTTTTGGTTCCTCCCTGATGGCTGATGCAAACCAATGCTGTGGCGTTTTCCGGTTAAGTTCAAATAGGATGTTCCTACAGTTGCAGTGTCCAGTGTTGCAGAGGAAACCAAATAGGTCAAATCTGGACAACGCCTGAACTAAAAAGTCTAATTCTGGGAGCTGGATTTTGGAGCTTCTCCTGGGTAAGAAAAACTCTTGAGCAGTGTCTAGAATGAGACCCAGATACTCCAAGCAATGGGTTTATTTTAGCGCTGACTTCTGCAGGTTCAAGATCCAAACCTTTGCTAGGTCTGGATGGTTCGGCCTATGCTGTCGGCCAGGACCTTTGCAGACTTGCCCCTTAAAAAGGTGATTATCTAGATATACCACAATCAGAATGCCCTGGAAGAGCAGTAAGGCTAGCACAACGGCCAGCATCTTGGTGAATACGCATGGTGCAGAAGCCAGGCCGAATGATAGACCACAGACTGAAGTGCTGAGGGACCCACAGCGAAAAGAAGGAATCGCTTCAAAAATAGGGATACAGTATGCAAGTATGCATCCTTAATGTCTACAGAGGCCAGATGAAGGGAGGCTGTGACAGACTTTGTGTATTCTATGTTGAATATTTGGGCCCAAACTAAAACATTAAAGGGCCTTGACATCCAAGATAGGGCAGATTGCCCCTTTTGATTTGAGAACTGTGGACAGGTTGGCTGCTCTGCACCCGTGGATCAGTGTGAAAGCAACCTAATAGTTGTTAACCCTTTTAAAAGGTGCCAATTGCCCATTACAAAAGCAATTATGCCAAGTGTTTGTGTTTAATACGCTGACCTTTTCCTCTTTTAGCTGCTGCTGGCATCACTCTCCAGGCTGCTAGTAAGGATTAGAGGTGGAGTGCAACTTGGTATCACTTTGCCTGTGACAGGACTCTGTGCTATAGAGGAAGCTTCGGGTTATGCGGTTCCTGCTCTCTGCTGCCAGTGCCAGCTTACTGCACTCTAATGCTCTGGGTTGGCCGGTAGACAAGCCTAGGTTGCTGAGCCTGAGCATGTGCTTTGAGGTCCCGCGCCATATCAGAGGGCTCCATGGGCCACTGTTTGGGCCCCCGTGCTTTACAATTAATGCTGAGGAAACACTGATCCAGTAAAAAAAAAAAGGCAATCTTGACTGATAAAAATAAAAATAGCTAGCAAAAAGGTTACATTTTCAACAACTTTGCAGAGAAAGGACATCCATCCTCGTTGAGATTAGCAAAAAAAAAAAAAAAAAAAAAAAAACTTAGGCTTACTGGGAGTAGGATGGGTTATACTGGGCTGGCACCATTTTTGTGTGCCAGTGTCCAAATCCTCTTTGTAGGCAGCATTCTAAGCCAACAGCCTATGAAGTCCTGTGTCCATTAATGAATGAAAGAAAAAAAATTCCCTTTTCCACAATGAATATTTTTGTAACCAGAATATTATACTTACCTGCTCTATGCAATGGAAGTGCACAGAATGGCCCGAACCACCTCTTATCAGGTGCCCTGTTGGCACTCCTGGCTCCTCCTGTCTGGCGAGTGCCCACATAGAAAGCACCGCTATGGAGGCATTCCTGTGGGCTTGCTACCAAGGCCTTTCCAATGGTTGTCAACAAAGCCTGTGAGACCAAGAAGTGAGGGGGAGAGAAGAGCTGCAGATGAGCACAGTGGGGGATTAAATGAGGGCTCAGGTAAGTAATAGAGGGGAAGGGGGGGACGATACTGATGACTAAACATTCTTTACCTTAATGCAAGGTAAAAAAAAAATAAAAAAAAAAAGACTGTAAAAAATGTTTAGGCTTTATAACCACTTTAAGACAACAGCATCATTTAACAATCCTGCTCCCCCCAACTACAAGATTTGCTTTATGACATTTTATTGTAAAACGTGATCTGTACAATTTAAAAAATATATATTATTAAAAAATCTACTGCACTCAAGTCAGATGAATTACATAAATAAAAGAATTGCAGTATAACTACTTATGTCAAATATAAACCATATTGGAAAAAAAACACGGAACACTAGATATGAAGGAAAGCAGACATTAGTATACAGGGAACTGGAACAGTACTGCCACCCAGAGTTCGAAGCATACTAGTGCAAGAAAGCACGATGTACAGCAGTCTACATTTGTGGCATAAAATAGACAGAAATTGTCACTCACCTGTATACTTCGGTCTTTGTATGCAGGGACTTCTGATACTTTGCTTGGTTTGGCTATAGGTGAAGGATGGTTACTGGATGCCTTAGAGGCATAGGGCTGACCATTCACAGCCTGTTCCTGAGCATTCAGCAGACGATTCCGCAGCTCATGTACTGATCTCTTCAATACAGAATAAGAAATGTTAGGATGGTAACTTGCGATTAATATAACATTAAATGAATATATACTTTTAAGGCTAAATCGCCATTTGCCAGATTCCCATTAATCCCACCGTATTCAAACAAACCCTACCATATTGAGAAGTTAAAAATGTGTTCAACAAATGCTATTATTCCAATAATTTCTAATCTATTAATACAAGCTGCTTATTAAGAAGATAAAATAATGAACATTTTAACCAGGTGAAATAAATATTTTAGTTTTGCTCTTAAAATCTTATACAGTAAATATAATAATTATACCTCCTCAGAATCCTCAGGTAAGTAGCTCATGGCAGCAGTTGGATTCCCCTGAGATGCCAGCAAACTGGCATATTGCGCTACCTTCTCTGCAAGCACAGGGCATTGTGGAGACTGTCCTGCCCCTCGAAGTAATTCAATTGACTTTCGCAATACCATTGTTTTCTCCACCAGCTCCTATAAAAGAATATGGTCATCAGAACACACTAGGTAATAATAAAAACAAAAGCAGAAAATCCCTGGTTTGTTTTATGAAACCATCAGCCTTTGGCAAAGCCTTTACCAGCTACACCTCTTTTCTAGATATCTATTTAAAAACATTTTACAACTCTCGTGCAATTTATGGGCAGACTTCTGTGTTACCTGCAAGGCAAGTGGTGTTGAGGTTTCATGAGTTCTGACCCAGCACTCTGCCAACCTATCCACATTTCCCGAAGATATGTAACACAAGCAGGCTTGGGTAGATAGATTTCCCTCTCCTTCTGACTCTAAACGATTTCCAAGGGCATCTAGGAGGAAAAAACACTTTTTTATAAATCAGCACATTGTGTGCCAAGCACAGCTCACGGATCTCAAACAAACAATTAACTTTAACGTGACTACAATTTACAATGCTCCTATCAGAAATATAAGAAAAACGCCTCAATTTTGTACTGCAAAATCTAACAGGGTCTGCTGTCTTCAGGCAAAATTAGACACTGGCTAACAAAAGAGCAATTGACTAGCCAGAAGTAACCCCTCCCACACCCAAATTAATTCATTTTTGTAGAAAAGAAGTATGAGCAGTATACACAGAAGGGTGGGACTTGTGTTCCTTAATGAACTCCAAGGAAGAAAATTTATGGTAAATAAAAAAAAATCCTGTTTTCTTTATCGTTCATTAAAGGGAAGCAGGGTTAGAAATAAATCAGAGACCACTGGGTTGACCAAAAGCAGTCCAGCGGAGGGGTGGGCAGCACAACAAAGAAAAAATAAGAGATTAAAATAAAATCCACATAATACTGTAAAAACTAGGGGCAGCCAGCAGATCAAAGAGCTGCTTGTAGGACCTTGGGCCCAAAGCCTGCATCAGCTGAGGCCTAAACATCCACCTGGTGAAACTAAGAACTTAGAAGTGAAAATATCATGCTGAAAAGATAAACTTCTAGAAAAAAAATTTGATTAAAAAACTTTTCTCCAAAAGAGGCTGGTTAATGGCTTTTTGTTTGCCAGTGTCCAATCCTGAATCATTTGGGGAGTAGACTGATGGTGCTGGAACCTTGAGTTGAAGATGAATGACAATTAGTTTTTTTTCTTCATCGTTCTATTAACATTTCCATGTGGCCCTTTAATTTCTCCTGAAGGCAGCAGTATAACCCAATTGTCTCTAAATGGCTTCTAATCCCAGGTTTCTTAATGAACGAGAAAGAAAAATGTATTCAGTAATGAGAGATACCACGGCACTAAAACTTAAATTGAGAAGAAAAAAAGGCACAGGTGAACATTAAAACATAAACATACAGTATAGGACGCAGGCTGAGGATTCATAGACCCTGGGATGTCTCCAAGCACTGAATGAGAAGGGTAGGCAACAACTACTAGACAAACAGAACTGTGCCAACAGGCCCAGCAACAACATGACTGTGCTAGGACTTTTATTTTTAAATACTCTAGGAGCAGAGGATAGGCCAAAACAAAGTGCAACCAAGCTGAAAATGATTGTCTGCCACTGTGAAAACGCTGATGAAGGGGGCTAAATGGGAATATACAGTTAGGCATGATGAATGTCTACAGATGCCAGGTATTCCCCTTGTTTTAGAGATGCAACAATTGTCCTTGTGGATTCCCTGTGACATTTTGGATTTTGAAGGTATTTACTGAAGGATTTTAAATCCAGAATGGGATGAATAGCCCTCTTGGGATTTGGCACCACCAAACTGGTTTGAATAGAAACCTTTGAACCGGTCTTGTGGAGGTACTGGCATTACTAATCCCTGGGACAAGAGATGATTCAGGGCATTCTGCAAATTTGACTATTCTTGGGTAATTGTTGGTTGATTTAATGAAAGTAAGCAGTGAGGGGGTAGAGTTTCAAACTCTATTTTGTACCCCTTTGAAACCATTGATTGAACCCACAGGTCTGGGATATCTGTGACCCAGAGAAAAAAACAAACAGACAGACATCCCTCCACTCTTTAGAGCAGGGGTGTCAAACTGGCGGCCCTCCAGCTGTTGCAAAACTACAAGTCCCATGAGGCATTGCAAGGCTAACAGTTACAAGCATGACTCTCACAGGCAGAGGCATGATGGGACTTTTAGTTTCGGAACAGCTGGAGGGCCGCCAGTTTGACACCCCTGCTTTAGAGTGAGGAAGAGGGCTCTGGGGAAGATTTAGTAAGCTTTGTGGGCCAAGTCTTGCACTGAAAAGAAGGACTGAAATTTGGTTTGAAGCCAATACTTGGGGAGAGCAATTAGATGTTCTGCATTTTGAAGAGGTAAAGGCTTCTGAGGACATGAACTTTTAAATATTCTGCTGTGGAAGTACGAGGGAAAAAGGTACTTGATCCCCTGCTGATTGTGTATGTTTGCCTACTGACAAAGAAATGATCAGTCTATCATTTTAATGATAAAATAACAGTGAGACAGAATAACAACAAAAATATCCAGAAAAACGCATTTCAAAAAAGTATTTGATCTATCAATCAGCAAGATTTCTTGCTCCCAGGTGCCTTCTATACAGGTAACGAGCTGAAATTAGTAGCACTCTCTTAAAGGGAGTGCTCTTAAATTCAGCTTGGTACCTGTATAAAAAGACACCCGTCCACAGAAGCAATCAGATTCCAATCTCTCCACCATGGCCAAGACCAAAGAGCTGTCCAAGGATGTCAGGGACAAGATTGTAGAACTACACAAGGCTGGAATGGGCTACAAGACCATCACCAAGCAGCTTGGTGAGAGAGGGTGACAACAGTTGGTGCAATTATTCAGTCTGGGGCTCCATGCAAGATCTCACCTCGTGGAGTTTCAATCATCATGGGAATGGAGAGGAATCAGCCCAGAACTACACTGAGGATCTTGTCAATGATCTCAAGGCAGACCATAGTCACCAAGAAAAACAATTGGAAAAACAATTGGTAACACACGCAAGGTCCCCCTGCTCAAGAAAGCACATGTACAGGGCAGTCTAAAGTTTTCTAATGAATATCTGAATGATTCAGAGGAGAACCAAAGTGTTGTGGTCAGATGAGACCAAAAATCAAGCCCTTTGTTATAAACCAAACTTGCCGTGTTTAGAGGAGGAGGAGGAATGCTGCCCATGATCCCAAGAACACCATCCCCACTGTCAAACATGGAGGTGGAAACATTTTGGTTTGGGGGTGTTTTTCTGCTAAAGGGACAGGACAAATTCACAGCATTAAAGGGATGATAGATGGGGATATGTACAATCAAATGAGAACCTCCTTCCTTCAGCCAGAACATTGCAAATGGGTCATGGATGGGTCTTCCAGCATGACAATGACCCAAAACACACAGCCAAGGCAACAGATGAGTGGCTCAAAAAGAAGAAGCACATTAAGGTCCTGCAGTGGCCTAGCCAGTCTCCAGACCTTAATCCCATAGAAAATATGTGGGGGGAGCTGAAGGTGCGAGTTGCCAAACGTCAGCCTCGAAACCTTAATGACTTGAAGAGGATCTGCAATGACAAGTGGGACAAAATCCCTCCTGAGATATGTGCAAACTTACTTGGTGGTCAACTACAAGAAATGTCTGACCTCCGATTGCCAACAAGCGCTTTGCCACCAAGTACTAAAATTAGACTGAAAAAAAATTAAAAAAATCCTTTTTCAAAGGGCATGCATGCGAGGCATCTTTAACCACTTCCAGCCCAAGGACGTCATATGATGTCCTGGACTTTCAGTGGGGATATCTGAAAGATGCCTGCAGCCACAGGCATCATTCAGATATCCATCTCTTTAGCCGGCGAATCCCTGCACCATAAGAATGATCATAGCGGCGGTTCCGCCGCTTGATCGTTCTTATAGGCGGTGGGAGGGGACCCCCCCCCTCCCGCCGCCATCCGGTGCTTCTCCGGGCTCTCCTTTGCCATCGGAGACCCGGAGAAACGATCCGCCGGCGTCCGATGGAAACCATAGAGTAGACTGGTGACCAGATGGTAACCAGTCATCTCTATGATCGTCGGAGGCCCGGGCACGATGTTATGACGTCACGCCCGGATCCTGGAATGTAAACACAGCCGCAATCGCGGCTGAAAGCATTAGATCGGTGAATTTTTTTTCACGATCTAATGCTTTCCAGCCTGGAGGAGAGATGTGGGGTCTTATTGACCCCGCATCTCTCCATAAAGTGTACCTGTCATGAACCATTCCTATTACAAGGGATGTTTACATTCCTTGTAATAGGAATAAAAGTGATCAAAAAAGAAAAAAAAACAAAGTGTAAAAATAAAAGAAATCGAGTAAAATAAGATAAAAAAATAAATTTAAACGCCCCTATCCCCGGTAGCTCGCGCTCAGAAGCGAACACACACGTAAGTCCCGCCCACATATGTAAACGCCGTTCAAACCACACATGTGAGGTATCGCCGCGTGCGTTAGAGCGCCAGCAACAATTCTAGCACTGGAGCTCCTCTGTAACTCTAAATTTGTAACTTGTAAAAAAAAAATAAACGACGCTTATGGAGATTTTTAAGTACTGACGTTTGGCGCCATTCCATGAGTGTGCGCAATTTTAAAGCGTGACATGTTAGGTATCTATTTACTCGGCGTAACTTCATCTTTCACATTATACAAAAAAAATTGGGCTAACTTTACCGTTTTGTTATTTAATTCAAAAAACAAAAAAAGAAAAATTATTGCGCAAATACTGTGCGAGATAAAAAGTTGCAATGGCCGGCATTTTATTCCCTAGGGTGTCTGCTAAAAAAACATATATAGTGTTTGAGGGTTCTGAGTAATTTTCTAACAAAAAAATTATGATTTATGCATGTAGGAGAGAAGTGCCAAAATAGGCCCGGTATGGAAGTGGTTAACAGGCAGCTTCAGCCGTTCAGGCTTTGAGCTACAAGATTTTGTGCATGTGAATGGAGATGTAAATGGAGGCATTCTGGAAATTAGTTTCATTACTTTTTATATGGCATCCACACAAAAGAGTAGAGAAGGTAATTTCTGTAACACAGTCTTGGAATACAAGATCGCGTTGTTCGTTGCTGCAGTCCAATTTGCTGCAGTTTGACGAACAGAAGTCGCAGTGGCAGCTGGTTGCAGAGCTGGACCTGCAAGTGTGAAAAGAGCCTTTAACCACTTGTCTACTGGCCACTTTTAACAACCCCCCCCCCCCTCGGCGCAAACCAATTTTCAGCGCTGTTCCACTTTAACCACTTAAAGCGGATCTCCACCCTAAAGTGAAGTCGCGCTGATCGGCACCCTCCCCCCCTCCGGTGTCACATTTGACACCTTTCAGGGGGGAGGGGGTGCAGATACCTGTCTAAAGACAGGTATTTTCACCCACTTCCGGCCACACGTCACGGGCAAAAGACGGGTTTTTCCTGACTTCCCGTCTGTCCCCCGTTGTGTGCTGGGGACACTCGGCTCCCAGCACACAGCGTGTGAGCCAATCGGCGGGTGCAGCGCGACTCGCGCATGCGCCGTAGGGAACCGGGCAGTGAAGCCGGAGCGCTTCACTTCCTGGTTCCCTCACCGTGGATGAAGGGGGAAGCAGCAGGGTGACGAGCAATCGCTCGCCCTCTGCTGCGGACACCGCTGGACTCCAGGACAGGTAAGTGTCCTAATATTAAAAGTCAGAAGCTGCAGTATTTGTAGCTGCTGGCTTTTAATATTTTTTTTTGAGCGCACATCGGCTTTAAGGGCCGCCGCACGACGATATACGTCGGCAGAATGGCACGGCTAGGCACATGGGTCACAATCGCACCGCCGGTCCGAAGCTCCGTGAACGTGTAAACAAACCTTACCCGTTCTTCATTGTGGCAATGTCAGTGATCGTCTGTTCCCTGATATAGGGAACGACGATCACTGACGTCACTCGTCCAGCCTCGCTCCCCAGTTAGAAACACACGAGGTCGCACTTAACCCCTACAGCGCCCCCTAGTGGTTAACCTCTTCACTGCCATTGTAGAGCTGCACGATTAATCGTAAATTAATCGCAATATCGATTCACCCCTCTGCACGATCTCCAGCCTGGATTACCTTGATTTTTTTTTCGGGTCTCCCCGGGATGTACGTCAGCAGCCGGAACTGACCTCATTCAGCAGAGAGCGTGTCTCCCTCAGGCAGCCCAATCCCTCCTGTGCAGTGAGTAACCTCAATCCCTGGGCGTGTCCTCCCCTCAGGCCACCCTATCACTTGAGTACAGTATAGTGTTGAACGCCCAACATAGGGCTTGACTGGGCTCAAAAGCCCATGGGCCCTGCCAAATAGGAGGCCCCGCCCGTAAGCGCGCCAGAAGCAGTCACAGGGTAGTCAGTGGCACTGGTACCGTACAGCTCACTTCCTGTATCCCCTGCCACTACCAGCGTCGCAGCCAAGCCGGTCACTGGCAGGTGCGACCATCGGCTGCCTGTGACCCCGACGGAGGTCTGTCTCATACTCAGTCTGTCTATGCCTGTGGAGCGAATCCGCGTTAAGCGGGGGCTGGGCGCCATCAAAACCCATAGTGACTCCGGCGGAGTCAACTGAAGCTCATCACCCAACGCTGACAGCAGGACTCTGTACCAACGCCAGGTTAAGGTAAGGTCTGTCACAGTCAGACACAGTGCAACTTTATGATTAATGCCTCGGCCCTCCCCTCACTAAATGCAAGGTGCAACTTTCTGGTCAGTATTTTGTGTGCGACTAGGTCTAGGTGTCATTCTTTAAATCCTACATGAGTCCCTTATACCTCAACTAGTGCAATACCCATCTTTATATATTATATGATAGACGTCTGTGTATTGCACTAGGTGAGGTATGAGGCAGTCGAATTAAAAGAGACACATAATGTCACACATACACATTGCACGAGGCACTGAATCAGTATATGAAGATGTGCTGAGTGAGGTATGAGGTACTGATCTTCAAGATACAGATTGCACTGAGTGGGACGGGACGTAAGGCACTGACCTAGGAAGGCTGATAATATAATGTTGTATATTACACATAAACTCATCAAGAAAAAAAATGTATGCAACTATGGTGACAGGGAGGACAGAGATTTTTTGAGAATCGTGAGAGAGTCGATCTTCATTCTAAGCAAAAGAATCGCAATTCTCATTTTTCCCAGAATCGTGCAGCTCTATGCCATTGTCATTTTCACAGTAATCCGTGCATTTTTATAGCACTGATCGCTATAAAAATGCCAACGGTCCCAAAAATGTGACAAAATTGTCCGATGTGTCCGCCATAATGTCGCAGTCATGAAAAAAATCGCTGATCGTCACCATTAGTAGTCAAAAAGAATTATTAATAAAAAATGCCATAAAATTATCCCCTATTTTGTAAACGCTATAAATTTTGCGCAAACCAATCGATAAACATTTATTGTGATTATTTTTTTTACAAAAAATAGGTAGGAGAATACGTATCGGCCTAAACTGAGGGGGGAAAAAAACGTTTATTTTTATCTTTTTTGGGGATATATTTATAATAGCAAAAAGTAAAAAATATTGAATTTTTTTCCAAATTGTCGCTCTATTTTTGTATATTGCGCAAAAAATAAAAATCGCAGAGGTGATCAAATACCAGCAAAAGAAAGCTCTATTTGTGGGAAAAAATGGACGTCAATTAAAGCGACGCAGTGTGGAATCGCAAAAAGGGGCAAGGTCCTTAACTTGCATATTGGTCCGGGTCTTAACCGGTTAAATGACAATTGTGCGGTCATGCAACACTGTGCCGAAACAGTTATTTTTTTTCCACAAAAATAGAGCTTTCTTTTGGTGGTATTTAAATAACCACTGGGGTTTTTTATTTTTTGCTAAATAAACTAATAAAGACCAAAAATTTGGAAAACAAAAAACACTTTTTCATAGTTCGTTATAAAATTTTGCAAACAGGTAATTTTTCTCCTTCACTGCTGTGCGCTGATGAGGCGGCACTGGTGGGCACCGATGGGCATTGTTAGGACTGCACTGATAATCGACACGGATAATCAGTACCCTGATTATCAGTGTACATGTCCCCTTTAGAGAAAGCTGGTTATC
Source organism: Rana temporaria (assembly GCF_905171775.1). NCBI lineage: Eukaryota > Metazoa > Chordata > Amphibia > Anura > Ranidae > Rana > Rana temporaria. The sequence continues at coordinate 97,522,367 of NC_053496.1, forward strand.
GGCTCTCTTCTCCTCATGCTGTGAAAGGAGTGCCGATAACTGGCTTCTGTTTACATCCATGATCAGCTGTGATTGGACACCGCTGATTCCTTAGAACACTGATCACAGAGCATGCTGCCCACACCCCATGCGATCATGGGACACTATAGTGCAGTCAGCAAGTGGTTAGGAGTAACCCAAACTTCCTATCTGCATAATCTTTGAATGATGGAACATCTTTAAATGGTACAGTGAGATATTTAGGATGGCAATGGCAGGATCAACTAGTGGAACAGACCACTTATTAGTGAACATTTTTTCCACTTGATATAGCTTGGCAATGATTATACCTGGACTGAAAATATTTTCTGCACAGATCTCTTCGTAACAGATTACCCATTCTATTGGTTAGTAGATAGGAAATGTCTCTTTAAAATTTTCAGGTCTCTTTGTACCCAAAGGGGCATGGCAAGACAAAATCACGGCACTGAAAATCAAAACCCACAATGCAGAGACTTGTGCACATAGCAGAATTGAGCATATCTACATTAGCAAATACAGTGTGAAGCTGCAGGTTCATGTGTATAGGAATCTGGAGGTGAGAAATATTTTACATCCTCCTCAGGTCCTCTTCATTCTCTTCTATGTTCACCTCTTCTAGGCTGGGCAAATAGGAATGCAAGTCCAGTAGGGATGGAGGAGCTGGAGAAGGGGCTTGGCATTTTGGAGCCCTGGACAGAGATGGCTATATTAGATCGCAGTTAGTTGTCAGAGATATTGCTGAAAAATATGCCTTATTCAGGTAGACTGCTTGTTGTGTGTGTAAAATTAAACTAGAGTTGGATGGGCAAACCAGTGTTCAATCAGTTCCTGCTCCCGTGCAAGAAAATTCTGAGTCTGGGTGATGTGTGGGCCTTCGGTAGAGTGAATGTTTGTCTAGGTTTGCGCTGTGGCTCCCCTTTGCCTGGTTTGTGCTGGGTGAGGGTATTTCCCCTATTGCAGGGTTTCGCAACCATTTTACCTTGAAGGAACCCTTTGCAAAAAGTTGGGGTTCTTGGGAAACCCCTGAAATAATATTCACATCTACAGCTCACAGAACATTGGTGTGATCAGCAAACTGATATAATTATTTTTTTTATAAATGGCAATATATAATGCAATCAATATTAAAACATACCTATAGTATTTAATGTGAAACTTGTGCTTGTTTTTTATGCAGAGATGCTCAATTATGGGTCCAACGTGAAATAAACCCTGTACAGGGGGTCATGGCACACAAAGCAATGGCATACAAAGCAAGTCTTCAAGCGCAGAGGCAATGCAACAAATCCGAATACGGAAAGCACCTGGTTGCTAACCTTGACCAGTGCACAAAGGTCTGGAAAGCGCTGCAATGTACATCCCAGTTCCTGAAGGTTCCATTCCAGGCTAGCCCTGCATGTCTAGTCCAGTGGGGTATGGGAGATGCACTCCAAAGTCAGATTTAGAAAAGGCCAATCTGAATAGCTGCTATATACAGGGACCAGCTCAAACAGCGGTGTCGAGAGGAATCTTGACTGACATGGATGGAAGATTAATCCGAGGGGGGGGGGGGGAATAAATGAATAATAAAAAAAAAAAAATTGAGGAAAGGAAGGCTAGCAAAAATTTGGTTACAACCTTCTCAGCCATACTGAAGAAAAAACGTCCTAGGACACAAAAAATAAATAAATAAATAAATAGGATATGCTGGAAGAAGAGGTTTATGGGGACTGGCTTACTATTTTTCTGTTTGCCATTGTCTAATCCTGTAGGCAGCCGTTAAACTGCTCTGTTTCCCTCAACAGACCAGAAAGAAACCAAAATATCTTTCTGTCCTCTTAAAGGCTCTCGTCCCAGGTTTGATCCTCAAAAAATGCTTACCACACAGCTCTGCATATTCCTCAGGTTTGGAATAAGTCAGCAGCAGAGCTAGAGCTTCTTTCCAATTCTGCAGGTTACAGCCCAGGACCACATCTTTCCATTTCTGCTGGACTACAGAAGACAGAAGCTGGGTGAAGAAAAAATTAGCATCTGAGCATCGTGAAAAAAAAACAAAAAAACATTTACAGAGTTACTTTTGTCAGTCAGTAATATTTTGCTGACTGGACATAATGCAAACAGCAAAATAATCCAAAAACTAAAACGATCAGTCTGGAAAAAAAAAAAAAAAAAAAAAAAACAGGTTTCCAACATAATACAAAATAAAATGAAATGCTTCCTCAGACGATCACAAAAAAACAAAAAACGGTTCACCCAGTGAATCTTCATATAAATCAACACTTTTCCCTAGTGATCCCTTCACCTAATAACACAAGCTGAGCTTGACTATATTGAGTAAAACCAGACATATTCTTTTGGCGAGTGCAATCTTGATTGTAAGAAAAAGGGATCACTAAAAGGAACAGTGTCGATTTAAAAATTCAATGAGTGAACAGTTTAAGGATCATCTAAGAGGAATAATTTAATTATACTTTGTATTAAGCTGGTCACTTTTCTTATTTTTATTTTTTTATTTGGACTTATTCTTCCTAGGTGGGTTATCTGGACACAAATTAATAGTGGGGGTCAGTGAGGTCAGTCCCAGCTGTCGTCTGCGCTCCAGTGTTCCTCCCACTTCCTGGTTATCACACAGACCTGGTCTTGATTACCAAACATTACTTTGGAGATGAAAGCAGTACTAGCCTGAATGCTTGATGATGTGCTTTTCACTATTCAGTTTGTTGGTTTCTTTTTTAATAAATGTAATTTAAAGCTCCGGTGAGGGGGGAAAAGTTTTTGATCCACTGCCGATTTTGTATGTTTGCCCACTGACAAAGAAATGATCAGTCTATAATTGTAATGGTAGGTTTATTTTAACAGCGAGAGACAGAACAACAACAAAAATATCCAGAAAAATGCATTTAAAGTGGAGTTCCACCCATAAATATAACATTACATCAGTAGTTTTAAAAGAAATGTCATTAGTCCTTTACGAAAAAAACATTTTTTTTAGATGCCTTCCCAAAGTGTTGTTGCTAGGCAGAATAGTTAATCTTCCCACACCTAGGTGCTTAAGCTTCCTAACCTACAATGCACAGACTTCTGGGAATGTAGTGGGTGTAACTTTCCAGGAGTCTGTGCACTCCCCAGTCTCAAAGAATCATGTGACTTGGACAGCACAGGTGCTGAAACCTGATCTGACACTGCTTATGCAGCACTGAGCATGTGCGAGATTTGCAAGGCTGAAATCCAGGAAGTCATACAGTCTGGCTTCATGATGCCCACACTTAAGATGGCCCCAGTCAATTTCTATTTTATAAAGTGTCTAAATGCTGTAACAACCAAACAAAACGGACCTTAGTTTACAGACTAACTTTACTAGAATACATTAAGCTTGTGTATTACAGGGGTATTTATATTTAAAAAGTGAAATTGTGGCCGGAACTCCGCTTTAAAAAAAGTTATAAACCGATTTGCATTTTAATGAGTGAAATAACTATTTGATCCTCTATCAATCAGCAAGATTTTTGGCTCCCAGGTGTCTTCTATACAGGCAACGAGCTGAGATTAGGAGCACTCCCTTAAAAAAGGACACTAAAGGTTCCCCTTTTTTTTTTTCTTAAATAACAAACATGTCATACTTACCTCCACTGTGCAGCTCGTTTTGCACACAGTGGCACCGATCCTCGTCTTCTGGGGTCCCTCGGCGGCTGTCTCGGCTCCTCCCCGCATCAGCTAAACCCCTTCATGGGAAGCTCTCTCCCAAGGGGGTTAGCTTGCATGCACGCTCCCGTGACACAGCCAGTGGCTGTAGCCACCGACTGTATCACTTGGCTCCGCCCCCCCGGCGTGCTGCATCATTAATTTGATTGACAGCAGCGGGAGCCAATGGCTGCGCTGCTATAGATCAACCAGTGAGCCAAGAAGAGAGCGCCAGACTTTCAAGGGGTCAGGTAAGTAAACGGGGGACTGGGGGGGTGCTAATCTTCAGATGTTTTTTCACCTTAATGCATTAAGGTGAAAAAACATGTATCTTTACAACCCCTTTAACAGCCCACCGTGGATATACGTTGATATTTTGACGTTAAATACTGTCGTTATGGCAGCAGATCGATGCCATAACCCCAGTATTCTTCTCTACAGCGGGCGGCTGGCTTTCAGATAAGAGTAGTTTATGCAGAGGATTTGCCGCAAGATCACCGTTATCGTGGCGGGAGAGGGGTCTCCCCTACTACCACGCTCCGGTCATCTCCGCTGCTTACCGGAGCCGTCGGTAGCGGTGGAGACAATCGGGTCCTATCGGCTTACTGCCTGGATGCTGAATGAGAGATAAAAAATAAAAAGGCCCCCGCTCGGCTCCATAGCATTGGAGGGCGGAAGCGACATCAAACGTCACTTTCGCCCAATGCTCTTAAAGGGGGAACTTTTTTTTTTTTTTTTTTTTAAATACTTAATTTTTATTGCATTTTTGTGTAAATATGAGATCAGAGGTTCTTTTGACCCCCAGATCTCATATTTAAGAGGTTCTGTTTTGCTTTTTTTCTATTACATGGGAAGTTTACATTCCTTGTAATAGGAATGAAAGTAAACCAAACTTTGGGCCAAATTCTCAAAAGAGATACGCAGACTTAACTCCATTTTTCTAATTTTACACGGCGCGTATATTTGCGCGCGATCGTCAAAATGACTTAAGCAAAGATTTCCGTATTTTCAGCCGTACTTAAAGTAGTTACACCTGCGCATTCCCGGGCGCAAATTACGCTAGGCTCGCCGCTGTTTTTGATAGGCAAAGATGCAAATGAGGGAGTTAGGGCGATTCTCAGAATTAAGTGTGTGTGCCGTATTTTCCGCCCTGTGCGCACCTGTTAGTTTTTCTGACTAAATTTCCACATTATAAAACCAGCCCTAATTTTACACATGCTGTGGAAGGGTTTGCAGAAGGGAGTTACAGCTCTAGTTGTGAAGTTTGTTGCTGAAAAATGCCAGGACCAGCAATGATTTTGACGGCACTTGCTGCCTTACAGGCACAAAGGAGGAGGAGGGCACAGAGGAGGAGGATGAGGGCACAGGCGCGTGTTTATCGGCCACGCCGTGATATTTGGCAAATGCCAGTTTATGAGGTCATTGGCAACTACCGATTTGATAGGGAGGCCATCCTGGAGATTACCCAACTCCTTCATGAGGATCTAATCGCCCCAACCCTACGTTCCCATGCCCTGACACCTCTGGAAAAAGTTATGGCAACACTGCATTTTCTAGCGAGTGGCTCCTTCCAGCGAGCATCTGGAGGTGTGGCTGGCATGGTGCAGTCAACCATGAGTAAATGCCTACATCAGGTGGTCCCTGCCATACTGCGGCGCATGAGCCATCAGTTTGTCATGCCCACCCAGGAGGACCAGCGTGTGCAAGCAATGACAGACTTTTATAATATTGCTGGCTTTCCTAAGATCATCGGGGCGATTGACTGCACCCATGTGGCACTCCAGCCCCCCCATGATACTGAACACCTGTTCAGAAACAGGAAAGGCTGGCATTCAATCAATGTCCAGATGATTGTCGATGCACATGGCCTCATCTGGCACGTTTGTGCCAAGTTTCCCGGCTCGTGCCATGATAGTTTCATACTAAGGCAGACCAAGATCTACAGAGACTTGGAGATGAACGTGTATGGAGACAGCTGGCTGATTGGTGAGTGACATTGGTGTCAGGTATGCCCCCCCCATGATGGAGACATCACAAGGGGCACATGCATGACTAATATTCTCCTGTCTTTTCCCTTACAGGTGACTCAGGATATGCATTGGGACCCCACCTGATGACCCCCTTTCGGAACCCCCAAACACCCGGAGAACGAAAATACAATGAGGTGCACGTCCAGACCCGGGCTATAGTTGAGCGGACTTTTGGCATGCTAAAGTCACGATTCAGATGCCTGGACAAGACTGGGGGTACACTATTGTATTCCCCAGACTTTGTGTGCAAAATTATTGGTGCATGTTGCATACTGCACAATTTTGCATTAAGAAGGGGCATGCATGTGGAGATATCTCCTGACCTAACCCCCCACCCAGGCAACCCCCCCCCCCCCAAACCCCTCTACCCGGTCTGCTGAGGGCCAGGCTATCAGGAGACAACTGTCTGAAGGCATCTTTGCCCAGTAAATGCATCCTAATACAATTTTTGTTTTTGATTTGCCAAGACCAAATCACAGAGATTATGTGACCTTTAAATCTTTATTTTGCTAAATAAATGCACATTACTTATATGCCAAACAGAATGTTTATTTTGATTTACAAAACGCACATTAATTATCTCACAATGAGAATGCATGAATGCACGTCACTGTGGTCCCTAGCACAGACACATCACATGCACATAGAATTGGATTAGATCCAAGTACCCCCCCCCCCCCTTTGGTACTTGGGAGCAGTAACGCCCCGCCACGGCTCCAATTATGTCACTGTGCATTCATACACCATTCAGGAACCTAGGATGACTTCTCCCTGGTCCTGGGGATCCCTACTCCACCAAAACTGAGGGTGACACCCTTATGTTTTCAGGAATGCCATCCCCCCACATTCACACATCATTCACACACATATACCAAATCATAAGTACAGTGTAAAAAAAAAAAAAAAAAAAAAAAGTACCCCTGCAACTTAAGGATGTTGCCGAGTGCTCCTTCTGGGCTGCCCACGGGCACGGTCACGGGGACGGGCACGGGGACGGCCACGGCCAACTGGGGGATCTTCACGGGGGGGGGGTCTGTGCAGGGGAGGGAGTATTTTCAGGGGGGGGGACTGTGCAGGGGAGGGAGTATTTTCAGGGGGGGGGGGACTGTGCAGGGGAGGGAGTATTTTGAGGGCGGGGGGACTGTACAGGGGAGGAAGCAGCCTCCCCTGGTGTCTGTCCTCCTGCTGGCCTTCCCTCCAAGGCAACGGCTATCCTTGTCAGACAGGAAGTTATGGCAGCCGTATTGGCCTGCACAGCCCGGGTATTGGCCTGCACAGCCTGGGTGAGGGCAGTCACCTCCTGGGCCACACCTGTTGTGGCGTTCCTCAGGTCCCACAAACAGGTGATGACCCCCACGGAGTTGGTGGCCACGTCACCCAGTGACTCCCTCATTGCACCCAGGCTGCGCTCCACCTTGCTGATAGTTTTTTGTATTGCAGACAGACTGCGGGTCTGCCGGACATTGTCCCTCAACAGACTGACCGGCAGACGCACCAACCCCCCCCTGTTTTCAGGGGTCGGCATCCTACTTGCCCCTGAGGCTTGTGGCCTTGGAGGAGGAGTTGGAGTGAGCCATGGGTGCTGCTGCATGTTGGAGGAGGGTTGGAAGGGGCGACCCATGATGGTGGCCTGACTTCTGGGCGCCTGTGGGGTTCCCTCAGGGGATGATTCAAAAGTCATATCTTGGCCCATCATTATTTCCTGCCCAATCAGAATATTGTCATCTTCCTCCCCCTCATCCTCCTCCCACTCAACATCCAAATTAGGGGAGTTGTGGGCACTCCCCTCCCATGGCGAATCCTGCCCTTCTTGGGACTCTGCATGAGCCTGTCTTGGGGGTGGTGCAGCAGCCTGCCCTGATGGGCCAGCAACCTCCTGACCTGATGGGGCTGCCACCTCCTGGGCTGATGGGGCTGCCACCTCCTGGGCTGATGGGGCTGCCACCTCCTGGGCTGATGGGGCTGCCACCTCCTGGGCTGATGGGGCTGCCACCTCCTGGGCTGATGGGGCTGCCACCTCCTGGGCTGATGGGGCTGCCACCTCCTGGGCTGATGGGGCTGCCACCTCCTGACCTGATGGGGCTGCCACCTCCTGACCTGATGGGGCTGCCACCTCCTGGGCTGATGGGCCTGCCACCTCCTGACCTGATGGGGCTGCCACCTCCTGGGCTGATGGGGCTGGCACCTCCTGGGCTGATGGGGCTGCCACCTCCTGGCCATCTGGGGAGGACACAAAACAATCACAGGTTGTTGGATCCATACACTTGGCACATCTTCCCTTCCCCCACCCACACATGCTAATCACCAGATAGAAATTCCAAAAAATTACCTGTCCTCATAAGAGGATCATTGTCAAAGCCAGGCAGACCCACCACCTGCTGTGGGTGGAAACACTGGGCCACTGCCCATTCCCCCTCACTCATCCTGACTGGGCAGGGTCCCCCTCCTCCAGTGCCCCTGGTATGGGCATGCAGCGTTGCCAGCTTGTTCCGGGACACGCTCCTCAAGTCATTTATTTTTTTCTGAACTCCAGCGATGGTCCTGGTCTCCCCCCCCCCCGCCGCATTGATCCGATCGGTGATCTTTTGAAGGATCTCCTTCCTCCTGGCCGGGGTGGTGGTGTGGCTCTCAGGGCCATGGAGAAATCGCCCAAATTTAATGACGCCCTGAGCAAGTATATGCTTCTCTGCCGGTGAAAAATTTAGCTTCCTGCGCTTGGGAGCCATGACAGACAACACCCAGCAACAGGGAACTCAGCCAACAAACAAACAACAATACACACACACACCAAAGAAAATACAAACAAGCCAAAATAAAAAATAGACAGACAGCTACTATTAATTCGAAAACAAACAGGCAAAAAAGGAAAACAAAAAATATAAACAAAACCAAAAAAATACTAATAGGAAAAACAAACAGGCAAACAATCAAAACAAAAAACAAATAATCAAAAACAAACACCAACTATAACCTCCAACTCCACAAACACTTTTCTCACAAAACAATCTTACCAACAAACACTGACAAACGTTCAAAGCAGAAGCAACTTGCTTTAGGAAGGGAACACAGGGAAATACTTTTGCAATTGAAGTGTGTTTGACTGGGGCTATTTAGACACAGGGCGATCTTCAAACTAAGTACGCTTGGCCTTTTACCTATCTCACTGATTGCGCTGACCAAAGTTCTGCACATGCGCATTGAGGTCCAGATTCGCGCGCGCATGCGCAGTACGGCCGGCACTTCATTTGCATGGGGTCACGGCTCATTACAATGAAGCACGCCCACTTCATTCCCACTTGCCATAACCACGCCTTAGGCATTGAAACTTAAGTTAAGGATGGCGCAGTTTTGTGCGCAAATGCACTGAGAATACGGTAGTTACGACACCAACTTAGGGCGCCGTAACTTAAATGACATAAGTTAGATAATCCTAAATTTAGACATGGTTTTGAGAATTTGGCCCTTTATTTTTTTTTAAAGTGTAAAAAAAAAAAAACTAAAATAAATAAGAAAAAAAAAGGGCAGCGCCCGTCCCGCCGAGCTCGCGCACAGAATGCATACATAAGTCCCGCACACATATGAAAACAGTGTTCAAACCGCACATGAAGTATCGCCGCAATCAGAGCGAGAGCAAAAATTCTAGCACTAGACCTCTTCTAACTCTAAACATGTAACCTGTAGAAATTTTTAAACAACGCCTATGGAGAATTTTAAGGGTAAAAGTTTGTCGCTATTCCACGAGTGGGTGCAATTTTGAAGCGCGACATGTTGGGTATCAATTTACGCCATTTTATTCTTTAGGGTGGTGCGATTATTTGCAAATGAAAGAAACACAAAATAACTGACAATACTCCTCGGTCTGGAGCTCCACACAAGATCACACCTCGTGGAGTTTCAATGATCACGATAGCGGTGAGGAATCAGCCTAGAACTACACGGGAGAATCTCAACTATCTCAAGGCAGCTGGGACCATAGCCACCAATAGAACAAGGACTGAATTCCTGAGTGGGACAAAATCCCTCCGGAGATGTATGCAAACCTGGTGGCCAACTACAAGAAATGTCTGACCTCCGATTGCCAACAAGGGTTTTGCCACCAAGTACCAAGTCATGTTTTGCGAAGGGGCCAAATAATGATTTCACTCATTAAAATGCAAATCAATTTACAACTTCTTTGAAATGTGTTTTTCTGGATTTTTTTTTGTTGTTATTCAGTCTCTCACTGTTAAAATAAACCTACCATTAAAACAATAGACTGATCATTTCTTTGTCAGTGGGCAAACGTAAAAATTCGTCAGGGGATCAAATACTTTTTTTCCCCCCTTACTGTACACTTATGTCTGCACCCCCTGGTATTTTTTTTTATAGTGTTATATGGACAAGAATTCTCACTCTGCTCTTTGTATGCAAATTTTTTACTATTTGTGTGTGTATTATGCACATTTTTTGCACATAAGCATATATTTTTTAGATTCTATGATATAGTTTTCTAAAGAAAATAGCATGGTACAGTATACGGGAAGCTTTTGTTTTATTGTGGGCAATTTAAGTACGGCAGCTACTTTACAGATGCATACAAAAAAAAATATATAAATAAATATGTGTTTTCCCAGCTTCACTTTGACTTAAAGTGGAGGTTCACCCTCAAAAAAAATTCTGACATCACACGGAGTCGCGCCATCCTAGCGACAGAATGCTGGTGTTTTTTTTTTTTTTCTTAGCATATACCTCTTAATCCCGATTTTCACCTCACGGCAATCCCGCGGGAGTGGGCGTTCCCAAGCACTGCCTGTGATTGACAGGCTTCCGAACGGCGCATACTGCGCGTCACAGGTTGCCGAAAAAACCTGAACGTCGGTGCGGCTCTATATGGCGCCTGCGCACCGACGTTCGGGTTCTGTCGGCAACCTGTGACACGTAGTATGCGCCGTTCGGAAGCCTGTCAGCCAGGTATGTGCTGAGAAAAAAAAAAAAAAAACACCGGCATTCTGTCGGTAGGATGGCGCGACTCTGTGTGATGTCAGAATTTTTTTTAAAGGTGAACCTCCACTTTAATGTCAGGTTTTCCAGTTTTAGACAAGCTACCTAAATATTCAGTTTCAAAACTATGATTGACACATTTTCTCATTGAATCTTGTGTAAAAGTTGTGTAAATCTTCAGTAAAAACATTAAGGCCATTAGAAAACAATTTTCATAAATTCTGAGTTACTTACTGAAGTGATCTTATTTTTTTGGCGAGTGAAATACCATTGCTGCGTCTCTCTCAGAAGGTTTTCCCCTCCGGCATTGGCCAATATAATGGCATCAGTATAACGACCATCCTTTAAGCACAGGTCCACAGCTGCCTCAAAGTTTCCCATCAACAGAGCCTGACTTATCAATCCATCGGTGTCTAAAACAAGAAATAAATAGCCAATAGCATCTAATACCTCTCAAAATGCAATGATAATAATAATAATAATAATAATAATAATAAAATAAAAGCACTAGCAATTCCATACCAAAGGATACTGGGATTTCAAACTTGGCTGAGTCATGAGGAGGTAGATTAAAAAATTCCATAGAGGAGGAGGATGAAGTAGTTTGCCCAGTGAAGCTGCTGGAAGCCTACGTAAACACAAAAATAAGATATTACACGTAGAATAAAAGACCATTTTAAGCACATTAATAATGCTACTACTGATATTTGAAAAAAATCTAGACCAAAACAAATGGTACACCGACATTAGAACATTACAAAAGTTCCAACAAAAGAAAGTCTTTAGTATCAATCTTAATTGTCCAAACAGATCACCTACTCAAAAGACAGCAATTTTTCAGCTTGCAACAGATAATTGGCAGTCTGATAAATCTATATACAAAACAAAGATTAAATACTAGACTGGGGTTGATTTACTAAAACTGGAGAGTGCAAAAGATGGTGCAGCTCTGCATAGAAATCAACTAGCTTTCAGTCTAACTTTTTTGGTTAAAGCCTGATTAAACAAGCTGAAGTTGGAAGCGGATAAGGCTACAATGCATAGCTGCACCAGATTTTGCACTCTCCAGTTTTAGTAAATCAACCTGTTATCAGAAAGAAAAATGCTGCCAAGAGATCAGTGGATAAAACCCATTACACTGCTATTCCTGGAGTTTAATGAAGTTAAACATCTATTAAGTGATTAAGTATATCTAAAGCCATATTTGTTGTTTTGTACAGCCATTTGTCAGATAAAAACTCGCAAATTTAACTTGTGCATTTAACCTGCTGCAATCCATTTAGTATCATTCAACAGTTAATGACATAGTAAAAAAAAGACAAGTCCATCCAGTTCAACCAAAAAAAAAAAACAATACAATCTTCTATACACAATCCTTCACCCACAGTTGATCCAGAGGAAGGCGAAAAACCCCAGCAAAGCATGATCCAATTTGCTATATAGCAAGTGAAAAAATTCCTTCCCGATACCCCGAGAGGCAATCAGATTTTCCCTGGATCAACTTTACCTATAAATGTTAGTACCCAGTTATATGTACATTTAGGAAAGTATCCAGGCCTTTTTTAATGCAATCTACGGAGCTGGCCAGAACCACCTCTGGAGGGAGTCTATTCCACATTTTCACAGCTCTTACTGTAAAAAAAAAAAAAAAAACCTTTCCGTATTTAGAGATGAAATCTCTTTTCCTCCAGACATAAAGAGTGCCCCTCTTGTCCACTGATGACCTTAAAAGGGTTTGTAAAGTTTTTTTTTTATAAATAAACATACTATACTTGCCTCCACTGTGCAGCTCATTTTGCACAGTGGCCACGATCCTCGTCTTCTGGGGTGCCTCGGCTCCTCCCCGCAAGAGCTAACCCCCTCTGGGAAGCACTCTCACAAGGGGGTTAAGCTTGCAGGCGCGCTTCTGTGTGATACACTCAGGAGCTTCCGTTTGACTGTATCACTTGTCCCCGCCCCCTGGTGTGCCGCTTCATTGATTTGATTGACAGCAGCAGGAGCCAATGGCTGTGCTGCTATCAATCAAAGCATAGCGCCCACGGAGATTCGGGGCTCAGGTAAGGTGAAAAAACATGAAGCTTTACAACCCTTTTAAAGTGAATAACTCAACACCAAGTTCACTATGTGGACCACTTATGTATTTGTACATGTTGATCATGTCCTCCTTTAATCTCCTTTTATCAAGAGGGAATACATTTATTTCCTCTAATCCAGGGTTTGACAAATTTGCTTGGAATCTAGGAGCCAGCTAAAAAAGTTAGGAGCCAGAAAACGCGCCCATCCCGCCAAGCTCGCACGCAGAAGCGAACACATACGTGAATAGCGCCCGCATATGTAAACGGTATTCAAACCACACATGTGAGGTATCAACGCGATCGTTGGAGCAACAATTCTAGCCCTAGACCTCCTCTGTAACTCAAAACATGCAACTTGTAGAATTATTTAAATATCGCCTATGGAGATTTTTAAGGGTAAAAGTTTGTCGGCATTCCACGAGCGGATGCAATTTTGAAGCGTGACATGTTGGGTATCATTTTACTCGGCGTAACATTATCTTTCACAATATAAAAACAAATTGGGATAACTTTACTGTTGTCAAATTTTTTTATTAAAAAAAGTGTATTGTTCCCCAAAAAAGTGCGCTTGTAAGACCGTTGCGCAAATATGGTGTGACAGAAAGTATTGCAACGATCGCCATTTTATTCTCTAGGGTGTTAGAATAAAAAATATATATAATGTTTGGGGGTTCTAATTAGAGGGAAGGAGATGGCAGTGAAAACGGTAAAAAAAAACAACACACATTAGAACTGCTGTTTTGCTTGTAATGCCAACGTCCAACACCAGATGGCGCCAGGTCACAGAAGGCAGCTTGGGCCTTCACAAGGCTGCAAAGCCGTGGCCTAAATTACCGGCTGTCACGGGCCCGCCGCGATAGCGCGGCGGTGGGGGCGCATGGAGACACAGGCTCCTGTGCCTCCGTGCGCCCCCGCCCAGCGCGATCGCGGCAGGCCTGCGACGGCCAGTAATTGAGGCCGCGGCTTTGCGGCCTTCTAGTTGTACTCCCCCAGTATGTATGATGCATGCATATTCTTAGCCCCCAAGTGCATTTACATTTATCAACATTAAACCTCATTTGCCACTTAGTTGCCCAATTAGACATCCTGTAAGGACGTTATTCCACTGCATAGCTTGGTGTCATCTGCAAAGACAGAAATTGTACTTTTAAACACTTAAGGACCAAGCCTCATTCTGAGATTTGGTGTTTACGTGGTAAAATCTGTTTTTTTGCTAGAAAATTACTTAGAACCCCCAAATATTATATATTGTTTTTTGTCTAACACCCTAGAGAATAAAATGGTGGTCATTGCAATACTTTCTGTCACACCGTGTTTGCGCAGAGGTCTTACAAGCGCACTTTTATTGGATTAAAAAAAATAAGACAACAGTAAAGTTAGCCCAATTTTTTTTTACGCCGAGTAAATTGATATCCAACATGTCACACTTAAAAATTGCGCCTGGTCGTGGAATGGCGACAAACTTTTACCCTTAACAATCTCCATTGGTGAGGTTTAAAAAAAAGATCTACAGGTTGCATGTTTTGAGTTACAGAGTAGGTCTGGTACTAGAATTATTTCTCTCACGCCAACGATCGCGGCGAAAACTCACGTGTGGTTTGAACACCGTTTTCATATGCGGGTGCTACTCACATATGCGTTCGCTTCTGCAAGCAAGCTCGACGGGGCGCGTTAAATTTATTAAATTTTTTCTTATTTAACTTTTCATCTGAACACTTTTTTTTTATATAAAGCGTCACTTTTATTCCTATTACAAGCAATTTAAACATTTGGGCCATCTTCCCCTCACTCAGCTGCATATCAAGCAGGAAGAAGGATCAGATTGCCTTCGCCGCTGCCAGTGGCTCTGATAAGCGGCGGAGGGCACCGGAGCGCGGTGGGAGGAGGGCCTCTCCCGCCACCGATAAAGTGATCTCACGGTGGCGAATCTCCCGCAGAGACCACTTTTATCTGAAACTGCACCGCTCGCTAAAGAAGAGAATACTGGGGTTACGATAGCTTAGCTGCTGCCATAACAACGATATCCCTCTTCAAAGTGCCGATGTATATCGGCTTGAGATGGTCCGGAAGTAGTCAATTTCCAGATTCTATACCATTTATAAAGATATTAACTCCTTCAGATCAGTGCTATAGCCGAATGATGGCTACAGCGAGGACCTGCTTGGCCTTTGCGCGATGTGATCACAGAGACTCGGGTGATCGGAGTAAGGGGCCCTTGCCACATGATCAGCTGTCAGCCAATGACAGCTGATCACGTGATGTAAACAGAAACTCTATAATCCTTTTTTTTTCCTCCTCAGTGCAAAACAGGGCCACCTTTCAAGACCCCCCCCAGTGGTGCCAATCAGTGCCACCTACCAGTGCCAATCAATGCCACCCATCAATGCCAGCTATCTGTGCCAACCATTAGTGCCACTTTTCAGTGCCCACCAGTGCCACTTATCAGTGCAGCTTCAGCAGCGTAGATCAATGAAGGAGAAAAAAATTACCTGTTTGCAAACTTTTATAACAAAATAACAGTTTTGTATTTATTAATTTTTTTTTAATTCTTTTTTTTTTTTTTTTTTTTTTTAACAAAGGTCCCTGGCCCCTAAACACCCTGCGGGGCCCAGACCCTGAGACAGTGGCGAGGTTCCACTTTTATGAAAGTAAAGAGACCCTGACCAAAGCCACACGCAATAGGTCTGGTATTGATTATAAAGGAGACAAAATTCAACTATTTTGTGACCCCTCTTTAATGACATTGGCCAAACGCCATTGCCTACGGCCCATCACCTCTCAACATCAGCTGCACAAAGTCCCTTACTTTTGGGGCTTCCCTTTCCGCCTTAACGTCACTATGGATGGGGTCCAACATGTCCTCCGGGACCTTCAGGAGAGAGATGCATTTCTTAAACGCCTGGGCCTCCCTCTGCTCTCTGCAGAGGTTGACCAAGCTTCACCTGCTCACCTCACCATCAGAAGTTGAGTCCCCCACTCTCCCCTACATCACAGTGCACCCCCCATTCCTTATGATGCTGCTGGGAAGAAGCTGGATGCATTGCTTGAAAGCAGAAAGTAGGGGTCTGGAGTAGGACCAGATGAGAGGTGCGAGGGCCACATGAAATGACCTGGAGGGCCGGATTCGGCCCGCGGGCCTTGTGTTTGACACCTGTGTTTGACACCTGTGTTCTAGAGGGTACTTACCTGTAACCGTATAACGATTATGAATATATATGCCCCTAACAAAGGTCAAATTAAATTCCTCACTGATGTATTTGAACGATTGAATTGAATATCACAACCTTTTATAGTAATTCGGGTTGACTTTAATGCTGTCCTCTCACCTACTCGAGATAGAAAATCTCTTTTCCAAGCCACGCCCTCCCCCGTTTCACAATCTTTGGCCACTTCCTTTCGGAAACTGATCCAAACCCATCGTATGTTCAATACATGGAGGATTAAACATCCCACGGGTAGGC
Source organism: Rana temporaria (assembly GCF_905171775.1). NCBI lineage: Eukaryota > Metazoa > Chordata > Amphibia > Anura > Ranidae > Rana > Rana temporaria. Next base: position 97,538,594 of record NC_053496.1, read on the forward strand.
AGTATTCGTTCTACTCCCCCCTCCCCCTCCTAAGATGTTTTCCAGACTAGATTATTTTCTAGTGTCAGCCCCACTGCTCTCTCATACGGTGTCCTCCGATCTGAGTCCCATTACCTGGTCGGACCATGCCCCCCTGACACTTGGTCTTTGCCTCTCTTCTGCATTTCCCAGGAAGTCTCATAGGAGACTTAACAAACACCCTGAAACTAAAGATAAACTCCTTACTGCTTTGAATATTTTCAATTGAACACAGGTTCCGTGTCCAGCCCGTCGGTCCTCTGGCAGGCCCATAAGGCATACTTTCGGGGACAACATATATCTGTAGGATCTCGGAGAAAGAGGAATTCAGCCCTCCTGAGGTCCTCTATTTGAACTAGCCACCGCTGAGCATTCCTTGCTCTGCGCTCCCACGATGGGCCAGCTGCGGCCAATAACCGCAGAGGTGATCAAATACCACCCAAAAAAAAAAAAAGCTCTGGGGAAAAAAATTATAAAATTATCATTTGGGTACAACGCTGTTTGACCGCACAATTGTCTTTCAAAGAGTGAAAGCTGAAAGTTGGTCTGGGCAGGGGGGGTTTAAGTGCCCAGTACGCAAGTGGTTAAAAAATAGGGAGCTCAACACTGAACCTTGGGGTACACCACTGATAACCTTAGATCATTCAGAGTAAGTCAATAACCACTACCAAATCCAATTTTTTTTGTTAGTTTTCTATCCATTTACAAACTGATCTCACCAAGCCTGTAGACTTTACCTTACACGAGCCGTCTGTGGGGAACTGTATCAAATGCTTTTGAAAAATCCACGTCCACAGCCAGGTTTTATTTACCTCCCCATAAAAAGAAATCAGTTTTTTTTGACAACTTCTGTCTTTCATAAATCCATGACTAAAGAGCACATGTCTTACCTGACTAGATACAGACTGGATGCTCTGAACCAGATCTTCACCATCTGAAGGGCTGTTTTTGTTTTGCCAACCATCACCCAAAGCAGAAGAGATCTGCAATGCAGAGACAGTACATTGATACATGTACACAACAAACAAATCTTCAATATCACAATACTTCTGCAAGGAGAATGCACAACTGCTCTTAACAGTACACTGGAAAAGCTATAAAAACCAACAGTGGCATCCAGGGCAGGACTTAGGGTGGTGGGGGCCCCTGGGCTTGAGTGTTGAAGGGGCCCCCTGGAGCCGAGAATTGGGGGGGGATCGAAGTTGTTGAGCGGGGGGGGGGCGAATTGAAGTTGTTGAGCGGGGGGGAGCGCATTAAAGTTGTTGAGCGGGGGGATTTTGCAGTTGTTGAGGGGGGAGTGCCTCTCACCTGTGCCAACAGCCGGGGCCACAGACTGTCATTAGCCCGGCTGTCGGCTTTCTTCCCTTCAGCAGCCACAGTCCTCCACACACCGCTCCGGTTCCTCCTGCTTCCGTGCTGCCTCCTCTTGCAGTGCAGGAAATTTAACCCTTTTGCGGGACTGCGGGAAGAAGCTGTCTGTGCGGGAAAGTCCCACAGAATCCGTGCGTGTTGGGAGGTATGCGCAGGGCCGCCATCAGGAATTTTGGGGCCCCTTGCACAGTTTAAGGCATGGGCCCCCTGAAGCAGAGAACCTAGGGGGGGTGGGGGTGCTGCCACCTGAAATTGAGAAGCGTGGGGGCTGCCGCAAATTGAGAAGCGGGGGGGCCTTTACAAAAAAAAGAAGAAATAAAGAAGAAAACAAATATATATAAATATATGTAGCCATCGGGGGCCCTGGGGACCTCTGGGCCTTTTAATAAAAAATAAAAAAATAAACAAAAATAAAAAAATAAACATTTATAAAAAAAATAAAAAAGGGGGGGTTGCCACATGGGGCCCTGGGGACCTCTGAGCCCTTTAATAAAAAAAAATATATATATATATATATATATATAAAAAAAAAATGTAATTTTTTTTATAAAAAAATAAAAAAGGTGGGTTGCCATCCGGGGGCCCTGGAGACCCCTGGGCCCTTTAATAATAATAATAAAAAAAATATATATATATATATATATATATATATATATATATATATATATATATATATATATATATATAAAAACATTTTTTTACAAAAAATAAATAAAAAAAAGGGGGGTTGCCGTCCAGGGCCCTGGGGGCCCCCGGGGACCTCCGGACCCCTAAAAAAAAAAAAAAAAAAAAAATTTTTTTTTTTTTTTTTTTTTTAAAGGGGGCCCCCTATTGGGTGGGGCCCCTGGGCTTGAGCCCAGTCAAGGCCAATGGTAAGTCCGGCCCTGGTGGCATCACCGTACAAGCTGTATTTTGGATATTATGGACTGCAAACAAGCCAAATCATAATTTATTAGCATTTCTGCATAATCAGAGATAGTAGTAAACAACATTATTACTACCCATTGAATCTACATTCGTTTTAGATAAAGAATAAGTTCATACAAGCAAAATCTCAGTGATAAAGGCTAGTTCAGGGGTTGACAACCTTTTTCATACCAAGTGGTAATTTACAAATATTGGATTAACCAACATGACCAGCATATAATAGCATGCCAAAGCTTTATAGCTTGCCGAAGTATACAGCTTCTTTATCTTTTAATCCTTGCAAGCCAATGCCATTACTGCTGCCCCAGGTTTCCGGCTTCTGGGTGGCTCCTTGCTCTTGCAGCATACTACAGTTGGGTCTTCCCACAATGTGTGCATCAATAGAAACACAAAGCCCTGTAGCCTAGGATTGCAAAGCTCTGCTCCACTCTTCTGTCCTCCTACCCCCTCTGTTCTCCAAGCTGACAGACTGACCCCAGGGTGCACTGTTCATTGTTGACCCTTTCTTGTGAAGAGCAGAAGTTAATGGATGAAGCACTAAGAAAGCAGAAACTAGCAGCATTGGTTATAATTCTTAACCCAACAACTGTAAATGCTAGGGGTAAAAAAAAAAAAAAAAAAAAAAACTTAACCAATAGTTTACTAGGGAATGTTTATTTTTTGTGTTCAATTTGTATCTAAAAACACTGAGGATTTATTATTCAATCATGATTTTACCAGGCCCACACATATAACATATTCATATACCATTAAAGGGGTTGTAAACCCTTGCCGTTTTTCACCTTAATTGATTCTTTGCATTAAGATGAAAAACCTCCTGTGCTGCAACAGTGCCCCCAAACCCCCACTTATACTTACCTGAACCCCGTAAGTTCCATGACAAACAAGCACACTAGCTCCGGCCGGTGTCCTGATTGAGAGCAGCGTAGCCATTGGCTCCTGCTGCTGTCAATCAAATCCAACAATGCGGGAGCCGAGTCCTGCTGTCTGCGTCTACGGATGCAGCATCAGGACACGTGAGCGCTCCCGCACGGGTGTCCCTTTGGAGAGCGATTCTCCGGCAGGACACTCGAGAAGAGGAGCTAGGAACAGCACAGAGGGACCCCAGAAGAGGAGGATCGGGTCCACTCTGCATAACCTACTGAGGTAAGTATGACATGTTTGTTTGTTTTTTGTTTTTGTCATTTTAAACCAACCTTTACAACCCCATTAACATGTACCAAACAATAAACAGCTTTAGTGTGATCCTGGTCTTAAATTGCTTAGTAGTTTTTGTTCTGGGCTGAAGGATGTTAATTTCAGCTGCACATAGGCTTCGGAATTATCTGTCGACTGAGATGGACCTAGAGCAGTCTTCCAGTGTTAAAAGCAAGGACTGACTGGATAGATTTTATACAGAACCTTTGAACCCAAAGAAATGTGTTGAGAATCCTTATATACACAGTATGGTGCAAATGCTTCCCTTCACTTTGTGGGTAAACAGGTTGTAATAGTAATGTTGGAACCTCTCTACCTGTGGCAACATGGTTATTGCCCCCTAGGAGAGAAGCTGCTCCAGAGCCATGTGGAGGTCTGCTAATATTTGCAGTTTGACAATGTGAAGCAGGGCCAAAATTTTAGTTTGTAGTCCCTGGAGACAATGTTCCAGACTGAAGTGTCAGAAAATATACTGGGACAAGATGGCCATGAAGGCCAAAGGTAATTCCCACCACAAGTGGGGGGCACCTCATTGTGAGGACTTGCTTCCTTGACTTGGTGAATGTGGGGGTCCAGGGCTTAAAGTGGAAATGGGTTCCAGACTTAGCCTTAGAAGCCAAAAACAAATGAAAGGTGTTCCTTTAAGTTTCAGGAGTGGAAACTTTAGCAATTAGCGCTTTGCCTCCTTTTTACAGGAAAAAAAGTTCCCTTTCCTGAATTCGTAGATAAAGAGGAATTTGTCAAAAAGACATTTCCTGGTGGAAGATATTTTTGAGAGAGGCTTTTCACACTGAAGCTCCACAAATTAACATTTTAGCCAAAAGGGTGCTCCGCATATGCACCAAAGGCAGCCCATTGGGTATAAATACTGTAGCTCCAACAATCAGAACAGGAAGAGATTCAAGAACATCTGTTATCTGATCTCCTCTGTCATTCCCTGGCCACAGAAGCTAGGGAAGCAAGTAATCAAGCGCACTCTGTGCTTAATTAAATGCAGCGATGGGGAGAAAGGGGAGACAATGGGGGTCTAGTAAATCCCTTATTCTCCATACGGAAGACCTGTCGCATGCCCATGCTATCACATTTTATTGTGATCTCCCTTGTGATAGCAATAACGCATGTGTTAAACAAATCCAATTTCTCCTTTTGTTTATTGAACACACCTTTTAAGCATTCACAGTCGCAGAGGAAAAAGTAAGTGAACCCATAGACTAATTACTTCAACAAAAGCAAATTAGAGTCAGTATTTTACACACGTGGAGTTCAACTAATTAAATAAGTTTGGAGGTGTGGTCAAGAGCTACATTGATAAAATACACTGAAACATTTTAGGATGGCTGTTCATAAGAAGCATCAGCTGATCAGTGTTTAAGCATCCATCAGCTAACAATTAGACACATTGTCTATAAATGGAAACATTTCAATACTATGGCTACCTTTTCTATAAGTGGGCACCCAACCAAGATGACTCTTAAGGCACAACACAGAATCCTCAATGAGTTAAAGAACAACCCACAAGTGACAGCTAAAGGTTTGAAGACAACACTGCAACTGTCACAAATCCCTGTTCACGAGTCTACCATACGGAAGTCTTTAAACGGGTGTATATGACAGAACACCATGGAGGAAGCCACTGCTGTTCAAAACATTGCTGTGCACCTGAAGTTTGTCAAAGAGCATCATGGCAAACTGCAATTCTACTGCAAAAAGATTTTGTGGACTGATGAAACAAAAGTTGAATTGTTCAGGAAGAATACTCAGCACTATGTATGGCGCAAAAAGGGCGCAGATTACCAACATCAAAACATCATCCCAACCCTAAAGTATCATGGAGGAAACATCATGATTTGGGCTTGCTATACTGCCTCAGGGCCTGAACCACTTGTAATCATTGAGGGGAAAAGGAATTCCCAAGTTTACCAAAATATCCTACGGAAAAATAATGTCTGGGGAGGCTGTCCACCAGTTGAAGCTTAGTAGAACTTGGGTGATGCAGCAGGATCCCAAGTAGGGCTGCAACCAACGATTATTTTCATAATCGATTAGTTGCCCGATTATTGTTTCGAATAATCGATTAATCGGATAATAGCCTTAAAAAAAAAAAAAATAGCATTTTTAAATTTTTTTGGGCCAATTTGCTGTTGGGCAGATTACAAAACACAAATTGCCGCAAAAACACATTACATGCTTTTCTGCAGCTTCTCCATTGAAGTATATTTAACCAAAAAAACAAAAATAGCACCGTTTTGAGTTAAAAACTCCTTGCCCTTTGCAAATAGGCAGCAGCTGAAAAAAAATCATGAATGTGAACATGTCCCATAGGAAAACATGTAAATGAACTGTAGTGTGTTTCTGCAAAAAGCACCAAAAAACAGAGATGTGAACCCAGGCCTGAGATGTTTAGTAACATAATAAAACAAAAATAAGTACAAAAAAAGCAAATAATCGCTACCGTAAGGGGTTCATTTTTTTACCGTGGGACAGTGAAAGTAATATTTACAGTAGTGATTTGCCTTTTTGTACTATAAAAGGGCCAATTTTAGTTTTTTTAACCCCATTATGTTACTGGCCGATTAAGCGATTATGAAAATTGTAATCAATTTCATAATCGATTAATCGATTAGTTGTTTCGGCCCTAATCCCAAGCATCAAAGTCAGTTCACCAAAGACTGGCTACAGAAGAAAAAATGCACCTTTTGGAGTTGCCCAGTCAGAGCTCAGATCTTAAAGTGGTTGTAAAGGTTTGTGTTTTTTCACCTTAATGCATCCTATGCATTAAGGTGAAAAGACACCTGGCAATGACGGCCCCCCCAGGCCCCCTGTTTTACTTACCTGAGCCCCTTCACTTGCTCGGCCCGTCCCCGGCATCCTCTTCTCCACTGAGTCTCGGCGCCGATCGGATAGATAGCAGCGCTCCCACTGCTATCAATGAAATCCAATCACGCGGACGCAGAGTGTATGAGACGGGAGCGTATATATATATATATATATATATATATATATATATATATATATATATATATATATATTACACATACACACTCACTCTGAACCTTTAAAACCCCTTTAACCCTATAGAGATGCTGTGGAATGACCTCAAGAGAGCCGTTCACACTAGACATCATACACGTGTCTGAGCTGAAGCAGTTTTGTAAACAGAAAATTTCCTCCTGAACATTGTGCAAGTTGGATCCAGAGCTAACAAGAGCGCTTGCTTGAAGTCATTGCTGCCAAAGCAGTTTCGACTATAAACTCTTGCACAGGTTCACTTACTTTTTCCCCCAGGGCTGTGAATATTTAATGGGCGTGCTTTAAAAAGAAACAAGAAGCACACTACATTTGTCTATTTTTGGGACTTGGAGGATCAGATCACATTTTATTTCAAATTACTGCAGAAAACCAGTTAATTCCAAGGCGTTCACATACTTTATGCATTCAAAAAAATGTATTCTAATTCAATGTAGTGTTTTCTTTTCATGAATATGTGCATTTGACAGATGTAAGCGATTGTAATGCTTTTAATTTTTTTTTCATTAAAATAAAACATGTCATACACACCTGCTTTGTGCAATGGTTTTAAACACAGCAGCCCCAATCCTCCTTTTCTGGGGTCCCCCGCTGATGCTCCTGGCTCCTCTCCATGCCGAGTGCCCCCACATGAAGCCGCTTCCTACAGGGGCACTTATACGTGATCGATTCCGAGCTGAGACGTGTTTTTATTTTTTTGTATTCCTACACAACCGGCTCACACCCATCCCCCGCTCACAGGTTTTGACCGACAGCACTCTCAGCCAAGTCTGTGAGACAGGGGAGAGGCGAGAAGAGCTACTGCAGATGCGCACAGCTCTGGATTGAGATTGGGCTTAGGTGAGAATTTAGGGGGGCAGAGGGAGCTATTATTACAAGGTTTTTTACCTCAATGCAGAAAATGCATTAAGGTAAAAAAAAACTTTTACCTTTACAACCACTGTAAAAAACTGCCGTTAGAAAAGTGGGTAAAGTGGTAGTTAAGTCCAAATTTCAAACAATTTCCCTACCGCTAACACAGGTTTTTTTTTTATAACAGAAGAGACCCTAGAACATTTTAAACAGATAATCAAGTGAAGGAAGGAGGTGGTGGGAGAGAATAAGCAAAAATTTCTACAAAACCCACCTTTTTATCCAGCTCTTCCTTGTTGAATCCTAGCAGCTTGAGGAATTTTTCTCTTGCATCTTGTTCAAAGTTAACCTGAAATGATAAAAAGCCTGAACATGTCAAAAGAGATCATAGAGGAAGCACTCCAAGACGAGCAAGGAAAAAAAAAAACAAGGATTAGCCACCATGTTTTCAATAACGTGACATCTACAAAAAGGAACAATTCTAAACTCCTAATAGCGGACATGTGGTTATTGAAAATCAGACACAGCAAAAGGCCATGAAGCATAGTGGTTGGAATGGGTCCATGGAAAAGCAAGACTTTTCTCATGTACTTGCATTTTTCCTGCTTTAGAAATGCAGAAAACTAAAGAGCATCGTGTTTTGTGTGAAAAACAAGATTGACTAACCTGTAAAAGCCTTTTCTTGCAGTACAGAACACAGGCATAGTCTTGGGAGACTGGGTTATATGTAGCTATCAAGCATGAGCTCAGGCGTGTTCGCAACCCGCACGTGCAAAGCCCACCAGGAAGTCGGCACTGCGGAGCGCTAATCGCAGGCAGTGAAACATTTTCCCGATCCACGGCTGCAAAGATCGAATAATGCCTTACTGCTTGTGATTAGCATGGTGCAGTGCAAACTTCCTGGCGGGCCCTGCACGTGCGGGTTGCAAACACGCCTGAGCTATTCCCTAGCAGCTACCTCCAGGTAAATGGCAAGCAGAAGTGTTAGGATCCCTATACAAAGCCTCCCACTCCTAGCAATCCTCCGTTTTGTAGGATGCACAGAAAAGTGTCCAGTAATGTACTCCAAGAAAAAAAAAAAATCCTACAGCACAGGACACAGGTATAGTCTTGGGTGACTGGGATGTACAAACCAATACACAACCAGGCATGGGCAGCAAGATGAAGCCAGTCACCATATAAGGGAATCTTCATTGATTAAATTACCAGGGACCTTTGGCAGAACAGACACATGTTACTCTAGCTCTAAGCAGCTGCGCATATCATGAATCAGTACAAAGTGTTGTCTCCAAGTTTGAACAATGTAGCCTCCCATTTTAAACTGAATCCTCAGAAACCAGAAACTTACCTGGGGGAGATATAGAAGGGGGACCTTTTCTGGCTCCCGTGGCTCGATGTTACCCACTGGGTAGTGATCTGTCTCAAACTTCACCATAATTAGGCAGGAGGAGGAGTGGGGAGGGAGCACCAGAGGGGGCCGAGAAGGGATTAGAGAAAGGAAGGGACACAGATAGGGAACAAATAACCACGCCAATATCCACAGGGGATGCATGTAGAGCTCCCGACCATTGACAGTGTGCTATATTAGTCAAAAGGAGGAGTATAGCCTCTATTAAACTTGCTAAAAGCTAAGTACATGTGCCAGCATCCCGTTAGTTTGTAGAGAATGAGACCAATTGAATACAGACTAGAGGCTGCTTGAGGCCAATTGGCATAAATACTCTTAGGTCAGGAGGGTGTTGGTTGGGACTTTCGAAGCACTGATAGGAAACCATGAAAAGGTATAAGACAAGATTTATTTACATACAAAATTGTATGTAAATAAATCTTGTTTTATACCGAATTATGGTTTCCTATCAGTGCCTCGAAAGTCCCAATCAACACCCTACTGACCTAAGAGTATTTATGCCAATTGGCCTAAAGCAGCCTCTAGTCTGTATTCAATTGGTCTCATTCTCTACAGTGTGCTATATTAGTCCTTTTGCCCTAACCGCTAATGTTTGGCCATATAGTAGTAAGGTGGACAGAGCTTGGTATTCACAAGCAGCTGTGGTGGAAGGGAATAACACCCACCCAGTTATGTCAATCCCAGGTTGCATGTAACTAAAATTGTCTGCAGACTAGCTGGTGTTGTAGAGTAAAGAGCTGGAGCCACAGGGAAGCATTTTGCCTACCAATAACTACAGCTCAGAATGACCACCCGAGCATACCTCCTGCCTGGAAAGCATGTGGGCGCATGAAGAGCCCCACTGCAAGACAAGGAGAGTGGTGCCAGCAGAAAAGGTCGTCAGATCAAGTTTCAGAAAACACACAGTCAGGGTGGCCTCTATAGTTGTAACAAATTTTTAAAACTGGTTCAGCCTGCTTCCAGGGCTGTGACACATCTCCAGAGCTACTGTCAAACACACTAGAAAAAAAAAACGGATGATTTCTGGACTGGGAGAGGTTAAATTAGGGATCTAAACAGTTCTGCTTGCCAGTGTCTGATCACCTGAAGACAACACAGTCATCATCAAAACAATGCCTGTGCAGTGCCCTGCGCTGTACGATTAAGAAAAGCAGTTATGCATACAGATGCAAGTCACTGTATGTTACTGGCTATGTCTCAAACCTGGAGATCCCTAAAGATTGTAAATATAAAGAAAGTCATGATTTGCGGTCTTCCTCACTGTAGATAAACAGAAAAGAACAGTGATCAGCCTTAAGTAGCTGCTGAAAGTGAATTAGGAATCCAGTGCTAGAGAGTTCAGCGATTTTATTTATTTAAAATTCAGTCACAAAGCTGTCCATTCTAGGCTCTGCAGGTCTAAATTTCTTCCAAATGTTTTGGGGGGTCTTGTAGTTAGGAATCTATGTGGCACAGTTGTGTCATCTATTCCCCGGTGTGTTTTGTCATGGTCTAAGAGAAAATACTCTATAGTTCTGCAGTCATAAAATGGTAAACTATAATACTATTGAAAAATAGAAATACAAACCTTGAGGAAGTTCCAGATATTCTTCTCAATAGCATGGGAAGAGGTCTGCACTTTATTTTGGCAGTAGCCCAGGAGGTTACCAGACAGCAAAGCTGCTTGTAGCTCACTTGATCGTGCCAAGAACTCCCTTTCAGTAGTAACCTGACTGATGTAGACCTGGCGAGTACTGGGTTCTTGAGTTGGTTGCACACTTGTTTTAGGGTTGTCAAATGAAACCATTTTTCCGCCAAACTGGAAGAGAACACATACAAATATTTACCAACTGATTTACGATCACAGTTTAAAGGATTAGTCTGCCAAAATCATGGTTACAGAACGTGTCCAGGAGAACAAAATTAGCAACTTTATTTTTCCAAAACTCTTGGCGACTCTAGTGTGGAGCCCTCCAGGACACGTTCCAGGCTCTATTCCCAATCACCTTGGAATTCTGGCTGTTTCCACTCTGTTTGCTGTATGCACTATAGAATTAAAATTCCAACTGGGATCCCACAGTGGAGAAACCTTATAATGGCCACATCAGGTATGCAGACATGGAGCTCAAGTGCCCAAAATATGGGAAACACATGTTCAAGCCCAACAGAAGCCAATTTGAGCTGTATCAAGTGATAAGCAAGACCTAAGTGTCGAAAATGTGCTGGCAGTACCCAGGAAATTAGACACCCATCTCTCCTGTGGACCAATATGCCCCACTAAAGACTGCTCTAAACATCACTGCCGCTCTCTGAGCAGTGCCACTGAATGGAGCAATGTTCAATAAAAAAAGTCAGAGCTGGACTGCAGCTCATGTGCAGCCCAACTTTCCTAGTAGATACACACTGCCAAGTTTTAATTTCCTACTGCAGCTTACCAGAAGTAAAAATGAAGGCCATTTATTACTGTATATGCAGCCTGCCTGCATTAAAAGTAACAAATTATGGAAATTCAGAAAATTTAATTAAACTTTAAAATGTTTACCACCTCTCTAAAACTGAAATATCAGGTTTGGATGGACGATTTTTAAAACCCATGGATCTTTAGTTTGTTTTTTTTAACCACTTGCCTACCGGGCACTTTTACTCCCTTCCTGACGAGGCCAAATTTCAGCTTTGAGGGATGTCACACTGAATGACAACTGAACAACACTTAATTAATTTTTCCATTTGTTTCAGACAAGCAGAACTTTTGGTGGTATTTAATTACCACTTGTTTTTTTATTTCTTGCAAAAAAAAAAAAAAAAAAAGAAGAGGAGATTGTTAAAATTTTTTGCAAACATGTAATTTTTCTCCTTCACTAATGCATACTGATGAGGCTGCAATTATGGACACTGATAGGCAGCATCCATGAAAAGAGGAATGCCGATGACCAGCAAGTGCGTTTACATTGTGATCAGCTGTGATTGGGCACAGCTGATCACGTAGTAAAGAGCTGATGTGATTGGCCCTTTACTGGATGCGCTGTGCAGTGCGATTAACCACTTCAATACCAGACATGTTCACCCCCTTTCTGCCCAGGCCAAATTTTCAGCTTTCAGCACCAACATACTCTGAATGACAATTAAGGTGGTATTTACTAAAACTAGAAGTCAAAATCTGGCGCCACTCTGCATAGAAACTAATCAGCTTTTATGTTTTATTGCCAAAGTTTAAATTCAACAAGCTGACTGGCTACCATGCACAGCTGCACCAGATTCTAAGTGCACCAGTTTTAGTAATTGTCCCCCCTTATTATCATGCAACACTAAAGCCAAACTACATTTTTATAATTTTTGGCCACAGATGAGAGCTTTTTTTGGTAATATTTATTCGCCACAGTTTTTTTTATCTCTTTTGGTATAAAAATGAAAGAATACTGAAAATTTAAAAAAAAATATGCAAATAAATAAACTTCCTTCAAAAATTTAGGCCAAAATGTATTTCACTACATTTCTTTGAACATAACCCAAATCAGTGTATACTATTTAGACTGTGTGAAATTATGGAGACTACAGACTATAGTGTATATCGTCTTGAAAATTTATGTTTTGGCAGCACTGGCTGCCAAAACAGTATGAAACCCCCAAATTACCAATTTTTTAAGTAGACAGTCCAAGGTATTTAGTAAGAGGCATGGTAATATTTGCAATTCTTAGGAAAATGGAGAAATGGAAGTTTTTTTTTTTTGCCCACTGTAACCAGAGCACTACAGCATCATCATATGACTGGTGTGGAACTGATCAGGGACACTGACTGGTGAACGTAAGAAAGAAAAAAGAAGAAAAAAAAAAGGGATTTTTAATACAGCTTACCTGTAAAATCCTTTTCTTGGAGTACATCACGGGACACAGAGCGGCATATTCATTACTAGTGGGTTATATGGAGTACCTTCAGGTGATGGACACTGGCAATCTCAAACAGGAAGTGCCCCTCCCTATATAACCCCCTCCCATAGGAGGAGTACCTCAGTTTTGTAGCAAGCAGTATGCCTCCCAAAATGGTCCCCATAAGAGGGGTGGGAGCTCTGTGTCCCGTGATGTACTCCAAGAAAAGGATTTTACAGGTAAGCTGTATTAAAAATCCCTTTTTCTTTATCGTACATCACGGGACACAGAGCGGCATATTCATTACTAGTGGGATGTCCCAAAGCAATGCTTACAATGAGGGGAGGGAGACATCTTCCCAAGACAAAAGGATTTAATTTAGAGATATACTCAAATCATAATAAATCCAACTTAGTTGAGAAAAATAAATTTAAATTTTAAATTTTACTCAAAAGGGAGCCCCCGGAGTCCGAGGGTCTCAAACTGCAGCCCGCAGCACTGCCTGCCCAAAGGCTGCATCAGTATTCCTTCTTACGTCCAACTGGTAGAACCTTGTAAACGTGTGGACAGAAGACCAGGTTGCCGCCTTGCAAACTTGAGCCATAGAGATCTGGTGGTGTGCTGCCCAGGAGGCGCCCATGGCCTTAGTAGAATGAGCCTTTAATGATAACGGAGGAGGCAACCCCTTCAAGCCGTAGGCCTGAGTGATTAACTGTTTAATCCACCTTGAGATGGTGGATTTTGCAGTTGCCTTCTTGGGCCCATCCGGTAAAATGAACAACACATCTGTTTTCCGGATCTTCTCTGTAGCTTTAAGATAGGCCTTCATGGCCCTGACAATATCCAAGGTATGCAGCAACCCTTCCTTTCTGGAAGTAGGTTTAGGAAAGAAGGATGGTAATACCAAATCCTGGTTTAGATGAAAACTGGATATAACCTTTGGTAGGAAGGAAGGATGAGGGCGGAGAACGACCTTGTCCTTATGTAAAATAAGATATGGTTCCTTACAGGATAAGGCTGCCAGTTCCGATACTCTTCTGGCGGAAACTATGGCGACCAAAAATACTAACTTCCTTGTCAGTAAAACCAAAGGAATTTCAGCCAACGGCTCAAAAGGTTGTTTCTGTAAACTTGACAGAACAAGATTTAAATCCCACGGATAAAGCGGGGATTTAACTGGAGGATTAATACGTAAGACCCCTTGAATGAAGGTCTTAACCAGCGAGTGGGTGGCCAGCGGCCGCTGAAACCATACTGACAAAGCTGAAATCTGTCCTTTGATTGTGCTTAATGCCAGTCCTCTACCCACTCCTAGCTGGAGAAAACGTAATACTCTATCGATGGTAAACTTACGAGAAAACCATAACTTGGACTCACACCAGCCTACATAGGCCTTCCAGACCCTGTAATAAATCACCCTAGAGACCGGTTTCCTGGCTCTGATTAGGGTAGAGATTACTTTCTGAGACAGACCTCTACCCCTGAGAATCAGGGATTCAGCTTCCAGGCCGTCAAATTTAGATGCCGTAAGGCAGGGTGGAGGATCGGACCTTGCGATAGCAGTACTGGCCGTAGAGGAAGAGTCCAAGGGTCTCCCACTACCATCCTTAGGATTAGTGAATACCATGCCCTTCTGGGCCATGCTGGAGCTACCAGGAAGACTGGTATGTGCTCCACCCTGATCCTGCGCAGCAGGCGGGGTAGTAACTGGAGCGGGGAAAATGCATAAAGAAGTTTGAACTGATGCCAAGGGCAAACTAACGCATCGGTTCCGCAGGCCCTGGGATCCCTTGTGCGGGACATGAACCTGTCTAGCTTCTTGTTCAGTCTTGATGCCATGATATCCACGTCCGGCACTCCCCATTTCTGGCAGAGTGTCTGAAAGACCTGTGGATGCAGAGACCACTCCCCCGGCAACAGAGTCTGGCGACTTAAGAAGTCCGCCTGTAGGTTGTCGACTCCAGGAATGAATATAGCCGATATGCAGGGCACATGGGCTTCTGCCCACAAGAAAATCAAGCTCACTTCTTTCTGAGCGGCTTGACTCTTGGTTCCCCCTTGGTGATTTATATATATATGCCACCGCCGTGGCATTGTCCGATTGTATTTTCACCGGGAACCCTTGTAGTTTGGACGTCCAAGCCCTGAGGGCTAGTCGAGCAGCTCTGAGCTCCAAGATATTGATGGGCAACTGCTTCTCTGCCGCTGCCCAAGAGCCCTGGCGAGTGCAACCATCCAAAATTGCTCCCCAGCCCATCAGGCTGGCGTCTGTGGTTACTATCTTCCAGGTCACAGGACTGAAAGTCTTTCCCTTCAGGAGATTCTGAGGGTTTAACCACCGCTTTAGACTTTGCCGCACTCTTGGTGAGAGTGGCCAAGGAATTTCTAAGGCCTGATGCCTCTTGCTCCAGGCTGACAGGATGGCTGCCTGCAGGATGCGAGTGTGGTTCTGAGCGTACGGAACCGCCTCGAATGTGGCCACCATCTTGCCTAGTAGCCGCATACATAGGCGAACGGTTGGCCTTCTCTTGCTTAGAACCATTTGTATTAGCTCTTTGATGGCCTTTAATAGGGGTAGAAACACCCTCTGTTCTTCTGTATCCAATCTCATGCCGAGATAATCCAGCTGCCTTGTGGGCAGGAATGCTGACTTGTCTCGATTTAGGACCCAGCCGAACCTCTCGGGGTACTGAACCGTGAGGGCCACTGCTCTTTCCAGGCCAGGAGACGAATGGTCTACGACCAAGAGGTCGTCCAGGTAAGCCAGGACCGTGACCCCCTGGATCCTTAGATTGGCTAGGAATGGGGCTAGGACCTTCGTGAATACCCGGGGGGCCGTAGCCAACCCGAAGGGGAGCGCCACAAATTGGAAATGACGCTGAGCCACCGAGAAGCATAGAAATACTTGATGTGGCTGAAAAATTGGCACATGAAGGTAAGCATCCTTTATGTCTATGGACGCCATGAAGTCGTCCTTCTGGAGCACGGCGACAGCTGACCGAATAGTTTCCATCCGGAATGAGCGGACCTTTAGATACGCATTTATTCCCTTTAAGTCCAAAATTGGCCTGACATCGCCGTTGGGCTTTGGGATGATAAACAGGTTGGAGTAGAACCCCAATCCCTGTTCCCGGACTGGTACTTCTACTATCACTTTCTGGCATGGCAGATGATTCAATGCCGCCATCAATGCGGCTCCTTTCACAGGGTCGCCTGGTACTCGACTCCTGGTAATGAGGAGGAGGGAATTTTAGAAATTCTAGCTTGTAGCCCGTGGTCACGGAAGACCGTACCCAGCAGTCGGGAATGGTGGCCTCCCAAACCTCTGCAAAGAGACGCAGCCCTCCCCCCACCATCGTGGGTGGTGGCGCCCCTTCATAGGGCCGACTTGGGGGCTGGCTTCGCAGGCTTGTGGTACCACTGCTTCTTGCCCCCAGTGGCTTGGCCCTGCGGCTTATTGTTAATGCCTGATCTTGCAGGAGGCCGTCGATACTGTTTGGTATTAGAGGGCCCCTGCACCGGGGAGGGCTGGCGCCTAAATGCGGGCCCTCAGGCCTTCTTCTTGACTGGCAAGAGAGTGCTTTTGCCGCTTGATATAGTCTGAATATATCTATCCAAGTCTTCTCTGAAGAGACGTCCTCCATGGAAGGGAACCCTACCAGGAGTTTTTTGCACGGGGGCTCAGCCTCCCAATTCTTCAACCATAAGAGCCTTCTCATATGGATTAGAAATAAGGATAAACGTGACGCCTGCTGGATGGAGTCCTTGATAGCATCCACCGTAAAGCGTATAGCCCTGGGTATATCCAAAATTCCTCTGCCTGCTGGGCAGGGATAAGTTTAAGCATTTGCTTAGTCTTATCTGATAATGCTTGGGCCACTCCAATAGCAGCCACAGCGGGCTGAACTATCGCCCCTGCTGAAGTAAAGGAGGCCTTAAGTAATGTTTCCAAGCGTTTATCAACCGGATCCTTAAACACCTGCAAGTTTTCTACAGGACAAGCTAAAGATCTGTTCACACATGAGATGGCTGCGTCCACAGTAGGGACAGCCCATCTCTTTGAAAACTCTTCCTCTAAGGGTTACCTGTCTGGCTTAGCCCAGTCCTGAAAAATCAGGTCCTTTAACAAAGGATGTACCGGGAATACCAAATTGGCTTGGGGCGCTTTCAGGGAGCCCAATGAGGATACCGCGGAGGCCAGAGGCTGAGGCACAGGCATCTTAAAAGCCAACCGCACCATATCCGTTAGGGACTGAACCCACAGTCTTTCTGCGTGAGAAGCTGAAAAAGGTTCCTCTATTGTAGAATCCTCAGAACCTAAATGGTCAAGGTGATCCTCCAATTCGTCAGTCGGAGAGGATATCCTCCTCCAGAGACTCAGACCTGGGAGACGGGGATCTAACCCGCTTCTTCCCTGCCAAAGATGCCGTAATTAGATCGGCCATCCTCCTTTCCAATCCACCCAAGGTGGAGGCTAACATCTCTTCCGTTACATAGGAAGGAGCTGGTTGAGTAGGGCCAGCCATAGCACCTAGCAACCCTGATGGCTCACCTAGGACAACAACTTCCGGGCATTCCGGAGTAGTAGGGGCCACTAGATAGCCCGATGGAGAACCTTTTGGTTTTTTAACCGTTTTAGCGTTCTTAGCGCTACCTGCACCCTTAGGAGCCATAATATACAAATTCTGAGGCACTCCGCTAGTATACAACTGACTGTAATAGCTGGAGAAAATAATCATATAATCAAATAAATGTGAAACAATAGGATAGGGTAATGTTAGAGGGACTCCAAACCTCCCATAACCTATAAAAAGGGAAAATCAATACTGAGCCCCAAGGGCTTCAACCAGAAAAAATCTTTTTTATCTGGTATTGACCCCCTAATGCTGGGCTAGGTGAGCACCCTAAGTGTTCAAAGGTGCTGCTTAGTACACAGGCTTGAATGCAAACTTTTAAGCCAGAGGCTCCTTAGTAAGGTGTATTTCCCACAACTGCCACCGGGTGTCACTGTGCCAGAAAGCTCTGTCAAACCTTCCTATGCTGTAGCCAGCATCGCTGCTCCGTGTCCCCTCACAGCCTTTACAGACTGAACAGCCCTCCAGGATTTATCCTCCCTGTGTGTAACACACAGGGGGGAGGAGCCGCCCGGCGTCAACCGCCCCCTCCCCGCGGCGTCGCCGCGCGCGCATGCGCGCAAGCGCGCGCACAGATAAGTAAAAGCGTGCGCACGCGCGCGCGTCAAACGCCGCTAGGGGAAGCAGGAAGCCATGTGGAGAGGAGACACCAGGACCCTAGACGCTGGAGCAGCAGACACAGGTAAAAGGGAAGCTTTAAACTGTCTCCCTAATGGTATGGTTCCTTCTCTGTGGAACACCCTGCCCAAAAAAAGGCCCTCCTTGTGACAGAAGCAGCAGCAGCCTACTAGCCCAGCCAGGGGAACCATACCTGGGTGTTTTGAGCCATCCCGTTTGAAAACTTTGTGGTTCTCCTTTGCCCATGCACAGAGGCATAAATAGGCTGCCCAAGAATCCCCTGTAGGAAGCCTACTGACAAACCAAGTTCCGTAGGCCCCCTGCTTACCTTTCCACGCCGCAGGGTATTGCTCTGCAAGAGGCCCAATCTTCACCCTTCACCGTGGGTATGGTCATAGACCTTCAGGGACTGGGGTCTTAAAAGAACACCACAACCTGGACCTATACAGCACCACTGGCAACAGGTATTCTCTAGGTTAGAAACCAGACCTGGAACCCAGGGTCCAGCCCTCCAAGGAGAGGCATTATAGGCAAAACCCCATCCACGAATTGGGGCCCGGGTACCGTCCACTTTGGCTATGAAGCACCTTGGACAGATCCGGTCAGCTGGCCCTGGTCCCAAGGACTACTACAGGCACAGCCTCAACGTGCACCAACACCTAAGACACTGGCGAAAAAACTGAGGTACTCCTCCTATGGGAGGGGGTTATATAGGGAGGGGCACTTCCTGTTTGAGATTGCCAGTGTCCATCACCTGAAGGTACTCCATATAACCCACTAGTAATGAATATGCCGCTCTGTGTCCCGTGATGTACGATAAAGAAATGTAAATGTTTTACAAAAAAAATCCCTCTCCCCCTGTGTCGATACAGAGATAAATCATATCTTCCTCAGCACTTTTGATCACTGGATCACTTTAAATATTATACATACACACATAAATATATTTTTTTTATTATTTTTTGCATGTATTTGGAGCACTATATTTGATACATAAAGTTTTTGATTTTATATGAACTTTTTTCGCAGCATTTCCTCTATAAATTTATTGATATTGATTTATTTATTTTCTGTATTCCAAAGGCTGTTATTTTTTTTATTTTGATCATGTGACCAGCAGCGCAGGATTAAAGGATCCTCCAGCCTATGTTTCCCTGCAGACAGGCTAGGAAAGATCTGGGTCATGTGACAGCTTGTTGATTATTGATTATGAAACAAGCATTTCAATGTTTTTTTCCTCCAAATACTGCATGCAATCCTGAAACTGTCAATTCACTATACCGTTCTGCAATATTTACCTCACAAAGCTCAAAACGCTAGTTAAATACCACTCACACATGGAAATAAATAACTAAATGCATGAAGTAATTAAGTAGCGATTGAGGAATGCAGTATTTAAGAAATATGTACTGGTTGTAACGGCCATGGTAAGGGAGTGGGTGGCCACTGCATCTTTAACAATCAATGAGTCATTAGCCATCAGTGGGGGTTTCCCGGTGTAGATGTTGACCCAAGAAAAAAAAAAAAAAAAGCTTTGCTCCCGCCAAATGACTGCTGCACCGCCTCCTGTGGCTAAACTAAGGGGTGGGGACACATGGTGACATCACTGGGTGGCCTGCCCTTTCGTACGGGAGGCAGTATAGCTAGCAATTCAGCAGGAGCAGAGGGTCGGCGGTGGCGGCAGGCATCATAATTGATGTGGGATCTGTATTCAGATTCCCAAATGTGGAATAAGGCTTCCACATGCTGCAATACAAGATTTAGACCCAATGACTATAAATCTGCCAACATGTGTGCCTTATGTGCACCTCTGTACATATTCCTATGTCCTCCTACCTGGTCCTGTTTCCACACACATTTGAGATTTATTTTATTTCATAAAAAAATAATAATAATAATTATAACAAATACGGAAAAATAAGGGGAATGCGCGGTCATTATTGAAAATTACAAAGCATTTGAAGACACAAGGAGCTACTTTTAGGGTTTAAAAGTTAAATTTTATCAGAAAGCAGTAACAGAAGAATAGACTTTATGGCCAAAATCTACTGCTGGAAATTCAGTACTGCTACTAAGGGTAGTTAACCGGTGTTTTTTTTTTCAAACTGCATAATGCCACAGGCTTACCGCAAAGGACGCTCCAACAGGTCTTCGGATCCAGCGGGGTGGCTTCTTTAGAGGTGGAATAATGGTGGTCTGTGTGGACTGCTGTGGCACTTGTAGAGGAGGTAGAGGTTGTCCTGTCCCAAAGGGATCTAAATTGTTAAAGGAGGACGAAATCTGAAACACAAGTCACACACAAGTTGTACATCATAAAAGCAAGAACTACAAATGCTTAATACAGCAACAATACTTGTGCTATAAATTATCTATAATCCTTTAAAATACTAATAAAATGACAAAGATATTTTATTAAAAACTATTCCTATTCAGAATTTCAAAAATTTTCTTAAACGGGATCAAAAGCAATTTTCCCAAACTTTAGGGAATTGTGCACTACCGTCAAGATCCATGCCTAGATACCATTTTTAATTGTAAGGACTTTAGTGTCCAATTCATAAAGGTCATAAAGTTATGGCTGATTGATCGATCCATTAGTCCTATAGTCCTTAGGGAACAGGATTTCACCCGTGTGAATTCCAAGCTCAAACATGACCACCACCCTGGGGTAGTATTGGTAACTTGTGAAATAGTTTGACCTCAAGGAATTAGAAAACAATACACTTCATCAGATGAAGTCACGTGACGTGACGATACGCGTCAGGAAAGAGGAAGAACACATGTGACCGGAAGTGACGTCTGTCGCCGAGTCCAGTGTTATTTGAGCTACACCAGCTGTATTTTATCCGTTTGCTGCATATACGTTTGTATAATAAACCTTTTAAAACGTACTTCACGATCGGAGTCCTATTATTCATCTATTTTTTTGGGCCGGACTTATTATCAACACGGATCTGTTTGCGAGCCGCCATTTCGGAGGAGCCCAGCCGAGCGCTCAGCTGTAGCCCACACATGTCACCACGCTGATCTGGAGAGGCCAGCCATCTACTCCTTTCTGCCTTTAACCTTGGTAATTAAGGTAAGCGCGCTGTGAGCACAGTGTTGGATAGACCTTTTTTGGATATCATCTTATACATGAATCGCCTTATGAACTGTCTTCACCAATTCCCCATTGGATCTCTCAGACCACACTACATGTGATCTCAGATTGTGTATCACACCAGCACTGCACACTACATTCTCTGTGGCATTTTGCTTGGATATTTATTCAGCACTGCACACTGTATTCTCTGTGTTATTTTTGCTTGGACATTTATTTATCACTGCACATTGTATTCTTTGTGTCATTCCTGCTTGGACATTTGTCATTCAGTTTTTTTATGTTTATTTTATTGTTCTTATCTGATTGATTTCAGCATCAGCACTTTATCACGGTATTGTTATACTGGCACTGTTTTTTGAGCAGGAGCATTTATTGTTCAGAGGCTCTATAGAACACTTTATTAGTTAGTTTCGCGCTCATCACCTTATTTTCATTTTTATAAGCATATATTGACCTCTGGATCTCTGGGGGTAAACTATTTGGCGAGTTACTGTTTGCATCCCAGGATGACAGTCATGAGGGTAAAGTCCTGTTGCTTCACTTTAAGAGCTGCAGTGATTTTGTTCTAATATGTTGTAATATACCCAACTGCTGTGGTAAAATTGATTGTGTGTACAGTTTCATATTATAAAGACAGCAGATTACAACCCAAGAACGTGACTGATTTCATAGTGGGCAAGGTGAGGGGAAAGAGAATGTAGTATGGGGCTGAGAACATTGGAGAGGTCAGCTGTAAGACTTTTAGTGTTGGCTACCTTGCTCTTGGGTTTTCTCCAGCCTTGCTCAATATAGCTAAAAAAGCACTACAGCTTGAATTACTCCGATTTAAAAGAACACATCTATCACTGTTTTATTGTTAATAACAAGACATACCCTGTCAGCTTGGCTCTTGTGCTGGGCTTCCAAGCTTCCACCCATGACAGAGTACACGCTAATCCAACCATCAAACGAAGCTGCAGAAAACACTGATGGATTCCGTGGGCACCACTCCACATCAAAGCACCATTGGTTTTTCACGGGCAGCTCATAAACTACCTGAAATTTAAAGTGAAAATAGGTAAATCCATATACGCGGGTTTTTAAAACAACCAATATTGCATATTGTGATCAAATTGTGTTTTTAAGGTATAAACACATTTGCAGAGAAGAACATGGCACAGTAAATTGGAATGCAGGGAAATACCTCACTTGTGCTTGGATTCCAACACAGTATACGGTTATCTTTAGAACTACTGAGAAGTAATTCCGGGTCATCTCTGCTCCACGATATCGACAGAACGCCCCTGGACACAGGAATAACATTGATTTCATTAACATAATTGCATAAAAGTCTAAAGAATAAAAGCTAAGCCCGCTCAATACTGGCAGTTCAGGAAGGATCACATTAAATCATGCACTCAGTCAAGGAAAAGCCATTGTTGCTGGTTTTCCAAGCTCTGCCTTGCTGAAATATTTATTTCAGTGTGTCTTGTACTGATAGAATTATACTAAACCCTGCTTAACCACTTAAGACCCGGGCCATTATGCAGGTAAAGGACCTGGCCAGTTTTTGCGATTCGGCACTGCGTCGCTTTAACTGACAATTGCGCGGTCATGCAATGTGGCTTCCAAACAAAATTGGCATCCTGTTTTTTCCACAAATAGAGCTTTATTTTGGTGGTATTTGATCACCTCTGCAGTTTTAATTTTTTGCACTATAAACAAAAATAGAGCGACAATTTAAAAAAATATGCAATATTTTTTACTTTTTACTATAATAAATATCCCCAAAAAATACATGAAACATTTTTTTTTTCCTCAGTTTAGGCCGATATGTATTCTTCTACATATTTTTGGTAAAACAAAAAAAAAAAAAAATCACAATAAGCGTTTGATTGGTTTGCGCAAAAGTTATAGCGTTTACAAAATAGGGGATAGTTTTATGGCATTTGTATTAATAAATGTATTTATTTTTTACTAGTAATGGCGGCGATCAGCGATTTTTTTCGTGACTGCGACATTATGGCGGACACATCGGACACTTTTGACACATTTTTGGGACCATTGTCATTTTCACAGCGAAAAGTGCTATAAAAATGCACAGATTACTGTGAAAATGACAATGGCAGTGAAGTGGTTAACCACTAGGTGGCGCTAAGGGGTTATGTATGCCCTAAGGGAGTGATTCTTACTGTAGGGGGATGTGGCTGTAGGCGTGACATCACTGATCGTCATTCCCTATATCAGGGAACAGACGATCAGTGTCACTGCCACAGTGAAGAACTGGGAAGGTGTGTTTACACACACCTCTCCCCGTTCTTCAGCTCCTGTGACCGTTCTCGGGACACCGGCGGCGATTGGGTCCCGCAGCCACGGAACTTGGGACCCGGTCATGCAATTATGTAAACACCATAACAAATTAAATAATCAAACATGTTGCTCTGTCACATACAGTGCCTTGAAATTTTCCATGTTGTGTTATGTTACAACAAAAAAAATATTTCTTTAAATCGTACATCACGGGACACAGAGCACTATAGTAATTACTATATGGGTTATACGCTCACCTTCAGGTGATGGACACTGGCATAATCAAGACAGGAAGTCCTCCCTCCTATATAACCCCTTACATACATGGAGTACCTCAGTTTTTTCGCCAGTGTCTAAGGTGTTGTTTTTTTTGCACAGGCCACTTGCTTGGCATTCTTGGTCTGGCCCTTTATACAAGGGGTAACTCTGATAAGCCTGCCACTCAGGTCACCGTTGTGCCCATGGGATCTGAATCTAGTTCGGGCAGCCCTTTGAGCCAATACACAATATTCCTTTGCTTCTTTTGACAAATACATTTTAAGTGTTCTTAGTTGCGGTAACCTCTGCAAGAAGAGTGTCAGAATCGGCTGCTTTTCCTGTAAAGAGCCATACTTGATTATTCATAGGGACAAGGTGAGGTTGCCTTAGGTAGTGTCAGGTTTTCATCTGAATCAGAATGTTTCCCTGCCTTGCTTTTTTTTTCCAGAAACCTTGTTCTGCAGAAGAAAGATTGTTACATTCTCTCGATGTAGTTAGAGCAGTCTAGGCTTATCTGAAGGCGACAGCTCAGATATGGAAAACGGATGTTTTGTTTGTACTGCCAGAAGGCCAGAGGAAGGGCTAGGCAGCATCGAAATCAACTATTGCTAAGTGGATTTGTCAGGTGATTAGTCAGGCTTATAGTCTGAAGAAAAGTGTTCTGCATTTTCAGGTTTAAACGCACTCTACCAGGGCAGTCAGTGCTTCATGGGCAGTGCATTACCAAGCCTCCATGGCTCAGGTTTGCAAGGCCGCAACAGTCATCGGTACATAAATTCACGAAATTCTACCAGGTGGATGTAGGTCAGCAAGAGGACGCTGCCTGTGGACGCAGTGTTCTGCAGGCAGCAGTATAGGTCCTCACATCTGACGGCGGTCTGCTTTATTTTTTGTGTCTCCCTTCCCTCAGATGGCATTGCTTTGGGACATCCCATATAGTAATTATAGTGCTCTGTGTCCCGTGATGTACGATAAAGAAAATACGATTTTTATAACAGCTTACCTGTAAAATCCTTTTCTTGGACACATCGGTCCCTCCCCGCTTATTGGGATATTTATATATTGCTTTGCTACAAAAACTGAGGTACTCCATGTATGGGAGGGGTTATATAGGGAGGGGACTTCCTGTCTTGATTATGCCAGTGTCCATCACCTGAAGGTGGGCGTATAACCCATATAGTAATTACTATAGTGCTCTGTGCACCAAGAAAAGGATTTTACAGGTAAGCGGTTATAAAAAATCCTATTTTTATTGGGATTTTATGTGATAGACCAACACAAAGTGACACATAATTGTGAAGTGGAATTGGTTGGTTGGAAATGGTTTTCATTTTTTTTTTTTTTACAAATAAACGTGAAAAGTTTAGTGTGCATTTGTATTCAGCCCTCCTGAATCAATACACTGTAGAACCACCTTTCGCTGCAATTAGAGCTGCTTTTTGGGGATGTCTCTAAAGAGTGAGATTTGTGCCCATTGTTCTTTGCAAAATAGCTCAAGCTCTGTCAGATTGAATGGAGAGCATCTGTGAATAGCAATTTTCAAGTCTTGCCACAGATTTTCAATTGGATTTAGGTCTGGACTTTGACATTTTAACACATGAATATGCTTTGATATAAATCATTCCATTGTAGTTCTGGCTGTATGTTTAGGGTTGTAGTGGTGAACCGCCGCACCAGTCTCAAGTCGTTTGCAGATTCTAACAGGTTTTCTTCTAAGATTGCCCTGTGTTTGGCGCCATTCATCTTCTCAATAACTCTGACCAGCTTCCCTGTACCTGCTGCCAACACCTTCTCTGAGTATACAGTGATCGCTTTGATTAAAAAAAAAAAAAAAACACATTCATACTCACCTAGGTGGATGCAACATCAGTCCCACGCTGCCTCCAAGACCGAGAACCAAGCAATCACAGATCGCTAATTGGCAAGTTTAAGGTCTTCAGTGAGCAGAGCAGAGAATGGTGACGGTCAGTGGAGAGCGGTGAAGTTTTATTGATCGTGTCCAGCACACCCAAATTCTGCAATTAAACAATTAACCACTTAACGGCCCGCCCATAGCCGAATGACGGCTACAAGGCGGTTCGTTAACTCTGGGAGGGCGTACATTAATGTCTACCCAGAATCGCGCTCCCGGGAGTGTCCGTGACAGTCAGGTCCAGAGGACCCGGCGCATCACGGTAAATGGCCGCTGATAGCGACTGTTTACCACGTGATCGCACTGCCAAATGACAGTGCTCCCTGCATGTTGGGCCTCTGTATGTGGCCACGCTGTGTAAAAGTCTCATACATGTGGTATCGTCATACTCGGGAGTAAAAGCAGAATGTGTTTTGGGGTGTAATTTGTGGTATGCATATGTGAGAAATAACCTGTTTTTGTGGGGGAAAAAATATGGATTTTGCAAAGAATTGGGGGAAAAAAATCATAACTTCAAAAAACTCACCATGCCTCTTTCTAAATACATTGGAATGTCTTCTTTCCATAAAGGGGTCATTTAGGGGGTATTTGTACTTTTCTGGCATGTTAGGGTCTCAAGAAATTAGATAGGCTGTGAGTACTTCAGGTGTGATCAATTTTCAGATATTTGCACCATAGCTTGTGATTTCTATAACTTTCACAAATTTGTACTTGTTTTTACCAAAGATATGTAGCAGTATAAATTTTGGCCAAAATGTATGAAGAAAAATTACTAATTTGCTTAATTTATAACAGAAATGAAGAAAAATTCTTTTTTTTTTTTTTTACGAAATTTTCAGTTTTTTTTTCTTATAGCGCAAAAAAAATAAAAAAAATAAAAATAAAAACCAACAACCCAGCAATGATTAAATACCACCAAAAGAAAGCTCTATTTGTGTGAGAAAAAAAATTAAAAATAGACAAAAATTTCATATGGGTACAGTGTTGTATGACTGATTAATTATCATTCAAAATGTGAGAGTACCGAAAGCTGAAAATTGGTCTGGTTAGGAAGGGGGTTTAAGTGCCCAGCGGTCAAGTGGTTAAACTAAAAAAGGTATCGTACCCTTGTGGTTCACCTTACATCTCTACCTTGTATGATTTTCCAGCATTTTCAATGGAGAACTCGCAAAGCGTAAATCCCACAATTGAATCACTGGGAGACGATCATCTTCAGAAGACAGAACAAGCTGCGTAGCAATCTCGGGATGCCACAACATTCCTGAGCAGTGCATCTGAAAACAAAACAATCAAAAACAAAATCATGTGAGAGAAACTTCACGGAGTAACATAGGGACACATGAAGAATTGAAATATACTTAAAATATGAGCAGACTTGCAAAAATGTGGGAGCAAAGATGTATTATAAAAAAGTGCAGCCATAACATTGAAAAACTAAAATATTCTCATATCAGAAAACAAATTATGTCATGTCTGAAAGATTTAGGACGCCCATAGACAATTTGATTTCATTTCCTTCCACCAATAGTGGGGGAAAAAAAAAAATCTCCATCAACACATCCCCCACCCCGGCTGGCAGAACACGATTAATGCAGTGGCTATTGCCACCGGCAGTAATCGCATGCAAAAATCCGACTGGCTGGTTTGCACCCAAGGTAATCCAAGGATCGACTCTGGTATAATCAGCCTACCCATACATGGATTGAAATCCGGCCAAACCCTGCTGAACTGGCCAAATTTTGATCCACGTATAGTCGACTTTAGCAGTATGACGGTAAAGCCCATATATCTCTAGGAACAATGCTTCCGGGCATGGTTTAACCACTTAAGGACCCCTTTACGCCGATATACGTCGGCAGAATGGCACGGCTGGGCACAATCACGTACCTGTACATGTCTCTAAGCCCAGCCGTGTGGGGGTCGCGAGCGCGCCGCCCTGTCCGAAGCTCCATGACCCGATCGCCGGCGGTGTCCCACGATCGGTCACCGGAGCTGAAGAACGGGGAGAGGTGTGTGTAAACACACCTTCCCTGTTCTTCATTGTGGCAGTGTCATTGATCATCTGTTCCCTGATATAGGGAAAGACGATCAATGACGTCACATGTCCAGCCCCGCCCCCCTACAGTTAGAAACACATATGAGGTCACACTTAACCCCTACAGTGCCCCCTAGTGGTTAACTCCTAAACTGCAATTGTCATTTTCACAATAAACAATGCATTTTTATAGCACTTTTTGCTGTGAAAATGACAATGGTCCCAAAAATGTGTCAAAATTATCCGATGTGTCCACCATAATGTCTCAGTCATAAAAAAAAAAAAACGCTGATTGCTGCCATTAGTAGTAAAAAAAAAATTATTAATGAAAATGCAATTAAACTATCCCCTATTTTGTAAACGCTATACATTTTGCGCAAACCAATCGATAAACGCTTATTGCAATTTGTTTTTATCAAAAATAGGTAGAATGCGTATCGGCCTAAACTGAGGAAAACGTATCGGCCTAAACTGAGGAAAAAAAAAATATTTTTTTAAATATATTTTTGGGGGATATTTATTATAGCAAAAAGTAAAAAATATTGATTTTTTTTTTCAAAATTGACGCTCTATTTTTGTTTATAGCGCAAAAAATAAAAACCGCAGAGGTGATCAAATACCACCAAAAGAAAGCTTTATTTGTGGGAAAAAAAGGACGCCAATTTTGTTTGGGAGCCACGTCACACGACCGCGCAATTGTCAGTTAAAGCGAGGCAGTGCTGAATCGCAAAAAGGGGCAAGGTCCTTAACCTGCATAATGGTCCGGGTCTTAAGTGGTTAAACTCTTTAAAACGACATTTGTTCATAGGCTACAGCCATCAATGAAATTAGGTACATCATGTACTCACTCTGTTACTGTGGTCGCTGACTTTAATTACAGGCTCGTTCTTGCGGAGATCCCACACCACGGCTTTACCACTGGGATGAGAAGAGGATAAGATGTGCTGAACTTGTTGATTCCAAGATACAGCATTAATATCTTCAACAGGCTGAAAGTATATGGAAATATATTATTCACCATATCTGTTGTAACACAAATAAGCTATCCCACATGCATTCTACCATCCAGACTACAAAAACAATGCTCCGATATGAGTGCTTCCAATGCAGGAACAAAAGATCACCCCACTCTGCATAAAAACGTTGCGGCAAAAAACAAAGCCAAACCTTAGCCTAAAGCAACAAAAATAATGCAAGGACCTATGGAAGTTGCCTCAATTGTGGTCTGAAAGATCATTTAAAGCCAATGTCCAGGTTTAATCTTGCTTTAAATTATTTTTTTGGGCCAAGCAAACTATTTCCTTCACTAATGTGTGCCCGCTGAGCACGCTATATAAACTGTATGTAGCCGCAGCTTCATGCAGTATACAGAACTGTGTTCAGCTGTGAGACGAGATCTGCTTCATACCTGGAACAAAATAGCATTGGGCTGAGCGGTGCTCAGACATTCATAGGCAGCTTTGTATTCTATCAATATAAAGCTTCCTCTGATTGGTCAAGTCGGAGATTGTGACTTCAACAACACACCTCTCCAACTCAGCTAATCAGAAGAAGCATTGTATTTATTGATAGCATAGAAAGCTGCCTATGAATGGCTGAGTGCTTCTCAGCCTGATGCTATTTTGTTCTGAGACAGGAAGGTCTCGTCTCACCCACAAGAAACAGTGCTGTATACTGTATGTAGCTGAGGCTACATACAGTTTATACAACGTGCCCAGTGACCACAAGTTAGTGAAGGAAATAGTTTAGGTCAGCTTGGACCAAACAAACTATTTAAAGGTGAAAGTAGACCTTGTCATCAGCTTTAAGTTATTGATAGCAACATCGAATCAGCTGACACAAGCCTATACATTAGGTTAAAAACCTGCTAAATCTGAAGCAATTTATTTAAGCAAAACTCAGATTAAAAAAAACATTTAGTGGACCTTCTGACTTAAAGGGGTTGTAAAAGGTAAAAAATGTTTTCTCTAAATAGCTTCCTTTACCTTAGTGCAGTCCTCCTTCACTTACCTCATCCTTCCATTTTGCTTTTAAATGTCCTTATTTCTTCTGAGAAATCCTCACTTCCTGTTCTTCTGTCTAACTCCACACCGTAATGCGAGGCTTTCTCCCTGGTGTGGAGAAAGCCTTTGAGGGGGGGGGGGAAGGGGCGAGCAGGAGGGTCAGGACACTCTACATTACAGATAGAGAAAGGAACTGTGTGTTAGTGGGCGTCCTGACCCTCCTGCTCGCCCCCTCGAGGCTTTCTCCATACCAGGGAGAAAGTGTTGCATTACGGTGTGGAGTTACAGACAGAAGAACAGGAAGTGAGCATTTCTCAGAAGAAATAAGGACATTTAAAAGCAAAATCGAAGGATGAGGTAAGTGAAGGGGGACTGCACTAAGGTAAAGGAAGCTATTTAGGGAAAAAACATTTTTTACCTTTACAACCCCTTTAATATAAAGTTGACAGGTTTACATCATCTTTAAAGACACCTGCTTAAAGCGGAGGTCCTCCCCAAAAAAATATTAAAAGCCATCAGCTGCTAGCTTTAAATAATAGGACACTTACCTGTCCTGGAGTCCAGCGATGTTGGCACCGCAGCTGATGTTTTCATCAGCTGTCAGGTGCTGCCGCTGCGGGTAAAGGTACCCGGCAGTGTAGCCTTATAGCTTCACACCAGGAACCCTACTGCACATGCGCAAGGCCTCGCTCCTCTCTCCTACTGGCCCGGCGACTGGAGGAGGAAGCCCCATGGTAATGTCATGGGCCGCGGCACTGACTCCTGGGAATTTGGAACAGGATATCTGTCAGACAGGTATCTGTTCCCCTCCCCCCGAAAGGTGCCAATTCTGGCACTGGAGGGGGAGAGGAGATAAATGAGCAGAAGTTCCACTTTTGGGTGTAACTCAGCTTCAAGAAAGCAAGCAGTATGCTACAAGCGTTCGTAGCCTAAAAATCATCTCGTTCTCAAGAGCACTGGACACACTCACTAAAAGCTTTATTTATTCAACTTTTGAAGTAAACCCCACTGTCACAGCTATTCCCCAACCAATGAGGGCACCATTCTTTGCTGTTGGGAGTGGGACACCTCTTTTGAGGTGAGGTGTCTTCATAACAGAATAGTGGGCAGTGCTCGTCTAAAAAATGACTTGTCAAGCACCTGGGCATTTAAAGGCAGCTGCAGGCACTTATTGACCTTACAAAAAAAAAAAAGACCAAGAAGTTTGTTTTACATAACTGTGGTGTTTCTTAGATAGCATTAGTCATTCAGTAACATGTTTTACTTATCTGGTACTTGTATGTGTGTATAGAAAAACAGGCTGCCCACCGATGACATAATTGAGATAACATTAACTTTATTGCAGTCTGCCTCTACAATTGGGTGTCAGGGCAGGATCTTAACGAGGAGCCTTACCCTAAAGAGGAAGTTCAGCTGTATTCAACCCCCCCCCCTTTCTATTTTTGGCACTTTCTTTGAGGAGCAGGTACCTGCTCCCACTTCCTGAAGTCTCTCCCCACCGCCGCCCCAACCACCCTGACGACACATCACAGGGGGCTGCAGGACCATTTACAAAGCGCAGCAAGTCTCGCACATTCACAGAAGGCAGCTGGGTGTGAAGCTGCAAGGAATAACAGATGGCTGCCTACAGTAAAAGTCAGCATTGGGACCCCGAAGACTGGTAAAGAACCTGTTCAGGTGAGGACAGCGCAGGACCCCTGAACAGGTGAGTGTGTGCTTTTACTTCAAGTCAGCAGCTACAGAATTTGTAGTTAAGGACATCATTTTTTTCAAACAGGGTGAAGAGCCGCTTTAGGATGGGACTATCACAGCATGTTTGTTCTTACTTTATTGCATAGGACGCAGTGGGCAAGCACCCAATAAACTTTGGGTGGCATTGGAGACATGAATGCTTGAAGCAGTGTAATCCTTTATACTCTAACAGTGTTCCTCATCTCTATTAAAGAATGTACCCCTTAACCAAAAAACAAACAAACACATGCTTAACAAGTACCCCATTGGTGTGGATCAGGTTATCTCGTATTTGAGCACTTATTACCAGAACTCTTTAAAGTAGAGTTCTGGTAAGTTCATAGCCAAACAGGAAGAGAAAGGAAATCCCTGCAAATTGAGGGAATTCCTTGGGGACCCCCCAAGTCACCAAAACTAGTTTCCCCATTGGAAGATTTGCTAAAATGTAGGATTTTCTTTCACTTTCACCCTCAATGATAATGATAATGATAATATAACGGAGGCACAGACCGCAATAAAAACTGTCAAGCGTCCTAATCCCTCTCCACTCTATCCAAAACGACTAAAAAACGTGTTGCCTTTAGTTATACTTTAATAGTGTATGCATGTCTTTCAACTCATCCCGTTTTCTGTTCCAGTTTTATACAGCATACAATTTGTCATGCTCCAAAACATAATGCTTATGTGATGAATTTATTTAGCAGGGTACTTTTTGAGAATCTGTGCTCTCTAAAATATCTTTCTAAGCTTCTATATTCTGTCATCTAGGTCTCTGTTTACCTAGGATTTTGGTCCACCATAATATCTTATTAGCTGCTTACCTGGGATAACCTATATTCTCTTAACTTAATTGAGACACTGTCCCCTACGTGCTCATCTCATCAGCCATTTACCTGGGATTTTGCTCCTGGCGTCATTGGCACACTGAAATTGTTGAGGTCCCATATGAAAACCTCTGAATCATTGGCACCAGAAGCTAAGAGATTACTCTGCAAAAGATAAATATAAATGATAGTTACAAAAACATGAGCAGAACTGCTTTCATTGGGATAAATAAAAATTGTGATTTATATTTATTGTAGCTAAAACAGTATAAACATTTCTCTCTTTGTACATTATATGTGGAACAAAATAATGCCCCGACAATTATCTAATAAAATTTAATAACCAAAGCATCAATTTCATATTATCAATAGAAACCACTTCAAATACTTAAAAGCATGCAAATCTTAAAAGCAAAAACATAATATATAGTACAGATTTCTAGTCCTTGGGTGTCTGCATTTGTTTTCATCTTCTTGTCGCTGGGTTACTACACTCGCTCCTCCACTGAATTTATGGAGGCAGCCATGGTGGTCATCAAACTAATGCAGATAACCCCTCCAAGGATTGGCCAAGTGCAATTTATTACATATTGTTCTCAACTTTGGTTATCCTTAAAATAAGGAAAATGTAAGGATTCCTATCTGAATTTGCTTTAAAATACTCGGCAAAGGTTATTTTAAGTATTTGGATGATTTGTTTGACAAACTGCATATGGGGTTGGTATTTATATAGAAACAGGTCATGGGGGGGGGGGGGCAATAAGCTATAAGTTGTAGTTACAGTTGTCCAACAAGGTACCCAAAGACATCAGATTATGTTCTTAGTTTCATTATAGCTACACCAGATGATTGCTGTATCCAAAGGATATTCCATAAACACAAAAAAATAAACCTCCCTCTTCCTTTTGGGGCTTGCGGTGCAGAGGATTGTGAGAAGCCAGTATACCATCATTTCAAAGAATACTTCCAGGCTTTGGCACGTTATACATAGTCACATTGGTTCAGTTTAGACCAATGTAACCGTGTATACACTATAAATACCATAACAGATTGGCGCTTCTCCAAGCCCACAGATTAAGCCCAATGTTGGTGAAGCATGGACCAATGGTTGGGGATCTTTTATTTACTTCACACCGGAGTGGAATACAAAGTGCGGCAATACTTGTATGCTATTGTGTATATACACCACACTTGGCCAATGATGCTGGAAGCTGGAAATCATTGAAGCAGAACTCCAGTGATCGATACTTTGCTTCCGTGTCCTGTGCCAAGCAGCTGCTCTGCATTGTGAACACAGGAAGTCGGCAGCTTGGCACAGGTGCCAATCAGAGAATGCCTTGCATTCTCTGAATAAATGCAATGCATTCTCTGATTGGACAAGATTGAGAGGCAGGGCGGTTACGAAATGCTCTCCACCTTGTCAAACCAGAGAATGCTTTACATTTATTTGGAAAATGGAAAACATTCTCTGAATGGCACCTGTGGTAAACGACCAACCTCCTGTATTCACAATGCATCAGGCCGGCTGCTCAGCACGGGAACCAGAAGTGGTGGCATCTACTGTATTTCAGCGATTTCCAGCGGCAACAGCTAGGTATTGGACCTGGCCAATGCCTGAATTATTTAAATGCCTATGCTAGCTACATTTAAAAAATAACCTTTTTATATAAATACATTTTTGATAACAAATAGATGAAGAGGAGAGCAGTTAAATGCATGTTAAACATTTTATTAAAGGATTTAAGTTGTAACAAAGTTATCAACAGTAATACCTGAAATGGATTTAGGTCCAGTGCACGAACAGGACCCGTATGCTTGCAACTCTTTCCAATGACTGGTTCTTTTCCAGGTGCCAAAATCTGTGAAGCGCTATATAGCGTTATCTCTCCATTGTCTCCTCCACCTACAATAACTCCAGAAGAGCCAGATGAGCCCCCTTCAAAATTGCCCCAGACTATTTTATGAAACCTGAAACATTTAATGATAGGAGTCTGAAATCAAAGGAAAAAGAATTTCGCAAGCACAAAGCTACATTACAATGACTAATGGGGTGTGTCCGCAAACTGGATTATATAATAAATCTTAATACTAGGTGGATGGTAACTTCAGAATTAATAATGCATTAATAAAACATTGTTTAATGAAGGCTGACAAAAAGAAAAGGAGAAGGAGAAACCCATATTAACTTGAAGGTACTGCTTCTTTTTATTTTTGTTATATTTTTATGCAACTTTCAAGTTCAGAAAACCAAAAAACTGTACATGGCACCAAGTCACATCTCAAAAAGGAAGCATGGTGCAATAAATGTTCTCTGTGAAGTACTTCAATGTCTGGACAGCTTGCAATCACTCAAGAGTTCCAAGTTTTAGGCTGGGTTCACACTTGTCCGACAAACGGTCCTACATTGGGAGCCTCATGTAGCATGACGTGTGAAAATCAATGTTTCCCTATGAGAGCTGTCTTAACTGGTCCTACACAAGTCGGTCCGACTTTGAAAATTCTCCCTGTACTACTTTTGGTCCTACATTGATCCTACTTCAGCCTATTGAATATCATTGAAGTCGGAAGAAAGTAGTATCCTGTTCATGAAAGTAGGGTGGATGTAGGACCAATGTAGGATAAATGTAGGACCAATGTAGCAGAGCAAAGTAGGATGAAAGTAGTGTAGTGGTGTGAACCCAGCCTTATTAAGAAATTCTAATTAAAAAATTGTAAGAATGTGTGTGTGTTCTAAAACTCACAGAAATTGGGTCATGCAACATAATGATACAAAACGATGGAATATTTTAACATTAAATTCCATGCAAGAATGGCAAAGTCAGAGTACTGACCTCTACAGGGCCGGCCCTACCATGGGTCCCGATGGGTTCAGTGGTCCCAGGTGACAGTTCGAGAGGGGCAGCAAATGCAAAAATGCAAGAATGTCCACCCCCCCCCCCGTCCAGGCAGGCAGATGGTGTATACCAGTGAGCAGGGTTTCCAGGCTGCAGGTGGGGCCCAAAGCAGCTGCAGTAGCAGGGCTGTCCCTGGAGCCCATGGCCGTCCAGTTAGTTCACGCGATGACTGTTTAAAGTGGTCACAGGGCAATACAGATGGCCCTGCTGTATAGGGCTTTGGCCCGATTAGTTCAAAAGGGGGGTCCTGGGCACCCAACGAGCAGGAGGGTCAGCTGTACTGCCTTATCACTAAAATAGATCCCCGTTTGCGGCTTCCCCTCCTTCTCCACAGTGCTGTTGGCTTCTGCAGGGCACAGAAGGATCGGGTTCAGGGTGGAGATTATATTTACTGTGTTTACTAGTCTTCAGTTTATGAATGCATGGGAAGCCTCTATACAGAGCACGTGTCGGTTTCTTTTGAAAAGTGAGGTATTAGAGATTTGTTTAGACCCCGGATATTTCACCAAAGCACCAATATGGCACATTCATTGTACTCTAAAAGTGGCCAATGAACATGAAAGTCAGAAGTACAACCCATGACAAATGTTGACTCTCGCAACATATTTGAACCAACGTTACATCTTTATTCAAACAATGCCCACAGATAAAGGCAATCTACTTGAACAAATGACACATAAAATAGACAGGGTGTACCATTCACATAGTCTAAATTAGGTGGTTCTGAAGTTTTTCATGCATAAAAACATGCAGCCCACCCCTCAGCCCTTCAAATACTCACCAGAGCACCATGATGACCCAATGATGTGCACAAGAGTCTCGGCTCTCTCCGGTGACGCTCCCTCCTCATTGGCTGAGACCGCCATTGGCTCCGGCTGTCAATCACAGCCAATGATCAGGGTGGGGCCAAGCAGGGGCTCAGTGTCTAAATGGACATGCAAAGCAGTGGCTCGGAAGCAAGCCTGCTCATGTGCCTCCATAGCAAGTGGTTTACTGTGGGGGCACTTGGCAGGAGGGTGGAGCCAGGAGAGCCGGTGGGGGACCCGAGAAGAGGAGGATTGGAGCCGATCTGTGCAAAACCATTGCACAGAGCAGGCAATTGTGACTTATTTAAAACAAAAAAAAAAAAGCAGACTTAGAGATTTTCCATCATCTCAAAAAAAAATAGGATTTTTATAACAGCTTACCTGTAAAATCCTTTTCTTGGAGTACATCACGGGACACAGAGCTGCATAGCCATTACATGTGGGTTATAGAGTCTACCTTCAGGTGATGGACACTGGTGTAATCAATTAAACAGGAAGTTCCCTCCCTATATAACCCCTCCTCTACTGGGAGTTCCTCAGTTTTTGTAGCAAAGCAATAAGTGTCCCAATATCCCCAGACAAGAGGGGTGGGAGCTCTGTGTCCCGTGATGTACTCCAAGAAAAGGATTTTACAGGTAAGCTGTTATAAAAATCCTATTTTCTTTATCGTACATCACGGGACACAGAGCTGCATAGCCATTACATGTGGGATGTCCCAAAGCAATGCTTACTGAGGGGAGGGAGACACCAACAACGCAGACCGCCATCAGACGTGAGGACCTATAATGCTGCCTGCAGCATACTGCGCCAAAAAGCTGCATCCTCTTGCCGTCTTATGTTCACCTGATAGGAGTTAGTGAACGTAAGCACAGATGACCAAGTTGCGGCCTTGAAAATCTGCGTCATAAAGGCTTGGAAATGCATTGCGCATAAAGCGCTTACCATCCTGGTAGGGAGCACCCCCACAAAAAAACAGGGGGAATCCTACTCTAACCACAAGCCTGAATAATAACCTGATGAATCAACCTTAAAAACAGTTGATTTTAGACGCTGCCTGCCCTTTCCTGGGGCCTCCTGGTAGCGCAACAACATCAGTTTTCCGTATCCGAGCAGCCGCTTCAGATAGGCCTAGACCCTTCTTACTCCAACGAGAGAGAGAGAGTGTAACCATTTTAATAGCTGACCTGAACACTGCCTGCCCATCTAGGGTCTTCTGGCAGCCCAATAAAAACGTCAGCTTTCTATATCTGAAACCTTCAGATAGGTATTTAACTGCTCTCATCTCAATTGAGAGAAAAGCAATAACCTTTCCTTCCGTGAAACAAGGTTTTGAAAAAAGGGAAGGTAAGAATATCTAGATTCAAATGAATACTAGATCCTTCTAGTAAATAAGGTTGGGTGAGGATGAAAATCACTCTACTTGTAAGAATAATTGAGTATGGCTCTATACCAAGAAAGTTGCCAATACTGAAACTCTTGGAGGCTACCACAACCAAGAACACCAATTCCTTGTTAAAGGATGAAGAGAAATATGGTGCATCGGCCCAAGGAGCTGACCCTGTAAGCCGACAAAACTAGAGCCAATCCTCCGAGCACAAGGGCGACCCAAGGGCATAACAGCCCGGACCAAAGAGTGTGAAGTAATCGACCTTTGGAAGCAAGGCCGAGATCGGATCCTTGATATAACTTAAGGCTAGCTCCGTCTCCTTTCCAAATGTAGGAAGGCAGGAATTTTACCTTTGACAAACTTCCACGGATGCCACCATCTGGTTTCACACCAGGAACATGGGCCTTCCAGACCGTAGTATATCTGGTCCTGGAGGCCAGCTCTCTTGTATGAATCAAGGGAATTGCCGCCGATTCTGAAAGCCCCGATCCTCGAGAATGTGGTCTATAATAGCCAGACCATTAATTCACCTGTTGCAAGGCAGAATGTAATACCCCCTGCAAAGTAGGCCTGGACAAGATGTAAGGGACTGTGGGTCCTCTACTACCACCCTTACTGTTCCTGCACCGAGAGGTCGTCAGGGTTATGCCGGAGTAATCAGGCCAGCTTCCGTTCTCCTCTAAATGTTGCATAGAAGCCACAAAAGTCGCAGCACTGGGGGTAGAGACACAACCAGTGACAACTGGTTCCCCCCCCTCGGATTACGAACACATCTGCCCCGCATGCGGGTGGATCCTTTATCCTTGACCCCAAGCTTGTTCAATCTCTTGTTGAGCCTGGACGCCAATACATCTTATGTACAGGGTACTATTTCTGTGACATTTGGTCAGGAAAACAGTCGGGGTGTAGAGGTTATTCTCCCGGAGACACTTGTTGACGGCTCCAGCGAATCGCCTGCCAATTCTGCATTTCATGAAATGACGAATGTCAATAGGCAAGGCACAAGCTCCTCCTTGGTAAATTAAGTAAATCACTAGTATGGCATAGTCTGATTGTACTCTGACAGAACCAACCTGCCACCTGAACGTTCAGGCCCCTAAGCCAGATGCTCCATCGGTAGCTCTAGCTGACAGATAAGGCTCCCTTGGAGCTTGACTACTTCCCCTGGGCCATGGTCTCTTCCTGACCTGGCAAACCCTTTTAGTTAAGAATCACCAAGAGGAATTCCAGCATATCTCTGGGACCTGGTTCTTTGGATAATGCTAGGTCAAGATCCACTCTTTCTAGGCCGACAAAATACTGTTTATAACAGCCCTGAATAAAAGTTAGTATAGGGAACTGTCTTGAATGAAGCCAGCATCTTCCCTAGTGCCTTAATCAAAAGGTCAAAAGTAAGGAACTGTTCCTTGCCGTGACCACATAGACCAGTTTTCTTATAGCGATGGTCTTGTCTGAGGCCAAAAAAAAACCTCTCCTTTTTGGACTGCCAAACATACCCAGCTTCTTGTCAAATGAAAGAATGTATCTTTAGAGTTCCAGATACTTGACCATGCTGGACACCCTTAAGTCCAGCCATGCTACTGACTGACCCATCAGCAGGAGTTTGCTTCGGTATGCCATTACTGCTATACCCTGGGCCTACAGACCTGCTAGAGGCGGGCCCTAGCACCCTGACAACCCAGGCACGGAGGCTAACCCAAAAGGGCAAGACCACCAACTGGAGATAGTGCTGTTCCCCTGCGAAACGCAGACAACCTCTGCAGACCCAAGTAAATAAACACATATGCAACTGGCTCCCCATGTGTGTATGTGGCAAGTGTTAAAGCCATATGCCTCAATGGAAGTGTGTGTACATGGCAGCGTGTGTTCCTGGAAGCATGAATTCTTATAAATATGTTTTAAGAAAAACATGCATATAGCATGTGTGCTCTGGAACAAGCATCTTGCAAGCAAGCATGCAATATAAACGTGTTATGCAACAATGTGCAACATGAACCCATGCAGACACGTATTTCTATGCAAACACAAGGAATCCTGTATTGCTTAATTAGGCCGCCATGTGCAACTTTAAAGTAATCATGCATCCTTATGCGATTTAGCATCTTCCATGCGATCAACATCTTATGCATTTTAAGCACTACTGTGCGGACAAGAACCCTTGTGTGACCAAGGACTCTTGTGTGACCAAGCACCCCTGTGCGATCCAGCATCCTTATGCACTCAAGCATCTTAATGCGACTTTAGGCATTTCTGTGAAACAAGCCTCTCTATGTGATCAAGTATCCTTGGGTAATCCAGGACGCTGTTGATCAGACAACCATGTGTGATCCAGCTTCTTTTTGCATTCAAGCATCTTTAAGCGATCTTTAGGCATTCTTGTAGAAACAAGCCTCTCTGTGAGACCAAAATATCCTCGAGTAATCAAGGACTTGGGTGATCGGGTAATCATGTGTGATTCAGCATTTTTATGCCTTCAAGCCTCTTTATGCGATTCTAGGCATTTCTGTGGAAACAAGCCTCTTTGTGTGACCAAATATCCTTGGGGAATCAAGGACTTGGGTGATCAAGTAATCATGTGTGATTCCAGCATTTTTATGCATACAAACGTCTTTATGCGAACTTAGGCACTTCTGTGGAAACAAGCCTCTCTGTGTGACCAAATATCCTTGGGTAATCCAGGACGCGGATGATCAGGTAACCATGTGTGATGCAGCATCTTTTTTGCATCCAAGCAACTTTATGCGATTTTAGGCATTTCTGTGGAAACAAACCACTTCTGTGTGACCAAACATCCTTGGGTAATCAAGGATTTGGGTGATCAGGTAACCATGTGTGTGTGATCCAGCATTTTTATACATAAAAACGTCTTTTTGCGATTTTAGGCCTTTCTGTGGAAACAAGTCTCTCTGTGTGACCAAATATCCTTGGGTAATCCAGGACTTGAGTGATCAGGTAACTAGCATCTTTATGCACTCAAGCATTTCTATGCAACTCTAACAAACATGCAACACCATACAGACAGAAACATGTATCCTTATGCGATCCACAATAAAACA
The DNA here is from genome assembly GCF_905171775.1 of Rana temporaria. NCBI lineage: Eukaryota > Metazoa > Chordata > Amphibia > Anura > Ranidae > Rana > Rana temporaria. The sequence goes on from NC_053496.1 coordinate 97,578,787, forward strand.
TGCTTTGTTACTTGTTTTTATCCCACATGCATTCCAAACTCATGTATCTTATGCAACATGCGGACTGGTAAAAAGGAAGTTATCCTCTGTAGATGTGCGTTTCCTCAATTAAGAGACGTTAGCAATGTGTACCAGCAACTGTGCATCCCTCAGATGTGCATTTGGTTAGCCTGAAGCCGACACCAGGCTGAGGACCATATGGAGGTCTTACTAGCCACCTATAGGAAAACCTCTCTTTACACTCTAAGTAGAAGATAGAGGCTTTGGCCGAGTAGGCAGAGGGAAATTATATGCAGCATGAATCTCTGAAAAGACTGCAGGTGCAATCAGAACCTGTAGGGCTATTGATAGCTTCTCCTCGTTAGGCTGCAGCTCCTGTCTCCTGTCCTCTGACAGTGAACCTTCATCCCCAGCTCTTCTAATCCCTTTGTTTAAGGATTAAAGCAGGAAAAGGGACACACCCTGCTTTTTTTTTTTTTTTTTTGCTTCTTGTGAGGATGCTGCGAACATAGCAGTTAACCTCTTGTAGAACAACAAATGTGATGCAAAAAACAAAACACATGCAGAGTGGCTGCAATGTTGGGGGAGGCTGCATTGATTGCCTGACAGGTCTGATGGCTCAACCTGTGAGCTGTCTCTACAGGGGAGAATAAGGGGCCACCAGGTTCAGGTGGCGATTCCTTTTTATATTCCTACCCCTGACCTTATTCAATGGGGAGACCAAAGTCCTAAGCTAAAAGCAGAGGAGCTTAACCCAGGTGCATCAACAGCTGAACATAGTCTGGCAGCAACAATGCCTGCTAATCTGCACAGCTAGATGCGGAGTAGGCGTCTTAGATGAATCTGTATCCAACTCACACAAGGTGCTTGCGTTTGTGTCCCCCTAGCTTTACAGAGCTCTGACGTCTGGGCCTTTTTGAAGAGCCCTCTCTGCGACTGCACTGAGCCGGTGAGCACGTGCGACATGGTAGAGCCTGAAGCTGAGGAAGTGGGACGCACAATAGACCAGCTAACACTTAAGCTTCCGTCTTTGGAAAGCATGGTAAGCGAAAACATCAGGCATGTCTTTTACTGCCCATAGTAGTGGAAAAACAGATAAGACTTGCAGCTACTCATGGAAGACAATGCTTTGCATAGGATTAAGGGCATTTTTTTTTTATGTACCAGCCCCTTCAAGGGGGGATATATGGGTACTACAGCCATCCTGTCTGAACAGACATAGTGGCCCAGGCTACATGCTGGCTAGGGGAGGTATATGGGTGCCCTGAGCCATCCCGTCTCAAAAGACATTGTGGTTTACATTGCCCATGCATAAAAACATAATATAGGCGAGACCCATAGTCCCCTACAGAAGACCTACTGTCGAACCAAGTCCCGTAGGTCCCTCTCTTACCTTTCCACGCTGCAGGGTATTGCCAAGCAAGAGGCCCAATCTTCCCCCTTCACCGTGGGTATAGTCCTAGACCTTCAGGGACCGGGGTCCATGGCAGGAACACCACACCCCTGGACCTATATAGCACCCTGGCAGCAGAAAAAACATTTGGTCCTTAGAAGGCACAAAGTTCTGGAACCCAGGATCCAGCCCTCCGCAGAGAGGCATTATAGGCTAAACCTCGTTCTTCGTACCGAGGCCCGGGTACCGTCCACTTTGGCTATGAAGCACCTTGGACGGATCCGGATTTATGGAGGCTTTTTACATCCAGCATGGATCCCTCCAGTGGAGCTCCTAAGAGCACATGTTAACTCGTGACCAACACCTTAGACACTGATGAAAAAACTGAGGAACTCCCAGTAGGGGAGGGGTTATATAGGGAGGGAACTTCCTGTTTAATTGATTACACCAGTGTCCATCACCTGAAGGTAGACTCTATAACCCACATGTAATGGCTATGCAGCTCTGTGTCCCGTGATGTACGATAAAGAAATATTATATATATATATATATATATATATATATATATATATATATATATATATATATATATATATATATATATATATATATATATATATATATATATATATATATATATATATATATATATATATATATATATATATATATATAATAATAATAATTAAAAAATCAGGTGTTCCAGACAGGATGCTGTTGATTAGAATCTTAAGGAACCTGTCTTATTAAAAACTTTATCTCTAGGTTCTGGTTTTCTTTTTGATATTGACGTGTATGGGGGGGGGGGGGGGATACAAGCTTATGAAGCCAAGGGAATACTTCCTTTTACAGCTATTGATATTTTTGGTAAATTATTAAAACAGCAAATTTTCCTTCGGTTTTTAATTAAAGTATATCACGTTTATCTGTAGGCACAGTTTGAATGTCTATCTAATGTTTGACTGTTTATATTAGTTGAAAATGTCACCAATTTCTGTGGGGTGCAATTAATTTTTAACATGACTGAGTCTATCCAGCAACCCAAAAAAATTCAGTTATACTGCAGCAGGTTGGCTCCGTTGGGCAAACCGTCGTAGCTGTAAGTCGTCCACTTTAAGCGGTGGTAGCAGGCGCGCGCACCGCCGCATTTCTAATGCTCGTGACCGGCGGTCGCGTTGACCACCGGCTGAGAGCGATCTCCGGGCACGAGAGGCAGAACAGGAACGCGTATATGTGAACACACACACACACATATCCCTGTTCTGCTCAGTGAGGAAATGCAGATCCTGAGCTCCTAATGGCTAGGAACAATGATATGTCATTTACTCTAGGTCAGTCCCATCCCCCCTTCAGTTAGAACACACATTAGGGAACACATTTAACCCCTTGATCGCCCCCCTAGTGTTAACCCCCTCCCTGCCAGTGACATTTTTACAGAAATTAGTGCATTTTTATAGCACTGATCGCTGTATAAATGCCAATGGTCTCAAAAATTTGTCCGATGTGTCTCCCATAATGTTGCAGTCCGGATAAAAAATACAGCGCACTTTTTTGCCCTGAAAATCAGGGCAAAATCGTGGGTGCGCGGTATACGCCGATACCCGCGCCGAGTTTGAATACAGTACACTCGTGTATCGTCGGCCAGTCTCGGCTCCTCTCACGCTGACGTACAGGACGTCAGTGCGAGAGTTGCCGAGCCTGCCCGACGATACACGAGTGTACTGGGCTCGGTATATGTCGGCGCAGTATTCAAACTCGGCGCTGGAAACGAGCGGGGAGGACGCCGCAGAAGGACGCCGGACCCGACGAAGAGGACACCGGACCCGACGAGGCCGCCGAGCAGGACACCAAAACTAAGTACAAAAAATCTTTTTTCCACAGGAATTGGGGCAACTTTAGGGGTGCGCGCTATACCCCGATAAATACGAGAATATATATATATATATATATATATATATATATATATATATATATATATATATATATATATATATATATATATATATTTTCCTATTTTGCAGATGCTATAACTTTTGTGCAAACCAATCAATATACGCTTAGTGCGATTTTTTTACCAAAAATATGTAGAATACACATCGGCCTAAAATTAGTTTTTGTTTTTTTTGCAAAATTGTGATATTTATTATAGCAAAAAGTACAAAATAGTGTTTTGTTTTTGCAAAATTGTCGCTCTTTTGTTTATAGCGCAACAATTTTTAACCGCAGGTGATCAAATAGCACCAAAAGAAATCGGTGTGTAAAAAAAAAAAAAAAAAAAAAAAAAAAAATGGATGTCAATTTTGTTTGGGTACAGCGTTGCATGACCGTGCAATTGTGAGTTAAAGCGAGGCAGTGCCGAATCGCAAAAAGTGGCCAGTCATTAGGGAGCCAATTCTTCCGGGGCTCAAGTGGTTAATCTGATACAGAAAGCTTTCACCAGGAAAAAGCTGCTAGAATTTATACCTCATACCTGCTGGATGCCAGGTAGACACCTTTTCGTTTCAGGTCAGGAAAAGGATCTCCAAAGTCTACCTCAAAGATCTCTAGAGCTGCATTGGTGTTGAATGAAGCATCTAGCTGCTGTGCAGATGTACCTAGGAGAGAAAAAAAAAAAAAAAAAAAAAAAAAACAATATTTTAATGTGGCAGCTGACAAAAATTAAATAGAGTTATTAAAAAAAACATACAAAATTCTAAAGCACTAAATTTCACATTTCAAGAGAAAAACCCTGGCACCACCCACTATATCAAAAGGGAATTTTGACTTGCCAGTAAATTCCTTATCTTGGAGTAAAGTAGATAACACAGGGGTTGTATTGGTGTCTAATCTTCTGAAGAAAGCCTGCATGTAACCATCAGAAAAACTAGGCTAGGGCTGCTCCTTCTGCAAGCTCATATAACCCCAACAGCTTTGTGACCACAGATGACAACAGGGAAGTCCTGGTGTCCTGTACTGTACTCAAAAATATGCAATTTACAGACTAGTAAAAAATTCACATTACATTAATTGTACAGTACAGGACTTGTGTTCGTAGACTAAGGGACATCCCAAAGCAACAAACTGAAGTGTGGCCAACAAGATAGCAAACAGAATTGCCAACAGGCCTGAAAAAAACAATGGTTAAAGAACCCGAAATCAAAGGACAGCTTTTATAGCATCTTGCAGCTGAAGCTCCAATCAGCCGAGGCCTGAACATTCACTTGGTTTACCACTTATTCACATGCTCTATGGGTTTTAACCCATAGAGCATGTGAATAAAGGACCAGGTGGCATCCCTACAAACCTGAGATACAGATGTGTGATGCTGGAAATGGAATGAGCTCCGATAGGAAAGAGGAACCATTTCTTTAGGGTCATAGGTCCTGGAAATAAGTTGTCTGATCCACTTGCGGCAGGATGCCTTTAGGTAGGACAAAAAGTAACACCGTTTAGTGAACAGAACCTGTGGCTGCCAGATACACCCTTGTCATCCATGACAACATCCAAGCAGTGGAGGGAAATTAAGATAGCGTGTTTAAAACATTACAGATTGAAGGGAGAACTATATCCTCATGGTGGTGCAAGGGGGAGTTCACTTTGGGTAGAAAGAAGGTCAAGACCACTTTGTCCATGTGCAATACAAAAAAGGATTATTTGCAACAAAGGAATGCCACCTTAGAAACACACCCAACAGACAGAATGGCCACCAAAAAGGTAACCTTACATGTGGGGTCTCCCAATTAAAAAAGGTAGGGGTGCGCATCTTTGGTGGTCTCATGATTCGATCCAATTCCGCGATGCATCACGATTAAAAAGATGGAGGAGTCTGGAGATGGGGAAGGAGGAATCCATGAATAGGTAAGGAAGGATGGAGTAGTCTGGAGATGGGAACTAAAGGATGTAAGAGCCTGGGGATAGAACTGAAGTATGGAGGGGTCAAGGGCTAAGAATTGAAAGATGGTGAAATCCATGGAGAGAAAAATGGAAGAGTCCGGGGATAGGGAAATAGGAATCCATGAATAAGGAAAAAAGGATGGAAGAATTGGAGGATAGGAATGGAAGGCTGAAAGAGTCCTGGAACCCAGGAATATTTGATGGAAGAGTCTGGGGGGGGTGATAGGAACTGAAGGATGGAGGGGTTGGTCCAGAGATGAGAATGGTCAGGACCTCAGATTGTTCAGGACTGCATGGGGTGGGGGTTGGAGCCTGTGGATGGAGGTGAGGCGGGTGAGGGCTATGCGGTGGCCATCGATTTGAATGGGGAGGTGGAAGAGGAATGGGCTGGGAGCCATATCCGTCTGATGTGTAGCTTGGGTGATATGGGGTTAGTGATCAGGAGTAGTTTGAGACATATAAAAAGGTGGGGGGGGGGCAAGAAATAATGGGACCTGCAGGGGGAGGAAGGGGCTGTGAAGGACATTAGGCAGTTTAACAGTCAGCTGGGGAATATGCTGTCATATCTTCGTTAAAAACAAAATAAAGTGGGCACTGTACGATTAGTTGGCAGCTAGCACACGGCGATAGTGAATATGCAACCTTTAATAGACCTTAGAAACAAAAATGTGTCACAAAGTTTTATGTCTCAAAGTGCTTTGCGGTGATAAATGTACATTTACAAATGTCGCATTATGTAGTGAAGAAACATAGTCCTGAAATATATATTTTATATATATATTATATATATATATATATATATATATATATATATATATATATATATATATATATATATATATATATATATATATATATATATATTTCAGGACTATGTTTCTTCACTACATAATGCGACTCTTTTGTACATTTATCACCGCAAAGCACTTTGAGACATTTTTGTTTATAAGGTCTATTAAAGGTTGTGTATATAAATATAAATCTGTGATTGAATAGACAGAAGATTTTTTTCAAAGTAATTCCAGTGTGCTCTGCTGTGTTCAAATCATTCACCAGAAATCAGGAATGGTTTGAACACAACAGAGCACATTTGGCACTGAAATTACTTTGAATACACAGATGATTTCAATCAGATCACAGAGATTATATATATATGTGTGTGTGTGTGTGTGTGTGTGTGTGTGTGTGTGTGTGTTTCAGGACTATATTTGTTTGCTTCATAATAAGACTCTTTTGTACATTTATCACGGCAAAGCACTGCATACCATTTTTGGTTTTATTGCCCTATGTGCATACAGTCTGGCACCTCCCTTACCATGTCAGTCGTCCTTCCCCGCGGCCTCCTCACCTGGCTCTACAGCTCTTCTGGCTCTCCTCAGGTTTCCCCTAATCCTCCTCCATCACACCTCTGGCTGGATACGCCGCGGCCACCCTGAACCCTTCCGGGACCAAAAGCACTGATGGCTCCACTCTCCTCCCTGGAGCTCCGTGCTCCACAAGCCGGCCGCCACCACTCATCAGCAGCAGCAGCTCCAGCAGGGATAGGTCAAGCCAGCACAAGCTCCAGACCCAGCGCTCCATGTTCCCGCCAACGTGCACACAGCGTGGCTCCTCACTACCACATTCCACCACCCTGATGCCGCCTGGGTTCACTTTCTATTGGCTGGTGAGGGGGTGTGACGATGAGGGGAGAGGGAATGAAATTGATGGAAGGTGGCAACACATAGGTGGCCAGGTTCGACTTTCTGCTAAGATGAATGTGACAAGGGGGAGGAGCCGCAATGACAACACCTTTCGCGATTCAGCTGATCTCTGCATCGATGCAGAATCAAGCAAGGCTGAACCACGATGCCGATTATTTTTTGACACCTCTAATTAAAAGCAGTTTCTGAGGTGCAGAGAGCACCAAGTTGAGTTTTTAAGGTGATCTTGCATGTAGTTTATTTTCAGGCTCTGGTGGGGACAGCCAAGTCAGAAATACCCCTTATCCTTCAGGACCTGAGTTTCAACAGTCATGCTGTTAAAGCAAGTTTTAAATTGGGGCCCCTTGTGCCAGTTAGTCTGACCCGTTTGGAAGAGGCCAAGGCTTGCCCTCCAGGAGTCTGAGTATGAGTATGTCTGTTTACCAAGTCATTCTGGGCCAATTCAGTGTTAAGAGGATAATCCTAATGCTTTCTACCTCTATCTTACACAGCAGTCGAGGGAGAATATTTATTTGAAGGAAGGCATATATGAGCCTGAATATACAGATACAAAATTAACCCCAGGGGGACTTTATAGGTCGTAGTAAACAAAATATCTAATAAACGTTTTTTTACGCATAAAAAAAAATGTAGTTATAGAGATATAGATAGATATATATATCTCTATCTATATATCTATCTCTTTACAAACGTTATTGTAACCATCCATACAAAATTAAAAGAAGAATTGTGGCTGTAATGACAGTTTAACACCAGAAAGTGGGACAGTATGTCACAGTATCGTGGGCTGTCTTGCATGAACTGCACGTTTGAGATGTCCCCAGAGTGGCTCAATGATATTAAGGTCCAGAGACCGAGATGGCCACTCGAGAACCTTCACTTTATTCTGCTGATGCCAATAACAGATCGACTTGACCTTGTGTTTTGAATCATTGTCACTTTGACATTTCAAAGTACGTCCCATGCGCAGCTTCCTGGCTGATGAATGCAAATGTTCCTCCAGTATTTATTGATAACATACTGCATTCATCTTGCCAACAATTTTGACCAAATTGCCTTTGTAGCTCACACATCCCCAAAAACATCAGCGATCCACCTCTGCGTTTCACAGTAGGAATGGTGTACCTTTCCTCATAAGCCTTGTTGACACCAAATGTATCGTTTATGGTTGTGGCCAAAAAGCTCAATTTGGGTCTCATCACTCCAAATGACTTTGTGCCAGAAGGTTTGAGGCTTGCCTCTGTGCCGTTTGGTGTATTGTAAGCAGGATACTTTGTGGCATTTGGGTAGTAATGGCCTTCTTCTGGCGACGTGACCATGCAGCCCATCTTTCTTCAAGTGCCTCCCTTTTGTGCATCTTGAAACAGCCACACCACATGTTTTCCGAGAGTCCTGTATTACACCTTAAAGCGGTGGTTCACCCTAAAATCCACTTTCTGTCACTAGATCCAGCATACTGCTGACATCTGCAGTATGCTGGATTTTTTTTTTTTTTTTGTACTTATCGTTTTATCCGTATGTCTGCTCCGGCTCGAGCGGGGAATCCGTCGGGGAATGGGCGTTCCTAAGTAAAGCGCAGTTGATTGACGGGCTTGGATAGCACGTGACACCTTCCGGAAATAGCCGACGTGACTCTCGGCTGCTTACGGTGCTATACGGCGCCTGCCGTGTAGAGCTGACTGCGCAGGCGCCGTAAATTGCAGAGAGTCACGTCGGCTATTTCCGGAAGGTGTGACGCGCTATCCAAGCCCGTCAATCAACTGCGCTTTACTTAGGAACGCCCATTCCCCGACGGATTCCCCGCTCGAGCCGGAGCAGACATACGGATAAAACGATAAGTACAAAAACAAAAAAAAAAAAATCCAGCATACTGCAGATGTCGGCAGTATGCTGGATCTAGTGACAGAAAGTGGATTTTAGGGTGAACCACCGCTTTAAGTTATTTGTGTGTTTTTCTTCTCGAACAATTTTCCTGGCAGTTGTGGCTGAAATTTTAGTTGGTCTACCTGACCAGGGTTTGGTTTCAACAGAAACCCTCATTTTCCACTTTTTGATTGAACACTGCTGATTATATATATATTATATATATATATATATGCTGTTACTGATCAAAATTATTCCTCTTGGATATTGTGGATTTTGTTTTTCCTCACTTGTGTTTTTTTATATAGTCACCTATATGGGTGTTTGATTTTTACTTGGACATTTGTTTATGCCAATAGACGTTTTGAGATAATGCTCATTATTGTTCATGCACATATATTCTCATTACTAGCACTGTATGTTGCACTTTAATTAATTGATGTATATTTAGATGTATACTCTTAGCGCGACTATTATTTTTACACTTTGTCACATGATTATCACGTTTTTGTGTCGCAGCTTATTCTCTTTTATCTCAATATTTTTTTATCACTTATACACCATTAGCGCAGTTTTACCCCCCATTTCACCTAGCCATTAAGGTAATATACAGTCTTCTATACTTTGTATCATTCATTTGGAATAAGGAGGTATATTAGAAAAAGTCACCCAGCTGTTTAAATCACTTCCACCTGAAAAAGCATTGCCTGCTCTACAAAACTTACACAATAGCAACCAGAAGTGTGTTTAAAATCCCTGTCTACCAGCTGCTGTTTATATATTGCACTGGTAGAAAAATAACCTTATTTTATTCGCACACCTATTTGTTGTATCCTTGAAGTAAAAATATATAATATACAAACACCCATTTATAGAAACATGATTAGAGGTCGACCGATATGGGTTTTTCTCTGGCCGATGCCGATATTTCGAAATCGGGGCAGCCGATGGCCGATATATGATGCCGATTTTTGCGGCCGATATTTTGGGCCGATTTTTGGATTGGGATGCATTGTGGAGGAGGATGGATGGTGCTGGGCGTGGGTGGGAGATGCGCTGTGGAGGGGGAAAGATGGTGCTGGCTGTGCGTGGGGGATGCATTGTGGAGGGGGATGGCTGGATGTTGCTGGCGGTGGATGTGTTGTGGAGGGGGATGGATGATGCTGGCCGTGGGTGGGGGATGCGTTGTGGAGGGGGATAGATGGATGGTGCTGGCCGTGGGTGGGAAATGCGTTGTGGAGGGGGATGGCTGGATGTTGCTGGCCGTGGAGGGGAAGAGATGGATGGTGCTGGCTGTGGATGGAGGGAAGGGGGTGGATTGATGGAGCTGGCCGTGGGTGGGGGATGCATTGTGGAGGGGGATGGATGGATGGAGCTGGCCGTGGGTGGGGGATGCATTGTGGAGGGGAAGAGATGGATGGTGCTGGCTGTGGATGGAGGGAGGGGGGTGGATGGATGGTGCTGGCTGTGGATGGAGGGAGGGGGGTGGATGGATGGAGCTGGCTGTGGGGAATGCATTGTGGAGGGGGAGATGGATGGAGCTGGCCGTGGGTGGGAGATGCTTTGTAGAGGGGGGTGGATGGATGGAGCTGGCCGTGGGTGGGAGATGCTTTGTAGAGGGGGTGGATGGATGGAGCTGGCCGTGGGTGGGGAATGCATTGTGGAGGGGGAGATGGATGGAGCTGGCCGTGGGTGGGAGATGCTTTGTAGAGGGGGGTGGATGGATGGAGCTGGCCGTGGGTGGGAGATGCTTTGTAGAGGGGGGTGGATGGATGGAGCTGGCCGTGGGTGGGAGATGCTTTGTAGAGGGGGGTGGATGGATGGAGCTGGCCGTGGGTGGGAGATGCTTTGTAGAGGGGGGTGGATGAATGGAGCTGGCCGTGGGTGGGAGATGCTTTGTAGAGGGGGTTGGATGGATGGAGCTGGCCGTGGGTGGGAGATGCTTTGTAGAGGGGGGTGGATGGATGGAGCTGGCCGTGGGTGGGGAATGCATTGTGGAGGGGGAGATGGATGGAGCTGGCCGTGGGTGGGGAATGCATTGTGGAGGGGGAGATGGATGGAGCTGGCCGTGGGTGGGAGATGCTTTGTAGAGGGGGTGGATGGATGGAGCTGGCCGTGGGTGGGAGATGCTTTGTAGAGGGGGTGGATGGATGGAGCTGGCCGTGGGTGGGAGATGCTTTGTAGAGGGGGGTGGATGGATGGAGCTGGCCGTGGGTGGGAGATGCTTTGTAGAGGGGGGTGGATGGATGGATGGAGCTGGCCGTGGGTGGGAGATGCTTTGTAGAGGGGGGTGGATGGATGGAGCTGGCCGTGGGTGGGAGATGCATTGTGGAGGGGGAGATGGATGGAGCTGGCCGTGGGTGGGGAATGCATTGTGGAGGGGGAGATGGATGGAGCTGGCCGTGGGTGGGAGATGCTTTGTAGAGGGGGTGGATGGATGGAGCTGGCCGTGGGTGGGAGATGCTTTGTAGAGGGGGTTGGATGGATGGAGCTGGCCGTGGGTGGGAGATGCTTTGTAGAGGGGGGTGGATGGATGGAGCTGGCCGTGGGTGGGGGATGCTTTGTAGAGGGGGTGGATGGATGGAGCTGGCTGTGGGGAATGCATTGTGGAGGGGGAGATGGATGGAGCTGGCCGTGGGTGGGAGATGCTTTGTAGAGGGGGTGGATGGATGGAGCTGGCCGTGGGTGGGAGATGCTTTGTAGAGGGGGGTGGATGGATGGAGCTGGCCGTGGGTGGGAGATGCTTTGTAGAGGGGGTGGATGGATGGAGCTGGCCGTGGGTGGGAGATGCTTTGTAGAGGGGGTGGATGGATGGAGCTGGCCGTGGGTGGGAGATGCTTTGTAGAGGGGGTGGATGGATGGAGCTGGCCGTGGGTGGGAGATGCTTTGTAGAGGGGGTGGATGGATGGAGCTGGCCGTGGGTGGAAGATGCTTTGTAGAGGGGGGTGGATGGATGGAGCTGGCCGTGGGTGGGGGATGCTTTGTAGAGGGGGGTGGATGGATGGAGCTGGCCGTGGGTGGGGGATGGATATATATAAAATGTGTGTGTATACAGGAGTATGTATATGAGTTTGTATACAGGAGAGGGGTGTGCTCTGACATGTACACACTGTTCCCTCCAGCACTGCCCATTGGATGACACCTGTGAGCTCCCACGTGAGTAGAGTACTATCACTAGAGAGCCGAGGCACCTATCATAGATAATATGAATACTGTACATTACCCCAGTATCAGGCTGCCAGCCTCCAGCAGCACGAGAAATGAATCCCTCAGCCACGCTGCTGGTAGCCTCAGCCTGCGCGCCGGCCCCGCCCCCCTACCTCGGCAGCTGCAGTAGTTGTCTGTGCGGAGATCACAAAAGCTTCCTGCATGCTGGGACGGTGGCGAGATTACTGAACATGGGCTCTAGGCTACGGCTGGAGCTGTAGCCTAGAGCCCATGTTCAGTAATCCCGCCACCGTCCCAGCATGCAGGAAGCATTACAAGTGTGATCTCCGCACAGACAACTACTGCAGCTGCTCGGGCTTGTGACATGTTTGCTTTCTGCTACAGCCCGCCGAGGTAAAGGGGGGGGGGGGGGCGGGGCCGGCGCGCAGACTACCAGCAGCGTGGCTGAGGGATTCATTTCTTGTGCTGCTGGAGGTGGAGCGGGACTTAGTGTGGCAGCCGAAAATCGGCCGATTTTTTTACAATAATCGGCCGATGCCGATCTCCAGGGCTGGACTGGGACAAAAATTTGGCCCTGGACTTCATCCAGACTGGCCCACTTTGACAGGTCTCTCCCACAGCGGCCGGACAACTCCCGCACCCCCCCCCCCCCAACCACCCAAACCCCCTCTCCCCCTTCACCAGCCCCTACTCGTTTTACTTTATTAGAGTAGAATGGCTGGTACTGGTACTCTTATAGGCAGTACCAGTGGGGAAGCTAGATATTATTTCTACCAGGGCAAAGAATCAGTTTGGTACCCCCCCCCCCCTTATGGGACAAGATTAGGCAGAAGTGAGAAACTCCCAGGCCGCTGTCACTGAAACCGGCCCACTGAGCCATCGGCCCACCGGGAAACTCCCTGTAGTCCCAATGGCCAGTCCATCCCTGCCGATCTCTTAAAAACGGTCAAATATCGGCCGATATATCGGTCGACCTCTAAACATGATTATTATAGCATCCCCCTGGAATACAAGCAAGCAGTAATAAAATATAAGCAAATAAGTGTTCTCGCATTGTGCAAACAATTTAAAGCAGAACACCAGACAAGTAATGACCCAGCTTCTCACTCTCTGCTTGTCATGTCTGCACAAAGTGTTAAAAACCTAGAATGCAATACTTTCTATGAACAATGAAAAAAGTTTTTTTTTTTTCTTTTTTTTTTTTTTTAAAGTGTATTTTGTGCGTGTACTCGAGAGAGGAGCCGGACTGCAGGAGTTGGGAGTAGGCAGGCCTCCCCCAGAGGCAATCTGCCATCTTTCTCCATGCCCCGGGTGGCAATGGCGGGTGTGTGAGGGGGTCCTCCCACACAGCCCGCCCTACCTGCTCCGCTTTGAAGCCCAACGGGGCAGAGGGGAGTGAGAGGATTAGCCCGCTCAACCAGCCCCATTAGTCCTTCGCCTCTCTTTTTAGAGACCGCGTGGTCAAAGTGCGTGTGTTAACCCAATTTAGAGTGCGTGTGTAGGTGTGGTGGTTTTTGTGGGAGGGGGGTGGGCGTACTAAGCACAGGCTTACCTTGCATAGCACACCCACCGGGAGCCGGGCTGAGACCACCAAACTCAATTCACATGAAGCCGAGACCGGGATCCGAACCCCTAGCTGCAGAGGTGAATGGCTTGTCAGCACAGTGCCAATCGCGTTGAGCCACCGCAGCTCAACGCGATCTGTCTTAAAGTAAGGCAACAGTGTTGAATGCAGGTTTCCTATGACAAATACTTGCAGCATTAGTTTAAAAATTAATAACAGTTTCGTTGTGAAGCCGCCTCAGATTCTAATCGCAGGCTGTGAAAGGGCCACAACTTCCTCCACCTTCCCCCCCCCAGACACCTTAGGCCAGGTTAAGACCTGTGTGGTGGATAAAACACACATTAACAAGCATCATGTCACATGCTGTGTTTTGGGGAATAGTGCATCAGGAGGCCATTAGGATGGAAAGTTTTGCTTTATGCTTTAAGAGTAAACATACACAACAGATGATAATATACAAATAATGCCTTTACAACACAAAAAAAAAGGTGTTGCATACAAGTATTCTCAGCAAAGAGGTGAACAAACCATAGTACAATGCTGCAACAAAGCTGAAATAGCTTGGGAAAATGCTAAATTCTACCTGTTGCCAAGTAAATTGGGTGCTGGTTTGCTGGGCTCCAAGCTTGGACTGCAGACCGTTCAACTTCTTTCAGCTTCATTTTCTGTAATATATAAACAAGTTGTATAAAAAAGCAACTCATTAACCATCTAAATACCAGGACACTTTCACCCTCTTCCTGCCAAGGCCAATTTTCAGATTCCAGTGCCGTCACACTTTAACCACTTAAAGACCCCTTCACGCCGATATACGTCGGCAGAATGGACCGGCTGGGCACAATCACGTACGTGTCTCTTTAAGCCCAGCCGTGGGTGTCGCTAAATGCGCTGGCGGCGACCTCACGACCTGGTCCGAAGCACAGTAACCGTGCCCGCAGGACCCAATCGCCGCCGGTGTCCCACGATTGGTCACCGGAGCTGAAGAACGGGGAGAGGTGTGTGTAAACACACCTTCCCCGTTCTTTATTGTGGCAGTCTCAGTGATCGTTTGTTCCCTGATATAGGGAAAGACGATCACTGATGTCACACGTGCAGCCCCGCCCCCCTACAGTTAGAAACACAGATGAGGTCATACATAACCCCTTCAGCGCCCCCTGTGGTTAACTCCTAAACTGCAATTGTAATTTTCACAATAAACAATGCATTTTTATAGCACTTGTTCTGTGAAAATGACAATGGTCCCAAAAATGTGTCAAAATTGTCTGATGTGTCTGCCATAATGTCGCAGTCACGAAAAAAAAAAAAAAACGCTGATCGCCGCCATTAGTAGTAAAAAAAAAAAAAAATATTAATAAAAATGCAATTAAACTATCCCCTATTTTGTAAACGCTATACATTTTGCGCAAACCAATCGATAAACGCTTATTGCGATTTTTTTTACCAAAAATAGGAAGAATACGTATCGGCCTAAACTGAGGAAAAAAGTATTTTTTTATATATTTTTGGGAGATATTTATTATAGCAAAAAGTAAAAAATATTGAATTTTCTTCAAAATTGTCGCTCTATTTTTGTTTATAGCGCAAAAGAAAAAAAAGGCAGAGGTGATCAAATACCACCAAAAGAAAGCCATGTTGCACGACCGCGCAATTGTCAGTTAAAGCGACGCAGTGCCGAATCGCAAAAAGGGGCAAGGTCCTTAACCTGCATAATGGTCCGGGTCTTAAGTGGTTAAACAACAATTAATCTGGGTGGGGTTGAGGGCGATCTTGGGTCCCCCCCCCCCCCCCTTATATGGTTTGCCTCCTGTTCCCCCCCCCCCCCCCCCTCTTGGGGGTGGGGGTTCATATGGTTGTAGGATGGTATTCGCACTGACTTGACAAACTGATCCCTTGTTTAGTCCTGCTATCTCACTGGTTTTGGTTTAGCTTATTTATCCATCTCATTTTGTGCCCTCTTACCATATATTGTTTAGGTCAAAATGTATTCTGCTACATTTCTTTGTTAACCACTTCCATACCGGGTCTATTCTGGCACTCCTCTACTACACACAAAAATCATAATTTTTTTGCTAGAAAATTACTCAGAACCCCCAAACATTATATATATTTTTTTTAAGTAGACATCCCAGAAAATAACTTGGCGATCTTTGAACCATTTATCTCGTATGGTATTTGCACAATAATTTTTCAAACGCCTTTTTAAACATGAACAAACAAAACAGTAAAATTAGCCCAATTTTTTTGTATAATGTCATGTCGAGTAAAGAGATACCCAACATGTCACGCTTTAAAATTGTGCACACTCATGGAATGGCGCCAAACTTCGGTACTTAAAAGGCTCCATAGGCGATGCTTTCAATTTGTTTACAGGTTACCAGTTTAGAGTTAGAGGAAGTCTAGTGCTAGAATTGTTGCTTGTGCTCTAATGCATGCAGCAATATCTCACATGTGTGGTTTGAACGGCATTTACATATGTGGGCGGAACGCGTGTGTACGCTTCTGAGCGCGAGCTACCGGGGACAGGGGCCTTTTAAAAATTTTTTTTTTTTTTTTTATCACTTATTTCTATTACAAGGAATGTAAACATCCCTTGCAATAGGAATCTATAGTGGCAGGTCCTCTTTATGGAGAGATGCAGGGTCAACTCTCCTCGAGGCTGTAAAGCATGAGAGCGAGAAAAATAAATAAAAATTCACTGATCTCATGCTTACTAGCTACGATTGTGGCTTTGTTTACATCCGGGGCCTCCAACGATCATAGAGAGGACTGGAAATCTGTGCACAGAATCGCCGACAGAAAAGGATGTACTGCGAGCGGGAAGTGGTTAAAAATAACCCAAATCAGTGTACTTTAGTTTGTGTGAAAGTTAGTGTCTACAAACTATGATATAGAGATGTCTGTCTGTCTGTCTGTCTATGAAAAATTATTTGCCCCCTTACCGATTTTGTATTGGAGCTTAAATGATTCAGATGAAACAAATTTTAATATTACACAAAGATAACTCAAGTAAATCTAAGACACAGTTTTTAAATTATTTCATTTAGCCCAGGTTCACACTGGGTACGATTTCCTTCGATTTGAGATGCGATTTCACATGTGAAATCGCATCTCAAATCGGCGGCATTTGCCGCCAATGACACTGTCCTAATCGGTGCGACGCTGTACCGATTTCAAAAAGTAGTTCCTGTACTACTTTTTGCGATTTCGGGACGCGATTTACATAGACATCTGTGCAGAAACCTGCACAGATGTCTCTTAAATCGCGGCCGAAATCGGGACTGCCGGCGGGAGTGAAATCGTGCGAGTTCAGCTGAACTTGCACGGCTTCACTCCCGCAGCCCAGTGTGAACCAGGGCTTAACCACTTCCATACCAGGCACTTACGCAGCTTCCCGCCCAAGCCAATTTTCAGCACTGTCGCACTTTGAATGGCAATTGCGCGGTCATGCTACACTGTACCCAAACAAAATTGGCGTCCTTTTTTCCCCACAAATAGAGCTTTCTTTTGGTGGTATTTGATCACCTCTGCGATTTTTTTTTTTGGAAAAAAAGGCTGAAAATTTGGAAAAAAAATGAAATTTATTTTTTTCTGTAAATTTTTTTGTAAATAAGTTTTCGCTTTCAATTACGGGCACTGATATGGCGGCACTAATGGGCACCGATGAGATGGCACCGATTGGCGGCGCTGGTATGCGACACTGATGGGCGCTGGTATGCGACACTGATGGGCACTCATAGGCGGCACTGATGGGCACACATAGGCGGCACTGATGGGCACACATAGGCGGCACAGATGGGCACTCATGGGCGCCACAGATGGGCACTCATGGGCGCCACAGATGGGCACTCATGGGCGCCACAGATGGGCACTCATGGGCGCCACAGATGGGCACTCATGGGCGCCACAGATGGGCACTCATGGGCGCCACAGATGGGCACTCATGGGCGCCACAGATGGGCACTCATGGGCGGCATTTATGGGTGGCACTGATGGATACTTATGGGTGGCACAGATGGGCACTAATAGGTGGGCACTGGGCATGGATGGGCACTGTGGGGTGGCACTGATGGACACTGGGGTGGCGCTGATGGACACTGGGGTGGCGCTGATGGACACTGGGGTGGCGCTGATGGACACTGGGGTGGCGCTGATGGACACTGGGGTGGCGCTGATGGACACTGGGGTGGCGCTGATGGACACTGGGGTGGCGCTGATGGACACTGGGGTGGCAGCACTGATTTTTGCCAGGTTGCCAGTCAGTGCCCATTTGTGGGCACTGACTGGCATCTTTTTTTAATGCTTTTTTTTGCGGGCTTTTTTTTTTTTTTGCCCATCCTGGTGCTCCAGGGTGGGCATCCCTGGTGGTCCAGTGTGGCGATCCAAGGGGGGGCTGCGCTGATAAACAATCAGCGCAAACCCCCCGTCAGGAGAGCCGCCGATCGGCTCTCCTCTACTCGCGTCTGTCGGACGCGAGTGAGGAAGAGCCATCAACGGCTCTTCCTGTTTACATCGTGATCAGCCGTGATTGGACACGGCTGATCACGTGGTAAAGAGTCTCCGCCGGAGGCTCTTTACCGAGATCGGAGATGCAGGGTGTCAGAATGACACCCCGCATCACCGATCGCCGCGATGCGCGCCCCCACGGGCGCGCGCAGCATGAAATCCTGCAGGACGTTCTAGAACGTCCTGTCAGGATTTCATAACCACTTCCCGGACGTAAATCGGCTATAGGCCGGGCGGGAAGTGGTTAATAAGGGAAAAAAAGCTGTTCAAACCTGCCTGGCCCTATGTGAAAAAGTAATTGCCCCCTCCCATGCTGAATCATGAATGAACTGTGATTAACCACAATTGTTTTGAAAAGCGGATTAAAATTTCACATGCCACACCCAGTCCTGATTACTGCCAGACTTGTGGAATAAAGAAATCACATAAATAGAAGCTGTCCGACAAAGTGAAGCAGGGTAACAGATCACAATCTAAAAAAAAATAAGAACAGATAAAGTAATGTACATGTATCGGTCTAGGAAGGGTTTCAAATCCATTTCTAAGGCTTTGGAACTCCAGTGAACCACAGAGAGCCATTATCCACAAATGGAGATAACTTGGAACAGTGGTGAAAATTCCCAGGAGTGGTCAGCCTACAAAGATTACGCCAAGAATATGATGACGACTCATCCAGAAGGTCATAAAAAGAACCCAGAACATCATCTAAAGAACTGCAGGCCTCACTTGCGTCAGGCAAGATCAGTGTTCATGATTCAACAAGAAGAAAGAGACTGGGCAAAAATGGCATCCAAGGGAGAGTTCCAAGGCCAAAGCCACTGCTGACCAAAAAGAACACAAAGGCTCATCTCACATTTACCAAAAAACATCTTGATTATCCAAGATTTTATGGCAAATATTCTGTGGACCGATGAGACAAAAATTTCACATTTTGGAAGGTGTGCTTCCCGTTATATCTGCCATAAAACTAAATAGAGCATTTCACAACAAGAACATCATACCTACCAACAGTCAGACAAGATGGTGGTAGTGTGATGGTCTGGGGCTGCTTTGCAGCTTCAGGACCTGGACGACTTACCATAATTGAAGAACCATGAATTTGGAGCTCTATCAGAAAATCCTAGAAGTGAATGTCCGGCCATCAGATTGTGACCTCAAGTACACTTGGGTTATGCAGCAGGACAATGATCCAAAACACAACAGTAAGTCCACCTCCAAATGGTTCAAACAAAGCAGAAATTAGGTTTTGGAGTGCCCTAGTCAAAGCCCGGACTTAAATCCAATTGAGATGCTGTATCATGACCTTACACAGGCCGTTCGTGCTGAAAACCCCTCCAATGTGGCTGAATTAAAATAATTCTGCATATGCTGTTGGAAAATCAGAGCTCCTTGCCTGAACAGAGGACTCCTGCACATGCACAGGAGTGACGTCATCGCAGCTTCGGCCACTCACAGTGCCGGAGCCGCGAACCTGGAAGAAATGCAGAGGGAATATGTCGGCTCCCTCAGCGGTGACCGGGAGGCGGGACGAGGGCTTCGTTTTAAAGGGTCACTAAAGGAAAAAAAAAAAAATTCTGAAATGACTGTTTATTGGGTAGAGAGACATAAAAGTTAACCGATTCCTTTTAAAAATGATTAAAAATTGAATTTAATCTATCATATAATGTGCCTCTAGTTTCACTTTCGGTTTTAAAGGTACATACATGAAGTGCCGGGTGAGAGGTGAGTCAAGAAGACTCACAGAACAAAAACAAACAAATCCAGGGCAGTGTTTTGTTTTTAAAATGAATCTGATTGATTCTGAGGAGTTTTAGACACACAGTAATGACAGCTTAGACCACCGTGAAAATCTCCCAGTACCATGGTTATAAGGAAAAAGACAACCAGGAAGTGTGGAGATCACAGCAGAATTACAGCTACTTCAAAGCAAAAACGAACAATGAGGATATGAAACCAGTACTGCAGTAAAGTAAAGGAAGCCATTTAGCTAAAAAAAAAAAAAAATTCCTTTAGTGACCCATAATGAGCTAGTATGCAACCTCGTTTACTACTGTGATGCTGTGAACAGTTACCACATGGTAAAAGGCCACTTAGGAGGTATCTAATCCTGTAGAGATTTTATCCTTAGCAATACCCCTTAAGCCAAGGAGGATCAAGTTCATTGGGAACATTGATGCACATACTTTGAAATTGTAAACACCAACAGTTTCTGGGAAAAAATATATTACAAATCATACCCAAGGTGACCGGTATTCTGGTTCCCCCTCCACTACCAGCATGAATTAGCACCCCTAAATTTAAATATAGATAGGATTCCCATGCAGTTTCACACAGTTATCACTCCTACTAGCCTCCAGAATAATGATTACTAGATGCTGGAAGCAGCAATTAGCACATAATCCAAAACTTGCTTTGTATATGAATAACTGCTAGCCTTGAGAAGGGATAACTACGGTCTTTGAAGCTTCCTGGAAACCTTGAATCCCGTGGGTAGGACAAACTTAAAACTGATACTTTAGGCCCCATGCACACGAGAAGCAAATGCAAACTCATCTAAACACAAGTTTTCAAACGCAAAAACCGGCGTTTAAAACGCCCGTTTTTGCCGCGAATTTCGCCGTGTTTTACCGCGATTTACCGCGTTTTACCGCGTTTGCGTTTATAAGCATTTGGTTAAGAAACATCATAAGACCCTCCCTAAGCTCAAAAAACAATATTATTTAACCATTTCAGCTATTTTGTGAGACCAGAGCAGCTGAGAGAGCAGCAGTGTACGTGTATTTAGCGTGTCACTTGCCACGTCACCTGGCCACGTCACCTGCCACATCACCTGGCCACATCACCTGCCACGTCACCTGGCCACGTCACCTGCCACAAGTTGTGGATTGTCCACTGGCCACGTCACCTGCCACATCAACTGGCCACGTCACCTGCCACATCAACTGGCCACGTCACCTGCCAAGTTGTGAATTGTCCACTTGCCACATCACCTGGCCACGTCACCTGCCTCAAGTTGTGTATTGTCCACTTGCCACGTCATCTGCCATGTCACCTGGTCACCCCACCTGCCACAAGTTGTGGATTGTCCACTGGCCACGTCACCTGGCCACGTCACCTGCCGCAAGTTGTGGATTGTCCACTTGCCATGTCACCTGGCCACGTCACATGCCACATCACCTGGCCACGTCACCTGCCACAAGTTGTGGATTGTCCACTTGCCACGTCACCTGGCCACGTCACCTGCCACAAGTTGTGGATTGTCCACTGGCCACGTCACCTGCCATGTCACCTGGCCACGTCACCTGCCACGTCACCTGGCCACGTCACCTGCCACAAGTTGTGGATTGTCTACTGGCCACATCACCTGGCCACGTCACCTGCCATGTCACCTGGCCACATCACCTGCCACGTCACCTGGCCACGTCACCTGCCACAAGTTGTGGATTGTCCACTGGCCACGCCACCTGCCACGTCAACTGGCCACGTCACCTGCCACAAGTTGTGGATTGTCCACTGGCCACGTCACCTGCCACATCAACTGGCCACGTCACCTGCCAAGTTGTGAATTGTCCACTTGCCACGTCACCTGGCCACGCCACTTGCCACAAGTTGTGGATTGTCCACTGGCCACGCCACCTGCCACGTCACCTGCCACGTCACCTGCCACAAGTTGTGGATTGTCCACTTGCCACGTCACCTGGCCACGCCACCTGCCACAAGTTGTGGATTGTCCACTGGCCACGTCACCTGTCACGTCACCTGCCATGTCACCTGGCCACGTCACCTGCCACAAGTTGTGGATTGTCCACTTGCCATGTCACCTGGCCACGTCACCTGCCACGTCACCTGGCCACATCACCTGCCACGTCACCTGGCCACGTCACCTGCCACAAGTTGTGGATTGTCCACTGGCCACGTCACCTGCCACATCAACTGGCCACGTCACCTGCCAAGTTGTGAATTGTCCACTTGCCACGTCACCTGGCCACGCCACTTGCCACAAGTTGTGGATTGTCCACTGGCCACGCCACCTGCCACGTCACCTGCCATGTCACCTGGCCACGTCACCTGCCACAAGTTGTGGATTGTCCACTTGCCACGTCACCTGGCCACGCCACCTGCCACAAGTTGTGGATTGTCCACTGGCCACGCCACCTGTCACGTCACCTGCCATGTCACCTGGCCACGTCACCTGCCACAAGTTGTGGATTGTCCACTTGCCATGTCACCTGGCCACGTCACCTGCCACGTCACCTGGCCACATCACCGGCCACGTCACCTGGCACGTCACCTGCCACAAGTTGTGGATTGTCCACTGGCCACGTCACCTGCCACATCAACTGGCCACGTCACCTGCCAAGTTGTGAATTGTCCACTTGCCACGTCACCTGGCCACGCCACCTGCCACAAGTTGTGGATTGTCCACTGGCCACGGCACCTGGCCACGTCACCTGCCACATCACCTGGCCACGTCACCTACAATAAGTTGTGGATTGTCCACTTGCCACGTCACCTGCCTCAAGTTG